>NC_080670.1:121798460-122398460 GCF_030247195.1 Topomyia yanbarensis | reverse complement strand
CAACTATCTTTTCAATCCATCGACTCTAATTGTAATCCTCGCTCATTTCGTTGTGGAATATGGAGCACTCAAACGAAACATACTGAATTAGTCTTCTCTGGTCTACTAGTTGAGACAGCCATTAAAACTTCAAGTGATTCGTTCTCAGCTAAGGGCAAATTCGGGCAGCTAAAATTTTCGCTTTTAGTTAGAAGATACATTGTCCTTGCATTTCCCATCGAGATTTCAGGGGGACATTGGGGGACTTTTTTCCCGGATCCAATTTGTGTTTTTTTTGGGACATTGATTTGTTATTTTACATATAACTCCATTCCAATGCGATATATATACATTTCTTATAATGTAAACAGAAAGGCTTTCTTAGCTTTAAAATGGCATATTTGAACATATGTTTCATTAAAAATTCAGCAAAGATACCAACAGTTGAGAAAATGCACGTGATATGTCTAATTTTCATAATTTTTATCTTTAGATATCCATATCACACAGTTAAGTCAAATATATTTCTGAGATACTCTGGGTATTTCTTAGCTAGAGTATATATAAACATTCAGTATAGAATTGAATTAAATTGGAGTTGATGCAATTTTCGATTTTTGGTTACATTCCTCTCCATAGTGTAGTGCCCCTATTGTTGCGCTACCATTTGACTCAATGTGTTGAACAAAGATGGCAGACACTGCTCTAACCAACGGCTTCAAATGGGTAGTGTGATGATAGAAACATTGCGAAACCTTACTTACCAGTCATATAAAACAGTCGAAATAGGAAACACATCGAATGCACGCTGCTGTGAGGCACAAATCCTCTACTACCTACGGAATACGTTCCATTTGATGCAGTATATTCTGATTCCTGATTCTGACAGGCTACACTATTTTTAAGGGACGGAGTGTCGTACAAAAATAACATACACTGATAAAATCAAGTACCCATTAATGCGTAGAAAACTACTCATTTTCAATAAAAGTTTCCACTTCCTAACCCATTAAATGGGTAAAGCGTTTGTACCCATAAATGAGTACAGACCTTGTACGTCAACCTGGGTATGTTTCACCCATTATTTTTCGCAGAACTGTTACAAAAAATGCGTAAAAATACCCGTTCATGAAATTCGCGCCAGAATGAAAAATATTGTCAATAAATTTTTTTCTGAATTAAAAAAACACATAAAATAACATTCATTTCACATTATTGTTTCCTTATAAAAGTATAGGAATCTAGATTGAAATCCTATTCTAATAATACTTAACAAAATAAAACCGCCAACTGGTTATATTTTTGATGGCTGGATCTTTTGGCTGTTCTAAAAATGCCGAACTGGCGCATATTTTCAACATCCTCAGTAGTCTAAACAGACGTTGTTTTCGGAGCATTGCCGAAATGTTCCGTTTCCGCCACGGACTCCGATGCAGGGCGATAATTTGCAGGTTCCACTACGATCCTTAGTTTGCAGGTTAACTCGCTTGAAATAATGCTTAAGGATTTTTCACCCATTATCAAGATCAATATACCCATTGACATTACCTCATCGAGTAGTTGTGAAATGGATAAAAAGTACTCATTGTTAGAAACAAAAAATACCCATTTCCGAAAATGGGCAATTTGAATACATAAAATGGGTAAAGTTTTTTTACCGTGTACTGTTTCGATTTGTTGGTTATTTTCCGCAAAGATAAGGACCGATTTCTTCACCCTCGCTTAACTTTTAAACCAGGCTCACCAGAGCGTTTAAACCTTGCTTAAGCGCTAAGCGAGGGTGAAGAAATCGGCCCTAAGAGAATCGAAAGCAATGAAACTGAAAGACGGATAGGTATTTTAGAGCGAATCAGTTACAAACTTAGAACGGAAAACTAGGACTAGGCAGGCTCATATGGACATGATCGAAAGGAAATGTGAAGAATTCTTTGTCTTCTGCTAAGTAGGAGTTGGGCGTTGCACCCAAGTCTACCGCATTGTCTATGGTAGAACATAACTCATCATCATGTTTTACCGCCGACGCCGGCAAAAAGTTCTTCACAAATCCTCGCCTAGAACGGCCATAGATATTTATTTATTTATAATTGATATCAACAGACGCAGTGTGGTCCTAATGATAATTTCTTAATCTTTTTAAAAAGTCAAATTGTAATCTGCTACTTGGAATGTGAAGATCGAACTCGGATGACACTCTGTTGAAGGTCCGCTGCAAACCAATGGTGGCACCGTTTACTCCATAGTTAGTCCAGCGAAAAGGTAATCGGAGGAGTGAATTATTGCGAAGGGCGCGAGGGCGAACGTTCATATTTATCGCACTGAGAAGCCCGGGGCAGTCAATTCGATCTTGCAAAATATCCGAAATCGTCATAGCACGGAATAGATCCCGCCGCACTTGCAATGTATCGAATCCAATAAGCAAACCCCGGCTTTCGTAACTTGGCAGCTGGTGAGGGTTGCTCCAAGGCAATCGACGAAGGGCAAACCGAACAAATCTGCGCTGTACTGTCTCAATTCGATGGACACCATTAAGATAATGAGGGTTCCACACAACTGAACAATATTCCAGAATCGAACGAGTGAGCAATAGAGAGATTTCAAGCAGTAAATATCTGGAAAGTGCTTAGATATTCTCATTATGAATCCCAAACAGCGTGATGCCTTTGCGACAATATTGCTGATATGCTGTTTAAACGTCAGTTGTTCATCGAGAAAAACTCCAAGATCTTTGACACATTTCGCTCTGCCAATCGTGGATTCAGCTAGACAGTAACCGAATCGAATTGGCGTTTTTTTTCCTCGAGAACGTAATGACCGTACATTTTTTGGGGTTTAGGGTCATTCGGTTGAACTCGCACCATTCCGCAAAGGTTACCAATTGGCGTTGAAGGAAAGCTGCATTATCAGTATTCCGGATTCTATGGTATACCTTGAGGTAGTCGGCGAAAGACAACCGTGGTCCTTCTAAACAAAAGTTGATGTCGTTGAAATACAGAAGAAAAATCAATGGACCGAAATGGCTGCCTTGCGGAATACCAGATGAAGCAAAGATCTCTTCGGATACACAATCACCTATCTTGACTGCTAAACGACGATCACTGAGATACGATTGCATCCAACGGAGAATATTAGTACCAAAGCCAAGTCTATCCAACTTTGCCACTGCACTAGCGTGATTAATCTTGTCAAAAGCAGCTGAAAGATCCGTGTAGATAACGTCAGTTTGTAGGCCGTCCGACATGGCATCTGTAACATATGTTATGAACGACAGAAGATTCGTAGATGTTGAACGTTTCGGCATAAATCCATGCTGAGTCTCGGAGATATACTGTTTGCAGTGGCTGGAGATGGGTTCCAACACAGCCATTTCAAACAGCTTAGGAACTGCGCTTAGCGTTGTAATACCACGGTAGTTGTCAACTACCTTTTTATCACCTTTTTTGTGAACTGGAAACATGAAGGAAGATTTCCAGAGTTCGGGAAATACTCCGGTTGTTAGCGACAATTGAAACAGATGACAAAGAGGTTCAATTAGACCGGCTGAGCATTTTTTAGAATAATAGTTGGTATGCCATCTGGGCCTGCCGAAGTTGAAGCCTTCATTTTGCCAATCGCCAGTTGTACCATATTATTGTCGATATTGATAGAGTTCAAAGACTGGTATGATTGAGGCACATTAAGAGCCGCGTATGAAACCTGGGTCGGTGTAGGTTTTTCTTTGGAGAAAACATTTGTGAACTTTTCAGAGAATACTTGGCAAATCTCCTGCAAACTAGAGCTCATAAGTCTTCCATAGCTCATCGTTGAAGGCAACCCGGATTCCTTTCTTTGTTCGTTTACATGCTTCCAGAATGTTTTAGGTTCGGACTTCAACTTACGTTGCACGTTTCGCAAGTAATCGGCATGGTAACGCTTCGATGTCTTTTTATAGACTTGGTTAACATGAATGTAGTGTTGTCGCAGCACGTAGCCCCCAAACTTGGAGTACTTCTTAAGAGCGGCTCTTTTAGTCGCTTTTAACCATGTCAGCTCGGCCGTGTGCCACGCTGGGTCCTTAGATTGAAGGCCACTTCTTTTGGGTACATAGCGATCGATAGCATAGCTCATAACATTGGAGAAGGTCTGCACTGCAACGTTGACATCATCATTGTCGAGAATTTCAGTCCAGTGGATATTCGACAGGAAGTCAATAATCCTATTATAGTTGGCTTTTCTAAAATTATAGCTGACGGTGTCAGAAGCATTGCAGTCATGCTTCACTCGAATTGCTTCAAGCACTATATGGAGGGGAGGGTGGTGTCTAAAAGTCTTTACCAGGGGGAATGGTGTTGCGGTAACATTTGGTGCGTAGTCAGATTTGCTCGAAAAACAGAGATTAAGGATTCTGCTGTTCTCGTTCACCACATTATTCGTTTGGCGCAGCAGATTTAGACTGTAGCAGTCAAGCAAACTGGTGAAACCATCATGAAAAGATGACAGTTCGGGATCAGCAAACATAGCGTCAGAAGCAGAGCGCCATTTTAATCCGGAGAAATTGAAATCGCCAACAATCAGGATCTCATCAACCGGGCTTGCTTGAGCGGAAATCCGTTCCAGTGACTCAGTATGTGAATCAATCAAAGTCGAATCGCGAGTGCGGTCCAGTGGAAAATAAACCACACAAAGAAAAGTGCGTAGCCAGCCAGTTTGATTCGCACCCACACCTGCTCGACACAGACCCCCAAAGTATCGTCAATCAGTTGCGCTTTCAATCGAAGATGGATAGCCACAAGTACCCCGCCACCAGTAGCCTTGACACTGTTGCGTGAGCTGCGATCAGTACAGAAATCATCGTAGTTGGCACCAAATGCGTGCACTGACAGAGTGCTATCGCTAAGCCACGTCTCTGTGATGGCATTCTTCCGAACTTGCTATGTCGGAGCATTCTTCCGAACTTGCTATCAAATAATCGTCGATTCCTGAATTCATACCGCCGACATTCTGATAATATATTTGTAGGTTTGAATGCCGCGATTGACTGTAAGCAAGGAGCTAATCAAAGCTTGCATTAACAAAATCAGGTTCGTACTTGCAGTTGGTATCGACTTCTTCCAAGGCCGGGACGACTGGTGAACGCTGGCTGCAATGGCTCGACTGTGGCAGGGGGATCAAGGGCTTCCATAGTGCTAGCTGCAGTGCGTCCCAGGGTACGATGAGTCATACCAGCATAGCATAGAGTGCTTAGTCCTTCTGTGATCGTTGTAGAGCAGAATGTGCTATGAAGAGACGTGCTCGTTATGATTGGATCAAAATTTTGTTTTTGACATTGAAGATTCACAGCGGCGGTAGCGTTGTGTTCATCAGCATACTGTAAGTGAAATTTACATTGAGGGCGTGCAGCATCTTGTATTATTTCGGAAGGACATATACCCTTCTTGGCTTTACCTGACACAGAAGAAGTCGCCGATTCGTCAGGTAGACCGAGATCGCTCGCCGGGGTACAAGAAGTTGGACAGACGAGTTTATCCAGAATAGCTTGGCGCTACTGTCCACCACCAGATGGATTCTTCTCCCCCGCTATCCTGATGATAGGTCGTTGGATTTTTGAGTTGGTCACAAATTCACGGAAGTAGATGTTCTCCGGCCAAGAGTCTTTGGACAGAGCCTTATCCCTGTATGATTTGCTAACGCCACCTTTGAAAGTAATGAAACTCAGAGATGAGAGATCGTTGTTCTTAGGAACTAGGCGAACTATTCTCGGTTGCAGATTCTCCCCCAGACAATCTTTCACAAGGGTAGAAACTTCATCATCCGTCGTGCTGGGATCGAATGCTGACAAGTAAACCCATAACAGCTCCTCAGGTGGTGAAATTGTTTTTATTGTTTCAAACGCAGCTTTGCATCCACGAATATTAGAAATTTTTGTTTTGAGCGAATCATCTTCGCGTTTGTGCTTAGGTGTGTTTGAAACTGGATTATATTCCGCAATTCGTTTCCAAGGCGTTATAGTTGGGGATAGCGGTTTTGAGTCAACTTTAACCGAGAGAGCTTTGACGACATCTTTCAAATCTGCTATGTCATTCTTTATAGATTTTAGAGAATTGTCGTCAGACACTATGTCGCAACAACGCGAAGGCATTCTACGGAAATTATCATTTGAGAATAAGTCAGCACAGCCGTTGCACATCCAGAATAGATTCCGTGGGTGGGTTCCCAGGACGTCACGAACATCATAATCCATCTTGACGCATATCATGTGGAACGAATTTCCGCAGTATCCACTACATGTGATTCGATCAGAATCATTAACCACTTTCGAGCAGTTGTTACAAGCCATGCTTTTGATGCAGAAATAACGCCTAGCGGGTATGCAATATGCGCAGGAATACGCTAACGGATAACGTGCGTCAATGGAAGCGAACTTGCACGCAACGTGCGACAACTCATCTACCCACCAGCAGATGTCGCTTTTGGCGAAAAAATTGAGCGTAACGTACTGTGCAGTGATAATATCAACTGAAAACAAAAATCACAAAAACTATCACTTTCACGAATCAAGACTAGCAGATATAATCGTGCTTGAAGTCACGAAATTTCAATGCACACGTACTACCGAAAAACACGATAAACAGATAAAACGAGAACAAAAAGAATCGCAAGTGTAAAACACTAAAAATGTCAAAAAAAACTATCAGCTCTACTGACGACCGGAATATAGCAAACAGTCTATGCGATCATTCTTCTCCCTTTCTGCTAGCATCAAGCTGTGACGTATGCATTCAATCGACACCAAGCTATCGGTGCCGCACCGATCCTACTGTGATTGAACTACTTATTGATTTTTTCGTTCCGCACGCACGGATGGCTGATAGCAATTAATGACACAGCTCAGCCAGCAGAAATCGAATTTTATGTACTGTTTTACTAGCTAGTTCATATATTACTATGTTTTAATTGCCGCAAGGTTCTACTGTATCGATTTGTTGGTTATTTTCGGCATATTTGAGACTAAGAGAAACGAAAGCAATGAAATTGAAAGACGGATAGGTATTCTAGAGCGAATCAGTTATAAACTTAGAACGGAATATTAGGACTAGGCAGGCTCATATGGACATGATCGAAAGGAAATGTGAAGAATTCTTTGCCTTCTGCTAAGTAGGAGCTGGGCGTTGCACCCAAGTCTACCGCATGGTCTACGGTAGAACATAACTCATCATCATGTTTTACCGTCGACGCCGGCAAAAAATTCTTCACAAATCATTCGATTTCTGCTAGCCGAGCTGTATCATTAATTGCTCTCAGCCATCCGTGTGTGCGGAACGAATAAATCAATAAGTAGTTCAATCACAATAGGATCGGTGCGGCACCGATAGCTTGGTGTCGATTGAATGCATACGTCACGGCTTGAGGCTAGCAGAAAGGAAGAAGAATGATCGCATCGTCGTTCTAGGCGAGGATTTTTGAAAATTTTTTTGCCAGGGTCGGCGGTAAAATATGATGATGAGTTATTTTCTACCATAGACCGTGCGGTAGACTTGTGTGCAACGCCCATCTCCTACTTAGCGGAAGGCAAAGAATTCTGCACATTTCCTATCGATCGTGTCCATATGAGCCTGCCTAGTCTTAGTTTTCCGTTCTAAGTTCATAACTGATTCGCTCTAGAATACCTATCCGTCTTTCAATTTCATTGCTTTCGTTTCTCTTTGCAGAAAATAAACAAGAAATCGATACAATAGAACCTTGCGGTTATTAAAACATAGTAACAAAAATAACATACTTATTTCTGTAGCGGACTACGACAGCATAGTAGAAAATGCTTAATCTGGCCGCGAAAGTATCGTGAGACCTCATGAAGTCCAGGAGTCATTTTTATAGGTTTTCATGTAGATTCACAATCCCTAATGTGATGAAGATATGAAAATTTGCCTCATGGGCGGATCGCTTGCCATACAAGGATTGCGTATAAAATTTTGACATCTTCTTCCAGTTTCTGTAAGGGAGACTGAGGAGACTTGATCTCCTTTTTTTATTTTTCAATCCAACTCCGTGTAATGATAAAAAAATATGTATTTTTTGTAGTTTATATTGTTTCTAGGGATGACTGATAATCATCAAAAAAATTACATGGAAATATTATACGGGACATGAGCTATGAGCATTTCTGGAAAACAACAAAAAATGGAAAGTTCTTAGATTAGTTGAGACTCGATCTCTAATTTGGGGACACTTGATTCCTTTTTGAATACGTGTTTAAAAGAGCATGTAGGATAATAAGCCTATTTGTACCCTGTTTGACATTAAAAATGTCTTACTCCGCTATCTGGGGCTAGGTGTCATTCTAAAATCTGAACTATCTCCCATGTAACGAAACTATGTAAGGTTTGCACGCTTTTAACTCCGATATCACTAGATGGATTTTAATCATTCATACACCATCCGATTCAGAAACACCTAACTTAAATATTGGTAATAATTTAATATCTCCCCCCATAAAAGTAGACTTTTGGAGATTGGTAAAATTAAAAAGTTCACGAAAAACGGGAAAATTACCATTCGTGAGGAAGATTTCTCAGACACAGCCGTCAATAGAGGGCAGCTTAGTGGCTCAATGAAGCACGAAAAGTCATAAATAGAAGCGACGCATGTCCGTTTAAATCAGTTGTTGCTCTTATCCCATACGAACAACATCGTCTCCGGGCGATGCAATAAGCGCTATCGATTTTCGGCAACGTTGGCATTTGCACACACTCGCACCTATGTGACTAAACCATATACGGTTAGTTTATAAATAGAGATGACGCGTACACGTTTGAATTAGTTTTTGTTCTTATGTCGAACGGGTAAGATCATGGCTGCAGCGTCTGGGCACTACAATAAGCGATAGACGCTATGCATTTTCGGCAGCGGTGGCCGTTTGCGGATTTTTCAGGTACCAGCACGGTGTCACAGAATGATTTGCAAAGTGGGTGGGTGGGGTGTTTTGGATTTAATTCAAAACGGTGTGTGCTGCTTAAGAGTGTGGCGTTTGCGTAGGGTAAAGAGCCTATTGGTTTTCATATGTTTCATATTTCGGTTATATGTTTTTATCAGTAAGGCATCTGACAACGTGCTTCTGTAGTTATTGCACTGTTCAGCAGCGTATATTGGAGAGTACACTTTTTACGGGTTTTTACGCGATATTTTTTACGCGGATTTTGAAGTTTACGCGGTTTTCATTTACGCTTTTTTTTTTGTTTTTTTTGAAATTTACGCGGTTTTCATTTACACGGCCTGTATCCCGTGCATAAAAAAACCTGAGTGTACTTGCATCGGAAAAAATCACATTCCCAGCAGAACTTTTTGTTTTCTAATTTCAAACACTTTTGTTTCGTACTGCACACAACGGAAAATTTTAAAACCGAACTTACTGTCCCAGCAGCAGTTTAAGCGGGTGTTCTTTTTCGATTCAAATTCAAGCCATGTCTTAAGCGTTACTGGACTTAAAATTTTTCCCAGTTTATCCAGTCAGAGTATCTGTCCTGCCCTATGTATTTAAAACACAGTTCTAATTGCGTTTTAAAGTATACAACAAATACTAATTTAAATTTTAAAATAAATCTGTTTTAAATTATGAAACAAACCGCTGTACTGAAGATATAGTTATGTCAGTCCTATTACCACATAAAACACCTATATAACATAAATCGTTGCAGAATTGGTTTAATAATACAATGTTTACACTACAGAGTTATAACACGTTTAAATAATTAGCAACAAGAAAAATTGTCACCAAGATAGCATAAAAACCCGTTTAAACTGGTAGTGCGAACGTTGTATAACAATGTAATTTATCAAATAATTTCATTTTTCCACCACTAATCGATCATGAAATACTTAACCTTAAGATTATTTACTTAAGTTCATTAGTACATTATTGAAAATTTAAATGGAAAATGAAATTTCATATTTCATGGAGAATCTGTATATTTCCGTTGGCGGTCGTGGGCTTCCTCATCAGAGTTCTCAATATGGAACTTTTGAATGCAGTTCTCAATATGGAAAGTTAATGCCGAAGAGTCTGTCGCGAGAGTGAATCTGGTACCCTCAATATAGCAACGGAACCTCTCTATGCAGCGAAGGGCAGCTAACCGCTCCTTCTCTGCTGCGTAATAGTTTAGTTCAGCGTCTTTGAGCTTTTCCGAGTGGTACGCAAGCACTCGCTCTTCCCCACCTTGAACTTGAGTAAGCACACCAGCAAGAGCGGAATCACTGGCGTCGGTTTGAAAGCAAAACGGGAGGCTAAAATCTGGGTTAGCCATCACAGGAGCTGAGATCAGTCTCTCCTTGATGGCTTGAAAAGCTTCTTCGGCTGCCTCAGTCCACCGCACCCTCTTCGGCTTGTTTTGCAACAAGTCGGTGAGAGATGTGGTGAGTTCGCCAATCTTGTCGATGAACCATACCGAGGAATCGTCTAAGGGATCTCACGGAACTAGGGGCCTCATATCCAAGAATCGCTCTAACTCTATCTGGATTAGGCCAAAGTCCGTTTTGGAATAAAATATAGCCCAGATAAGGCAGTTCGTAGCAGCAAAAGTTTGATTTATTCAAATTAATGTGTAAATTAGCCTCCTTCAACCTTCTCGCCAACTCTTTAGCTTTTGTATGTGCTCGTCAAACGTGTGACTCGCGACTACGATGTCATCCAAGTATACAAATATAAATGGCTCGAGGACACCGTAGCCCAAGACTCTGTCCATCAGTTTGCTCAAGGTTGCCGGACTATTTACTAGCCCAAACGGTAAACGAGTAAACTGGTACAGATCCTTTCCTGGTATCGAGAAAGCTGTATACTTCCGTGACTCTTGATTTAGGGGCACCTGTAGAAAGGCTTGCGACAGGTCAATAGTAGACACGAATTTAAATGACCCTAAATGACTCCAAATCATGTTTTGATGTGGCAAAGGATATGCATCCCTCTTTGTTCCGCACTGGGTCTGTCCCTCGAAACTTCTCCTCGATTTCTATTCTATGCTCTATCAAATCTGTTTTTCCGAATACCCCTGGACTAGCTATCAAGAACATCTTTTTGACTTCCTCCAACTGTCTCTTTTGATCCTCGCTTAATTCTTTTTTATTTTCTAGGATATCTCCCTCACTAACGTCGACCGTTTCGACGAAGTCATCCACTGTCGGATCCCGAATTTCTGCCAGAAGTCGTATCCTAAAATACACCTTCGACTTAGATTCGGTGCAACCAGCACGGGTAAAAGCTTCGTTTGTCCATTAAAAGTTATTGGTAAGTCGGTAGATCCTAACACCTCTAAATTTTGTCCTGCTGCTGTCTTCAGATTAACATCCGTAGGTTTCAATTTCAAATTCAGTTTGTTAATTAACTTCTTTCCTCCTATTCCTAACACTGTCCTCGCTGCACAAGTACCAAGCATTGGGTTGCTTGGATGGAAATCCCCAACACCTGAACTTTTGCAAATGGTCTAGAGTCACCGTTGATGGTTACGAGCACAGTAGCAATCTCTGCATCCCCGGTAACTTCTTCGTCCACTTTTGCATAACCAAGTTGTTGAAGTATTTCCGTCGAGTTCTCTTCCAATCCTTCGTGAGGTCTTGTAGCGCTATGCATTGGACTGTCTCGCCTCACTGAGCAGTCGTATGATCGTTTTTTGACTCGCCTGTTTTCAGATGTTACAATTTGCTATATACTATTGCCCCATTAAAACATAATTTATTGAAGGTCTTTTAACGGTAATCTATTAATTAATCAAGTATCTCACTAGGTGATTGGCATTATTTGGCTGATCCATCTAGTAAAAGTAGGCTGGTCTGTCCAGAAAATATATTCAAAAGAAAAGTTCCATATTGAGAACTGTGATGAGGAAGCCCACGCCCGCCAATGGAAATATACAGATTCTCCATGAAATATGAAATTTTATTTTCCATTTAAATTTTCAATAATGTACTAATGAATTTAAGTAAACAATCTTAAGGTTAAGTATTTCTTGATCGATTAGTGGTGGAAAAAATGAAATTGTTTGATAAATTACATTGTTATACAACGTTCGCACTACCAGTTTAAACGGGTTTTTATGCTATCTTGGTGACATTTTTCTTGTTGCAAATTATTTAAACGTGTTATAACTCTGTAGTGTAAACATTGTATTATTAAACCAATTCTGCAGCGTTTTATGTTATATAGGTGTTTTATGTGGTAATAGGACTGACATAATTATATCTTCAGTACAGCGGTTTGTTTCATGTTTCGTTCTATTTGTTGTATACTTTAAAACGCAATTAGAACTGTGTTTTAAATACATAGGGCAGGACAGATACACTGACTGGATAAACTGGGAAAACAATTTTAAGTCCAGTAACGCTTAAGACATGGCTTAAATTTGAATCGAAAAAGAACACCCGCTTAAACTGCTGCTGGGACGGTAAGTTCTGTTTTAAATTTTCCGTTGTGTGCAGTACGAAACAAAAGTGTTTAAAATTAAAAAAACAAAAAGTTCTGCTGGGAATGTGATTTTTTGCGATGCAATTACACTCAGGTTTTTTGACGCAGGGGATACAGGCCGTGTAAATGAAAACCGCGTAAATTTCAAAAAAACGCGTAAATGAAAACCGCGTAAATTTCAAAATCCGCGTAAAAAATACTGCGTAAAAACCTGAGTGTACTCTCCTTTATAAAATACTACGCTGCTGAACAGTGCAATAACTATAGAAGTGGCGTTTTAAAGTATACAATAAATAGAACGAAACATGAAACAAACCGCTGTACTGAAGATATAATTATGTCAGTCCTATTACCACACAAAACACCTATATAACATAAAACGCTGCAGAATTGGTTTAATAATACAATGTTTACACTATAGAGTTATAACATGTTTAAATAATTTGCAACAAGAAAAATGTCACCAAGATAGCATAAAACCCGTTTTAACTGGTAGTGCGAACGTTGTATAACAATGTAATTTATCAAACAATTTCATTTTTTCCACCACTAATCGATCAAGAAATACTTAACCTTAAGATTGTTTACTTAAATTCATTAGTACATTATTGAAAATTTAAATGGAAAATGAAATTTCATATTTCATGGAGAATCTGTATATTTCCGTTGGCGGGCGTGGACTTCCTCATCACAGTTCTCAATATGGAACTTTTCTTTTGAATATATTTTCTGGACAGACCAGCCTACTTTTACTAGATGGATCAGCCAAATAATGCCAATCACCTAGTGAGATACTTGATTAATTAATAGATTACCGTTAAAAGACCTTCAATAAATTATGTTTTAATGGGGCAATAGTATATAGCAAATTGTAACATCTGAAAACAGGCGAGTCAAAAAACGACCATACGACTGCTCAGTGAGGCGAGACAGTCCAATACATAGCGCCATAAGACTTCACGAAGGATTGGAAGAGAACTCGACGGAAATACTTCAACAACTTGGTTATGCAAAAGTGGACGAAGAAGTTACCGGGGATACAGAGATTGCTACTGTGCTCGTAACCCTCAACGGTGACTCTAGACCATTTGCAAAAGTTGAGGATTTCCATCCAAGCAACCCAATGCTTGATAGTGGTGCAGCGAGGACAGCGTTAGGAATAGGAGGAAAGAAGTTAATTAACAAACTGAATTTGAAATTGAAACCCACGGATGTTAATCTGAAGACAGCAGCAGGACAAAATTTAGAGGTGTTAGGATCTATCGACTTACCAATAACTTTTAATGGACTGTTCTTATGTCGAACGGGTAAGATCACGGCTGCAGCGTCTGGACGCTACACTAAGCGGTAGATGCTGTGCATTTTCGACAGCGGTGGCCGTTTGCGGATTTTTCGGGTACCAGTACGGTGTCACAGAATGATTTGCGAAGTGGGTGGGTGGGGTGGTTTGGATTTAATTCAATACGGTGTGTGCTGCTTAAGAGTGTTGCGTTTGAAAAAAATATATTTATTTTTATAAATGTGTGTGCGTTGTAACTTGTTAATCCATGTTTACGGCGCTTTGTAGCTGCGTAGGGCAAAGAGCCTATTGGTTTTCATATGTTTCATATTTCGGTTATATGTGATATATATATATATATATATATATATATATATATATATATATATATATATATATATATATATATATATATATATATATATATATATATATATATATATATATATATATATATATATATATATATATATATATATATATATATATATATATATATATATATATATATATACATTTCTGTTATGTTTTTTATCAGTAAGGCATCTGACAACGTGCTTTCTGTAGTTATTGCACTGCTCAGCAGCGTAGTATTTTATATAGGAGAGATTTCACTCAGATTTTTCCGCGATATTTTTTACGCGGATTTTGAAATTTACGCGGTTTTCATTTACGCGTTTTTTTGAAATTTACGCGGTTTCCATTTGCACGGCCTGTATCCCCTGCGTCAAAAAACCTGAGTGTCATTGTATCGGAAAAAATCACATTCCCAGCAGAACTTTTTGTTTTCTAATTTCAAACACTTTTGTTTCGTACTGCAAATTTGTAAATTTGGTCGAAGCATGTACGGTGTTATTGAGGATGTATTCCATCTCCGTGATTTTAGTATCCCACAGTCGTTGGTCTTGATGGACGTGCGTATCATCGCATTGATCGTCCTGTTCAGGCGTTCTGCTGGATTGGCATCACTCCGATGTCTGAATTTCATATTTTAGCAACAAATTCTGAAACTCTTTGGACAGAAACGTCGTTGCATTGTCCGTAATGACAAACTGTGGTACGGCAAGCTTCCGCAACCACCTGTCTTCCAGAATGCAGCATAGACTACTAGACGAAATTTTCTTCACCGGAACAAGCATGCAATATTTAGAAGATATGTCCATAACGACCAATAAATGTGCATTGCCCTGCTTGCTTCGGGGAAGTGACTATATGTAGTCCATGCATACAATCTGGAACGGTCGCGTTGCAACCCTTTGTTTACCCATTTCTAGGGTTGTTGATTTTGTGGAATACTTGTTCTCTTTGCACGGTACGCAATTGCTGATGTGCCTCTTCAGGTCAACACTCATACGTGGCCAATAGTACCTTCCTTTAAGCTTCTCGACACATTTCTCGAAACCGATGTGCAAGTTATCATCGTGTTCTTGCTGGACTATTCCGCAACGAGCTGATTCCGGAACACACTCCTTCCATTCGAACCGGTAGTCCAAAACGTCGGACCGAGCTGACACAAATTTGTACAATTTGCCGCCGTCGATCCGGAAGTCGATGTACTTCTCGGGATCTGTTTTTATTGCCTCATACAAATTCCTGTATCATCTATCTTCTACCTCCACCTCAAGTACTTCAATCGACCGTAACAGAGCATCCGGTACAATATTCTCTTTCCTTTTCCTGTGTCTGACTTCCATGTCGTACTGTTGGAGAGTAATACTCCAGCGGCTCAAACGTGAAGACGACTTCCATTTGGCTTTCTTAATGAAAGTTAATGCCGAAGAGTCTGTCGCGAGAGTGAATCTGGTACCCTCAATATAGCAACGGAACCTCTCTATGCAGCGAAGGGCAGCTAACCGCTCCTTCTCTGCTGCGTAATAGTTTAGTTCGGCGTCTTTGAGCTTTTCCGAGTGGTACGCAAGCACTCGCTCTTCCCCACCTTGAACTTGAGTAAGCACACCAGCAAGAGCGGAATCACTGGCGTCGGTTTGAAAGCAAAACGGGAGGCTAAAATCTGGGTTAGCCATCACAGGAGCTGAGATCAGTCTCTCCTTGATGGCTTGAAAAGCTTCTTCGGCTGCCTTAGTCCACCGCACCCTCTTCGGCTTGTTTTGCAACAAGTCGGTGAGAGATGTGGTGAGTTCGCCAATCTTGTCGATGAACCATACCGAGGAATCGTCTAAGGGATCTCACGGAACTAGGGGCCTCATATCCAAGAATCGCTCTAACTCTATCTGGATTAGGCTGAAGTCCGTTTTGGGATAAAATATAGCCCAGATAAGGCAGTTCGTAGCAGCAAAAGTTTGATTTATTCAAATTAATGTGTAAACTAGCCTCCTTCAACCTTCTCGCCAACTCTTTAGCTTTTGTATGTGCTCGTCAAACGTGTGACTCGCGACTACGATGTCATCCAAGTCTACAAATATAAATGGCTCGAGGACACCGTAGCCCAAAACTGTCCAACAGTTTGCTCAAGGTTGCCGGACTATTTACTAGCCCAAACGGTAAACGAGTAAACTGGTACAGACCCTTTCCTGGTATCGAGAAAGCTGTATACTTCCGAGACTCTTGATTTAGGGGCACCTGTAGAAAGGCTTGCGACAGGTCAATAGTAGACACGAATTTAAATGGCCCTAAATGACTCCAAATCATGTTTTGATGTGGCAAAGGATATGCAACCCTTTTTGTTCGTTCATTTAGCTTTCTAGTATCGAGACAAAGCCTTACTTCGTCACTATCTCTTTTCTTCACTGGTACTACCGGTAAAGCCCAGTCAGAGTCCGAAGGTTCAATGATGCCTTCCATCAGCATGTTGTTCAGAGATCTGTGAATTTTCTTGTGTATCTCGGGGCTCCACGGATATGGATTTTTCCGCACTGGGTCTGTCCCTCGAAACTTCTCCTCGATTTCTATTCTATGCTCTATCAAATCTGTTTTTCCGAATACCCCTGGACTAGCTGTCAAGAACATCTTTTTAACTTCCTCCAACTGTCTCTTTTTTGATCCTCGCTTAATTCTTTTTTATTTTCTAGGATATCTCCCTCACTAACGTCGACCGTTTCGACGAAGTCATCCACTGTCGGATCCCGAATTTCTGCCAGAAGTCGTATCCTAAAATACACCTTCGACTTAGATTCGGTGCAACCAGCACGGGTACAAGCTTCGTTTGTCCATTAAAAGTTATTGGTAAGTCGGTAGATCCTAACACCTCTAAATTTTGTCCTGCTGCTGTCTTCAGATTAACATCCGTGGGTTTCAATTTCAAATTCAGTTTGTTAATTAACTTCTTTCCTCCTATTCCTAACACTGTCCTCGCTGCACAAGTACCAAGCATTGGGTTGCTTGGATGGAAATCCCCAACACCTCAATTTTTGCAAATGGTCTAGAGTCACCGTTGATGGTTACGAGCACAGTAGCAATCTCTGCATCCCCGGTAACTTCTTCGTCCACTTTTGCATAACCAAGTTGTTGAAGTATTTCCGTCGAGTTCTCTTCCAATCCTTCGTGAGGTCTTGTAGCGCTATGCATTGGACTGTCTCGCCTCACTGAGCAGTCGTATGGTCGTTTTTTGACTCGCCTGTTTTCAGATGTTACAATTTGCTATATACTATTGCCCCATTAAAACATAATTTATTGAAGGTCTTTTAACGGTAATCTATTAATTAATCAAGTATCTCATTAGGTGATTGGCATTATTTGGCTGATCCATCTAGTAAAAGTAGGCTGGTCTGTCCAGAAAATATATTCAAAAGAAAAGTTCCATATTGAGAACTGTGATGAGGAAGCCCACGCCCGCCAACGGAAATATACAGATTCTCCATGAAATATGAAATTTTATTTTCAATTTAAATTTTCAATAATGTGCTAAAGAATTTAAGTAAACAATCTTAAGGTTAAGTATTTCTTGATCGATTAGTGGTGGAAAAATGAAATAATTTGATAAATTACATTGTTATACAACGTTTGCACTACCAGTTAAAACGGGTTTTTATGCTATCTTGGTGACATTTTTCTTGTTGCTAATTATTTGAACGGGTTATAACTCTGTAGTGTAAACATTGTATTATTAAACCAATTCTGCAGCGTTTTATGTTATATAGGTGTTTTATGTGGTAATAGGACTGACATAATTATATCTTCAGTACAGCGGTTTGTTTCATGTTTCGATCTAATTGTTGTATACTTTAAAACGCAATTAGAACTTTGTTTTAAATACATAGGGCAGGACAGATACTCTGACTGGATAAACTGGGAAAACAATTTTAAGTCCAGTAACGCTTAAGACATGGCTTGAATTTGAATCGAAAAAGAACACCTGCTTAAACTGCTGCTGGGACGGTAAGTTCTGTTTTAAAATTTTCCGTTGTGTGCAGTACGAAACAAAAGTGTTTGAAATTAGAAAACTAAAAGTTCTGCTGGGAATGTGATTTTTTCCGATGCAATGACACTCAGGTTTTTTGACGCAGGGGATACAGGCCGTGTAAATGGAAACCGCGTAAATTTCAAAAAAACGCGTAAATGAAAACCGCGTAAAAAATATCGCGGAAAAACCTGAGTGAAATCTCTCCTATATAAAATACTACGCTGCTGAACAGTGCAATAACTACAGAAGCACGTTGTCAGATGCCTTACTGATAAAAAACATATAACAGAAATGTATATTTAGTTTTATATATATATATATATATATATATATATATATATATATATATATATATATATATATATATATATATATATATATATATATATATATATATATATATATATATATATATATATATATATATATATATATATATATATATATATATATATATATATATATATATATATATATATATATATATATATATATATATATACGTTGTATAACAATGTAATTTATCAAATTATTTCATTTTTCCACCACTAATCGATCAAGAAATACTTAACCTTAAGATTGTTTACTTAAATTCTTTAGCACATTATTGAAAATTTAAATTGAAAATAAAATTTCATATTTCATGGAGAATCTGTATATTTCCGTTGGCGGTCGTGGGCTTCCTCATCACAGTTCTCAATATGGAACTTTTCTTTTGAATATATTTTCTGGACAGACCAGCCTACTTTTACTAGATGGATCAGCCAAATAATGCCAATCACTTAGTGAGATACTTGATTAATTAATAGATTACCGTTAAAAGACCTTCAATAAATTATGTTTTAATGGGGCAATAGTATATAGCAAATTGTAACATCTGAAAACAGGCGAGTCAAAAAACGATCATACGACTGCTCAGTGAGGCGAGACAGTCCAATGCATAGCGCTACAAGACCTCACGAAGGATTGGAAGAGAACTCGACGGAAATACTTCAACAACTTGGTTATGCAAAAGTGGACGAAGAAGTTACCGGGGATGCAGAGATTGCTACTGTGCTCGTAACCATCAACGGTGACTCTAGACCATTTGCAAAAATTGAGGTGTTGGGGATTTCCATCCAAGCAACCCAATGCTTGGTACTTGTGCAGCGAGGACAGTGTTAGGAATAGGAGGAAAGAAGTTAATTAACAAACTGAATTTGAAATTGAAACCCACGGATGTTAATCTGAAGACAGCAGCAGGACAAAATTTAGAGGTGTTAGGATCTACCGACTTACCAATAACTTTTAATGGACAAACGAAGCTTTTACCCGTGCTGGTTGCACCGAATCTAAGTCGAAGGTGTATTTTAGGATACGACTTCTGGCAGAAATTCGGGATCCGACAGTGGATGACTTCGTCGAAACGGTCGACGTTAGTGAGGGAGATATCCTAGAAAATAAAAAAGAATTAAGCGAGGATCAAAAAAGAGACAGTTGGAGGAAGTTAAAAAGATGTTCTTGACAGCTAGTCCAGGGGTATTCGGAAAAACAGATTTGATAGAGCATAGAATAGAAATCGAGGAGAAGTTTCGAGGGACAGACCCAGTGCGGAAAAATCCATATCCGTGGAGCCCCGAGATACACAAGAAAATTCACAGATCTCTGGACAACATGCTGATGGAAGGCATCATTGAACCTTCGGACTCTGACTGGGCTTTACCGGTAGTACCAGTGAAGAAAAGAGATAGTGACGAAGTAAGGCTTTGTCTCGATACTAGAAAGCTAAATGAACGAACAAAGAGGGTTGCATATCCTTTGCCACATCAAAACATGATTTGGAGTCATTTAGGGCCATTTAAATTCGTGTCTACTATTGACCTGTCGCAAGCCTTTCTACAGGTGCCCCTAAATCAAGAGTCTCGGAAGTATACAGCTTTCTCGATACCAGGAAAGGGTCTGTACCAGTTTACTCGTTTACCGTTTGGGCTAGTAAATAGTCCGGCAACCTTGAGCAAACTGATGGACAGAGTCTTGGGCTACGGTGTCCTCGAGCCATTTATATTTGTATACTTGGATGACATCGTAGTCGCGAGTCACACGTTTGACGAGCACATACAAAAGCTAAAGAGTTGGCGAGAATGTTGAAGGAGGCTAATTTACACATTAATTTGAATAAATCAAACTTTGCTGCTACGAACTGCCTTATCTGGGCTATATTTTATCCCAAAACGGACTTCGGCCTAATCCAGATAGAGTTAGAGCGATTCTTGGGCCCCTAGTTCCGTGAGATCCCTTAGACGATTCCTCGGTATGGTTCATCGACAAGATTGGCGAACTCACCACATCTCTCACCGACTTGTTGCAAAACAAGCCGAAGAGGGTGCGGTGGACTGAGGCAGCCGAAGAAGCTTTTCAAGCCATCAAGGAGAGACTGATCTCAGCTCCTGTTATGGCTAACCCAGATTTTAGCCTCCCGTTTTTTTGTTTTTTTTTTTATAATTGATAAATTTATTTAGGCCCAAATGCGGTAGCTCGACGAGGCCGATTGTTTGTTTTTTTACAATGAATAAAAAAAAACAGCTACATTAAATTTTTGGTCTCGTTCAGGCGCAGCTTTCTGCTGCGTGTTGAGATCCTTTTTCTAGGTGGCGCAATATTGCCAATGTTGTCCACTGCAAGTTGAGGTTCATTTCGTTTGTCTTCTTTCGCGTTATCGTTCACGTCCATGTCCTCATCCGTACTACTTTCCTGCTGCTCGCAGTCGGATGTTCCAGTTTGCGTTTTAGTATGTTCGTTATCGGCATTCGTTTCGTTGTTGTTGTTGCTGGTTGTTGGTGCTTGATCCGAAGATGTTGGTTTTGCAGCTGTTAGTAGTTTAGCGTAAGATGGTTCCGGGCTGATTTCAGTTGGATTGGTTAAGTTTTCCTTAACAGTTTCTACGCAAGGATTGCCGAGGTGCAGCTTCTTCGTGCAGAACTGGCACGTAGGAATTTGCCCTGGGTACGTGACTAGTGATGTTTGATGAATGAGAACATCGTCACTTCCTAACGCTGTGACGGTTATGTATGAGGGAATTGGCTTGGTCACACGCATTCTCACCACACGAACACCGTTATGGATGCCCGGGAAAAAATTCTTCCAAGTCTCATGTGTAACGGAGTCTACTTCTCCGTATTTTTGCAAGCATTTTTTAATCGCGCCGTCAGGGGTACGCGTAGCCAAATCATGGACACGAACTTCTACAGCGCCGTTCTCGATGTATACGGGAATGCTATATTTAACATTGCCGCATTCGGCGGTGTGCTGCATGTTGTTTCGCGAGGCGAATGACTCAGCTTGGTTAATGTTGTTGAACGAAATCAGCACGCAATGTTTGATATGATGCATTTGTAGGGTTTTCACTTCAGCCAGATTGAGTTTCATCTGCACTTTTAATAACTGTTCCACTTCCCGAATGGCTGGTCTTACGGGGCATTTCGAAAAATCAACAGCAACACAGTTCGGCCGTATCTGGGTTGCTTTTTGCTGGGCACCGTCACTCATCACTAAATCGCACAGTAGGTATAGGCTATTGTTATATGGACTGCTTGTGTGATAGGCACCGATTGATTTTTAGGTAGAATTGACCGTTTCACTTGCGCGGGACGATTTTTTGCTTCTGCTCAGGGCGAGATGTGAAGACAAACTGTGCCTCCCGTTTTGCTTTCAAACCGACGCCAGTGATTCCGCTCTTGCTGGTGTGCTTACTCAAGTTCAAGGTGGGGAAGAGCGAGTGCTTGCGTACCACTCGGAAAAGCTCAAAGACGCCGAACTAAACTATTACGCAGCAGAGAAGGAGCGGTTAGCTGCCCTTCGCTGCATAGAGAGGTTCCGTTGCTATATTGAGGGTACCAGATTCACTCTCGCGACAGACTCTTCGGCATTAACTTTCATTAAGAAAGCCAAATGGAAGTCGTCTTCACGTTTGAGCCGCTGGAGTATTACTCTCCAACAGTACGACATGGAAGTCAGATACAGGAAAAGGAAGGAGAATATTGTACCGGATGCTCTGTTACGGTCGATTGAAGTACTTGAGGTGGAGGTAGAAGATAGATGATACAGGAATTTGTATGAGGCAATAAAAACAGATCCCGAGAAGTACATCGACTTCCGGATCGACGGCAGCAAATTGTATAAATTTGTGTCAGCTCGGTCCGACGTTTTGGACTACCGGTTCGAATGGAAGGAGTGTGTTCCGGAATCAGCTCGTTGCGGAATAGTCCAGCAAGAACACGATGATAACTTGCACATCGGTTTCGAGAAATGTATCGAGAAGCTTAAAGGAAGGTATTATTGGCCACGTATGAGTGTTGACTTGAAGAGGCACATCAGCAATTGCGTACCGTGCAAAGAGAATAAGTATTCCACAAAATCAACAACCCTAGAAATGGGTAAACAAAGGGTTGCAACGCGACCGTTCCAGATTGTATGCATGGACTACATATAGTCACTTCCCCGAAGCAAGCAGGGCAATGCACATTTATTGGTCGTTATGGACATATCTTCTAAATATTGCATGCTTGTTCCGGTGAAGAAAATTTCGTCTAGTAGTCTATGCTGCATTCTGGAAGACAGGTGGTTGCGGAAGCTTGCCGTACCACAGTTCGTCATTACGGACAATGCAACGACGTTTCTGTCCAAAGAGTTTCAGAATTTGTTGCTAAAATATGAAATTCAGACATCGGAGTGATGCCAATCCAGCAGAACGCCTGAACAGGACGATCAATGCGATGATACGCACGTCCATCAAGACCAACGACTGTGGGATACTAAAATCACGGAGATGGAATACATCCTCAATAACACCGTACATGCTTCGACCAAATTTACCCCCCATCGCATTATTTTCGGGCATGAAATGGTAACACGAGGGTCGGACCATCGGTTAGAGGAGGATAGAGTGCAATCTGAGGAAGAGAGGATGGAAAGATTGAGAGGAGTGAGCAAAAAGAGTTTCGAGTTGGTGAGAGAAAGTCTTCGTAAATGCCACGAAAGTACAAAGCGGCAATACGATTTGCGGCACAATACTCACCAACCTTCGACATTGGTCAGAGGGTCTTCAAGCGAACCTTTGGTCAATCGTCAGCAAGCAATGTCTTCAATGCAAAGTTGGGTTCTCTGTATGTTCCGTGTATTAAAACGGCAAAAAAGGCTCCAGTTCCTATGAGGTCTCGGACCTAAAAGGAAAACAGTTGGGAGTATTTCCAGCAGCTGACTTGAAAGCATAATCAAGTGATGTGAAATGCATGCAGAGGAGAGAGGGAGGAACTCTAGTTCCTGAGAAATGAGAATGCGAGCTGGAGGGAGGCAATTTTCCAAAAGCAGATTCGTCTGGAAAATCTGCCCAAATCCACTCACGATGTCTCAGATCAGGGAAGGAACTAGTTTTCGCCAAAAAGGGTAGATTTAGCCAATTACCCAAATCGTTGCAACGAAACAAAGGCCGGAAATCAAAGAATTTGTTGAAAATTTTGGATGTTTTAATTTGTAGAAAAAGGAAAGAGATCTCGAAAACGAAAAATTTAGAGTTGTTGAAAGGAGGAATAGATTGAAAATGCAATGCATGCACTAAATAACTTGTATGCAATATTGCAAATAGGCATCTAATGTTGTGATACAAGTTACGGGCGATGATCATGCTATAGAAATGTGTGATCAGCAGAACTGCTACAACGACCTTGGAACCTACGAACAGAACAATAGGATGCGAACGAACACAAGTTTTCCACATATCCAATTGGTTATGTTGAAACGAAATACCAAATAGCAAATATCGTGCAGAACTAACAAATAATAACTATAAAATTAATACTTACCTGTGTCAGATCGCATAAAAATCCTCATATTTTTAATTTAGATGGACTTCTACCTAGAATAACCAGAATAATAAGCGCGCACTTATTCTGATTCTCGCTAAAACCCCATCAAGCCACATCACCACGTTTTAAAATAGCAGAATAGTTTGACAGGTCTTGACAGCTCGGTTCAGCGAAATGATCACATACACAGATGAAAATGATAACGTTATCATAAAATGCGCATGTTGAGTTGGTTAGAACAGTGCAACTCCGACATAGTGAAATGTTTCACTCCGCGTGGAAATATTTCAACCCGAGCCTTGGCGCGACTTTGTAAATAGTTTGTATATAAATAATTCCGGAATATAATAATTAAGTTCTAAAATTAATATGTATATATATATATATATATATATATATATATATATATATATATATATATATATATATATATATATATATATATATATATATATATATATATATATATATATATATATATATATATATATATATATATATATATATATATATATATATATATATATATATATATATATATATATATATATAAATTAAAAATATAACTTCAAAGCAAAAAAAATACATGATTTTCTTTTTGAATTTTTAAATTTTGTAAATAGACTTGTATATATTTTAATTCGTTTCTCATCAGTTTTGGTTGTGTATATCAGTGTTTTGGGTTCGCTGTAGACCGGAATCGTAGGATGTTGATGGTCAGTAACAGGTTGCGACCTTGAAACAGTGAGGAGTTGGAATACCAACGATGATAACTTATGACCCCGACCCAAGGTAATACTGCAAAGTAAAATGCGATTCTTTCCCTAGCGACACTTGATTCTTTCAAAGGAAAACAAAAAATATCTAAATTTCGTTTTGTTATTCAGAGCTGAAAAACCTGTTTTAATCCACCTAGCGGTGCAATTGTGCCTTTCTCAATCATGAACACGAGAATGTTTGTGTTGTTTATATTCATTAAAAGCTTTCAAATGGTATTAAGTCAGACCGGACTAAGTGACAAAATCTTGATTTCGAGAAAAAAACGAGTTTAAAGTTTGAATCGCAGCATCCTTTACATTATAATTGGAAATAATTTTTTTCCATAATTCTTGTTTATTGTTACATATTTAAAATCTGACAAAAGTCGGATGTAGCTGACGAAGTGGTTTATCCAGTGCTAACATTTTCTCATTTTTTGATGTTTTGCGACTTAGTCCGGTCTGACTTAACACCGACCATATATTACATTTTATTATTATACATGGCATGACAAATATTCAAGAAAAGAAATCATTATTCGAGTTCTAAAATTTTGCAAAAGAAAAAACAGCCACGGTAATATTGAACTGAAAAACACTTTTAATCAACCTAACAGTGTGATGAGACATTTCTTATAACTCTTATCACTCTCTTCGGATATTATATCGTTTGAGAACATTTAGAACTTGATGCTTCGCGATGTTTTTGATAACACATACTACATGGGATAATTGCAGGACTCAGAGAATCGCTCAAATCAGCATAGGACAACATCAGTGCTAGAAATATCAAACCAAATCAATGGGAAAGGGAAAAAATGGCCCATAAAATAGACATACAAATGAATTATTGCGAATGCTCTGTTAATAAAATATCTAAATTCCTCAATCAATGCATTGTGGTGGGAAAACTGAATTTTCCTAAAGGGGTTATGTATATTGTACTGAGCCCGAAAAAATCGAATTTTTTTTTGAATCGATTTGAAGTTTATATTTTACTCAAATTTCCAACGAGACTGAGAACTAAGAAATCAACGCTTTTTCTTGAAAAAAGCGATACTAGCAGTGACACCATTCAAAGAAAATCAACAGTGAATATTTCGAGACTTGGTTTTATTTCCTATTTAAGAACTATTGTGTTTTTTACATCCTAACATCCATGATTCAGTGATCGAAACCCAAAACTTCATGAAGTATTTGAAATTATTAAATTAAAATTTGTGTTTGCTATTGAAATTGACAAAATGATGGTATCGCCCATTTAGCTTTTTCGGTCCCACCTATCAGCATTTAAGTATCGCCCTTACGTTTTTTTACAATACCAATTTTTCAATTGGTGGGGGTTTGGTGAAAATCGATCTTACTGTCCAAACGGCATAATTCCGAAACCGTAATTTTTGAAGTTTTAAAATTACGCAGAATTAATTTTTTAGAAAATAGTAACAGAGTTCGTGTCTTTAGCGAATTTGTTGAGACTTTATTGTAGTCATGAATATTAACCTGAGAAAATTCACCATAAATATTCTTGGACGATATACCGTCAAAATTATTTTATCAAATGATGCGCAGTTTAACGTTTGTAAAACTCATCGAAGATACTAAACCTCCGAAATTGGAGGTTTCAAAATGATGTTATCTTGACCTTAAATTACTGTTTTTGAACATTTGACCTATACATATAATTGATCATACAACAAAAATCACATTCTCATCAAAATCGATCAGGACCTGCTAGAGTCGAATGGAAATCGTCATTTTTCATAAAATTCTCTCTACATTCGGAAAGTGTTATCCTCGTTATTAATCATATTACGTTTTCGTCTCAACTCGACGCATTCCCAAAATAAAAACCTGTTTTATTCCACCTAGTAGTGCGACTGTGCTTTTCTTATTTGTCCAGACTACGATTCCATGGCTGGTTATGTTCAATACAATGGTGGAAATGAATATTACATGTTCAGTACGATTTGCACATACATACAATGGATCGACAGCCACGATCTTGAGATACTATGGGTCGATACTGAAACATCGCTTGAAACCAGCGGCGGATCATGGAGAAAGATCCGGGAGGTCCGGGTCCTGTCAAAAATTTTCAACTTGTTAAGAAATTTTAAACTAGTTTTAATTTTAAAGTAGCAACCCCTCACTGCATACTCCCGCCGAGCCGGTATGATTAACGATTTTTAGAGTGATTACATGACCTTTCTATATGAGAAAGGCAAAAATGTACCAAAGTCCAAAAAATCATTTTTTGTCAAACATATTTTTTTTCGAGTTTACATCAAATCTCAATCTTTCATGAGCATGAGCATGAGCATGATGACTGCATAATTCGTAGTTGCTACTCCGTGATTGACCAGAACAAGCGAAATTGCACAGAGAATCAACAGATGGGGCCTGGGAGTAGCTATACATCCTCAATGTGCAAAACTCGAGAGTTCTATATTTTAAAATGTTAATAACGGCGCCGGCCACGTCCTTGCCATCGGGGTAGGAAAGGAATGTTAGTGTGGCAGACGTTGTTATGGAGACCGTGTATACCTCTGCATCTCCACGTTTGCCATGAAAAGGAGTTTTTGTTAGTGGGATGGGGTAAAGCGTTACACAAATCTGGATTCACCTTGATAAGCGATACGATCTATGCAACTCTCTGGAGTGTTATCATTTGCTTGTTGCTCTGAGCAGACGGCTGCCGAGAATTTGTGATAGATTTATAGTTTTTGAATTAATTCGGAAATACTTACTTTGCAAAAAAAAATACAATTTCAACTCCGGGGAACCGATTGCCGGGAGTGTTGCCTATGCTTAAATGAATAAATTTTTGCAGGTGACATGTGAACGAATTTATTATTTCCTGCCTCTTCCTTCCGGCGAAACACAAGCGTCCAAGAATAATACAATATAACATAAAGCCTAGACCAAGATTTTGTAACATAACATTTATAGTTTCTCGTCATTGATACTACTACAGGCAATGAAACGACAGTTATATATTGCTTTTTCTCCACGAATCATTGAATAAAATACAGATTTTTAAGAAATGAATGTTCGCGCGGGTTTTTAGACTAACTGGAATGCATTTTGAGCGGCACCACCTAAGTACCTAAAACGACCGGCTTTGTATGTCCGATATACAACCGATGACGCGCGCTTTACGCTAACTACTAGAAATAGAAGCAACACTGACGACAAGGAGAACGATAAGAATGCAATCTACTGAATCTAGCTAGAATAAGCAGAAAATGTAAGAAATGAAATCCCATCCCACAAGATCCCAATCGATCCCTCTACCGCTCCCTGAAAACCTCCCGAAACCCGCCCATCCTCTTGCGCTCCACAGTAGGGTCACCCCTGAATTTGCAGTATCTGGACATCTGTCCAATTAGACGTGCAAACACTTACATAAATGAAGATTTGTTAATACAAGTATTTTTGTGGTTTGTAAGCCCTGGTACTATTATAAGTAACGAGACGACAACTATGTATTGTTTTCCTTCGCTATTAGCGATTGCATATAATCGCAATCAATATTCGAACTTTTTTATGCTAACAGAGGTTCACGCAGCATCACACAAACATCACACCGAAACATGGGTGGAAATAACAAAAACAGCAAAATCACAAGGGACTGTCCTCGACCTGCCTGCGAAACTAAATTAATTCATATGAAACCGTTCAGTGAGAAGTTATACAGTGGAGACCCGATTCTATCAGCACCCGATTCTATCAGCCCCCGATTTTATCTACCTTCGACTTTATCAGCTTCATATGAAAATTGACAGTTGATAGTTTGATGGGCTCTAGCAGACGAACCAAGATGAACTCGTTTTAATCCTTTCCTGAGCATATACCTCATATCCTAGAGATCCGAAAGATGCAAAAATAAAAATATCAACCTTTTTAAACTTTGCGCTGTCAGACCTCCCTACGGGAAACCCAAAGTAAATAATCAGAAAAGGTTGCGAGGCTATATCCAAGCGCCGAAGAAGAATAGCTCAAGAGCCTCGGTTTATTAAAAAAAAAAACAGAAAAATACATGTCCCGATCCCATCAATGCATGCATGATGACATCAGAGAAAAAGCGACAGTTCAGCGAGCCTGTTTGCAAGGTGTCAGAAGCAAGGAAGTGTCCTCCCTGTCATCCGCTATGGCGATATACAGACGTTAAGTAGCCGCTTCTAGGCCCATGCTCTTGCATTGGGTTGTTTTGATTTGGTTGGCTAGGAAAAAATGGCCGCGTAGCAGGGACCTGGTTAAAAGCGAGTCGAACCTAGTTTCTCGTAGTGTTGTGGAATCAGATTGTCTAAGTCCATGCCAACAGGCTTTCTGATATGTTAACAAAGTAAGATAAGGCATCTTCATGCAATGCCCGATAATTTTTCAATCTGTACATGTATACCAGAGTGACATCATGACAGCGAATAAGACAAAGCCAACCAAGTATGTTCTGCGCTTAGTCAGATACCTGATCATCCCGAATATGACAGCTAGAGGAAATCAAGCAGTGTGCGTTAAATTTTCATGGGATTCCAGTTCCTTCTCTCGAGAGACCGCTTTATCACAGCTTATAAAGAACAGTTGCGCATAGAGTGAAGCCAAAAAAGCCCACCCATCGAGCACAATTGGAATCCATCTCTGATACCTCTGCAGCAATGCTGGACCCCAACCCCGCCCGACAGCACACCTTCCCCGGCCTCACCCTCTGCATACTCTTCGCGTACCTTTATTGAGTTCCTGTCGACCGGCCCCACGAACACCAAGGGAGTCTCCTGGCGGAAAACAATCCCACCCGCCAGGACTGCCACTACTTTTCAAAGAAAATCTGGCAGCTCAAACAAAAATGTCTGGAAAAAATCTGTCACTTGACAGCCACCTCAAAGCCATCGAAACCTGGCACACATTTTGGTCCTTATAGAGCATTAATCGATCCTTGTTTTGGAAAATATGACCCAGACTTCCAAAAATTGTGTGTAACAATCCAAGATTCATAAATGTGGCTGAATGAGAGGTTTATCCGTAAGCCGTAGAAAAGTCAATACTAAAGTCTTTGCGCTTTACCTTCGCTATACCACTAATACATGTTTGCTTGTTTACTCCTACTCTATTCATATCACTTCAAATACTGTACAATTGACATGATAAACACACAAAAACTAAGAGAAGCATACAGATTATGGTAATAAAATAATGAAAAAATAATCCCTTTTGTGTTTTCCATGTGAGAATTTTGGTCTCACCGATGCCACAGCTGCCGTAAAACAAAGATAATTTCACAACACTACATAAATATATCACATCACTTAAAATTCTCACACACGGTATATTCGTGCTCCATTTTGAAATATACATTGCAAGGAGGCTTGAACGTAAACACAGTATGGCGTCTCAACCAATTTTATCGCCCTTGACAAATCTCCGAATTACATCGAAAATGGGCCAGAATGTTCAAAACTTCATATTCCCTCAACTGCACGCCACTAGCCAAACACATTTCACTTTGTCGCACAGTAATATGATTTCTACATCAAATCTCAATGTTTCATGCATTATAAAGTCATTTGGCATCAAAAATACAAATTTGATTTTGAAAATTTTTCATTTCATTTGTGCAAATCGATCCAGCCATCTCTGATTAACAGAGGTCACATTTTTTTCCACTTACACACATACACACATACATACACACACAGACATTTTCCGAGCTCGACGAACTGAGTCGATTGGCATATGACACTCGGCCCTCCCGGTCGGGATTAGACTGACGAATTTTAAAGTGAATTGTTGCATTCTTTTGGTGAGCAGACATTAAATCAATTTTAACTTCGCTTTCTATTATATAAAGACCCTTACTACAGTACATCTCTACAAAAGCAAGCTCAATTTGAAAAGAAATCTGAGGATTATGATTGATTACAGAACTCTGGAATTTTCTATTGGAATGTTTTCAGGCAGGAATTTGATATTGATGCTATTAGACAAGTGTGAAATCAAGACCAATGGATCAGTTACATATCAGGATTCCATCCCGACAATTTATCAAAAGTCCTCATGATGTTTACAACAACAGGTTATCAATGTACGGATCAGATAATTGTTATTGTAATATTGAATTAAATCAGTCTGCATCAATAAATTGTCAACTTCAATCCAATTTTTTTATGTGGTGGGGGGGGGGGGGAAGTTGTATGGTGTTAAACCCCAAAACCTTCTCTTGGCTACGCCGTTGCTTGGAGTCATTTACTTCGCTTTCATTTTCCGATATGTTTCAGATCGATCCGATGGTTATAAGTTAGAAAAATTGCAGTCAGAAGGTTCGTACAAATGAACATTTTTGCACTGATAAGTTTCCAAGTTCCTTCCAGACAACTTGGAAGTGTTTGGTGATTATTTCTAGCGGTTGTAGATAGAAAAATGAAATACAAAATTCGTTTTATCGTAATAATGTTTGGCTTATTTCAATGGATTATTACTATATTGAACAATAAATAGGCGACATAGAGTAATCCACAAACAACAAGCCATAACTTTTAAAGTATTCAAAATAGATATTTGAAGTCTTCAGTAAAGTTATTCGCAAAAGTAAGAGCTACAAATTTGCTGAAGGCATCATTTCGATATAATCACTTCCAAGAAAATTTGTGAAAATATCTCACTCATAGGGTGATTAATCAGCAAAAGCACAATACCAAAAGAAAGGGTATATTACCTCCATTAAATCCTCCGAAGATACTATTGACCTAAAATAAGCCGTTTTGGCGTTAATAATAGAATACATGTTTTTGGTCATATTTCTGGCAATGGGAAATGATAAAAATCTGTCGTCCGCATTTAATGTTAAATATCTCTTTTGGTAATAGTCCGATTTTAACAATCTATAGCTTGTTCGAAAGGTATTTGTATAAGCTGCCTAAAAATATATAATATTGTTAATCTATATTGTCAATTTCGGCAAATAATTTTAAAAAAAACTGCAAAAAACGCCATTTTTACACATTCAAACATTCATATCTTGGAAACTAAACATCAGATTCAAAAACAAATTAATAGCGTTCTTACTGTTTGATAGTTCTTTCATTTAAAATTGGTTTGGATAAGATCGGTTCAGCCATTGCTGAGAAACACGAATGAGAGTTTGTCCGTTACACACACACACACACATACACACACACACACACAGACATTGTCCCAAATCGTCGAGCTGAGTCGATTGGTATATAACCCTCCGGACCTCGGAAAAAATCTTGATAGTTTGAGCGAATTCTATACATTCCTTTTATAAGAAATGCAAAAAGGTGCAAAATCGGCAAAGTCCCAAAAAGTCGATTTTTATAAAAAAAAATTTTTTCGTGATAACATAGAATCTCGACGTTTGATGCATTTTAAAGATGTTTGGCATCAAAACTACGAATTCGATTCCTGAAATTTCATGGGGTCCTCCCTTTGAAAAAAATTTTGTGTTCCGGCTTATATGGGAATTTCACATGTGGCCGGACGGTTCAGTCTATATTTCCGGAACCATATAAGCGATCCGTGCGAAATTTTATAGACATCTGTGGGGATAATATAGCTATCTTTGTGACTAAGTTTATGAAAATCGGCCCAACCATTTCCGAGAAACTGATACGAGTTTGCTAGTTTTGAAAGATGGCCGCTCTTCCCGGGCCCTTCCGGAACCGTCTATTTTGGTCAATGTAGTCAACGAAAGTTTGTTTGGCCGTCGGTGATCTAGAACTGCAAATTTAAGTTGTTTGAGAGACATTTTAGCGAAATTTTTACCTTTTTTGCTTTCATCGGAGTATCGTTTTGAATCACAATTTGCTATGTGATCGCACGCCACAACCCGTAACTCCGGAACCGGAAGTCGGTTCGGGATAAAATTAAATAGCCATTTACGGGGACGCAACATCTTTAATTTGAGACTAAGTTTGGTTGATTCGGTCCAGCCATCTCCGAGAAACCGTGGTGACTGTTATTCTGAATTTGGATACTTCCGCCGGGGCTTCCGGAACCGATGATGGTGGCCAATGTGACCAAAGAGACTTTGAGTGGCTGTTAGTGACCTAGTAATACAAATCGAAGCAGTTGTGGTCACATTTTGGAAAAAAATTTCACCATTATACATTCATTGCAGAATTTATTAAAATCGACATTTTCTACGTGATCGTACTCATCACCCTGTAATTCCGGAACCGGAAGTCGGATCCATTAGAAATTCTATAGCAGCTTATGGGAACGTTTCACCTTTCATTTGGGCTAATTTTATGAAAATCGGTTCAGCCATCTCTGAGAAAAGTGAGTGAGAATGTGTTCGCGCACACACACAGACGCACATGCACACACATACATACATTCACACACAGACATTTGCCGAACTCGACGAACTGAATCGAATGGTATATGTCACTCGGCCCTCCGGGCCTCCGTTAAAAAGTCGGTTTTCAGAGCAATTGCAATACCTTTCTATTGAGAAATGTAAAAATAAGAAGTGATCAGTCAATTTTTGTTCCTGAATATTTGGTTCAGAGGTACGCGTCAATTAACTAGTGTTGGGTATTTGCGATTTTGAAAAAAATATTAGCTTCACTAATATTTTTTACCCGAGTTGTGGGAGAGTGTAACAAGTGGTTTAGTTTCGTCCAAGACTGTTGAGATTTTCGCGTTTCGTAATATGTGTATGTATATATGTAGTCAGTGTCAAGAAAATAAATGTAAGATCTTACGGTAAGCAGCCCACCCAACACCCACGCAGCCATCCACAACATGCAATAATTTCCACCACTCACTACTGGTAGCGCATATCGAAGGAAGTAGGCGGCCATGGATGGTGGCGATAACAACATTCCTATAGGGGCAGAATGGGGCGGAATATGTGGACGACTGAGGGGTCAACGGTCGAAGTTAGAGGTGAACGACCAGGATTAAGAACGCCATTAGCCTGGTAACCACCTACCAAAGCGATACGAAAAGTTAAGTGAAAGATAAAGTTTCGAGTTAAGGATAGAATTAAAAGTGATTAAGTTTTGAAAAGTTACAAGCAAACTCCTAGAAAGTGAGTGACGAAGGAAGGAGTAAGTGAATGCAAAGACCGCCGGAGTTTCCCGACCCGCCAACCATCATAAAAGTGCGATATAATTGCGACCGCCATCGCGGAGTTAACGCCGACGCCATTCTTATCGGCATCCTTAAGGCTGCCTGGATACGTTACCACATTCAGGCCAGCGCAGCAAGGTTACCAAGGTCCTTCTGCAGGCAACGAGACGTCGCTTACCCGGAGCCAAACCCCGTGGCAGCCGAGAGCTACGAGGAGCTAAACCGTGGACACCAACGAGTTCGACGACGAAGAAGCAGTAGCAGAAGGGGCCCCGAATCAACAGCAGCTGTAGTGTCGCCATCGGCACCCGAGGTAGGAGTAGCCTAAGAAAGTGGGTGGAAAAAGTGCACAACCAGAAGAATAAAAAGTGACATCGATATCCCGAACAAGTGTTTTCTTGACAATAGTTCGCGATCGCAAGCCTTCCCTGAGAAGTGTAGAGGGGGGTCTCAAAAGTGCTGGGAGTAACGACCCCGCCAGTTACATGCTCTTTAAACGTCACATGGGATAAGCTGCAATGTGTGAGTCCGAGCAACTGATCCATTCTTACGTCCACGATAAAGAGTTATAAGCAATTGAGTGCTACTATTTTTTGGAACATAGCCTTCAGAATGATTCAATATTCATCCATTCCTGGCCCAGTGTACCCATGCGAAAAGACGGTACTGGAAGCTATATAGCATCGATGCGTATCGAAATCCTCAAAATAATCGTTATAATAATACCCTGTAAGTATTGCATGATTTAAAATTTGATATCTGGGAAAATCGTGGGGTACCCACAGTGTCGGGCTTACCACCAGTTCCCCTACAAAAGTTTTGATCAGTTCGCTTCACCCAGATATCTAAAAAATCGCAAAAAGTGTTTTTTCGCGCTTAAACCCTTGCTCTCCCCCTCCCGCTCCCTTCACAAAATTTTTCTGAAATGAAGTAATTCTCAAGTATTTTAAATTTTTCTTTAACAACACAATTAAACTCTTTTATTATGAAATTGTTCACGTTTCTCCATCAAGAATAATAGGTTTTTCAAAAGACCCACTAAATTTCCTGTGACTTTTCCTTTGACATTTACGCGATATTGTAATCCACTTGAAAGCTACATGTAAACAACCAAAATATGATTCACCTATAGGGTGTGATGATTAAACTACACAGTTGAATCATATTTTGGTTGTTTCCTTGTAGCTTTCAAATGGATTCAATATCGCCTTGATGTCAAAGGAAATGTTACAGAAAATTTCATGGGTCTTTTGAACAACCATTGTGTTGATAAAGCAAAATATAAAACATCTCGAGAACTACAACGTTTTAGAAAATGTTTGTGAACAGCATTTTGATTTGAAATTTCATTAAATATTTAATAAGAAAAATGCATTTTTGACTTCTAATAGTATGAATTAAAAAAATATGTTAAAAGTTGTTGTTTTCGAAAAACTTTTTTAGTGAAAGCTTCTCCATGATCCAAATTCACTAAAAAGTTTTCTTTACATCTCTTACACGATAAACATAGTTTATGATAGGGAAACGCGATTAATTTTTAAAAAGGGCCTAATTGCACGAATTAATTGTTTTTGTTGCAGCAAAATTCCAAATATCTCGACAACTAGGGGAGCCCTGGGCTAGTTGGCGGTTGGGGTAAGTTGGCAGAATCCTTTTTTCTCTGTTTCTATTAGACATATAGCACTGCCTCTTCTTGTGTACCTCAAGTTATGTGAATCCCGTTATTCAATGTGTTTTTGTTGCAAAACGATTTGTTTGGTGGAAGTTGTGGGTGATATTGTGTTTTCGAGCATACCAAGTAAATTTTCTAAATTTTAAATACTTTGCGTTATTTAGGGTGATTTTCAATCTATTTCCCGAATGATTATATTTTTCGATAGCGCGTGAAAAGAGCTTTCAGTGTCCGTATAGATATTACATCTATCCAAAAGCAAAAGTTATTTTTTAAATAGTTTTTAATAAAATATGCGGTTGGGGTAAGTTGGCGGTGCTACACGCGGCGCAAGTTAGCGGTACTATTTACAGTGCAAAAAGTTATCAAAAAAATTTATTTTTGGAATTCACTCCAAAGTAAGAAAATCTTTTTGCCTTTCTCAATAGAAAGGTATTGCAATTGCTCTGAAAACCGACTTTTTAACGGAGGCCCGGAGGGCCGAGTGACATATACCATTCGATTCAGTTCGGCAAATGTCTGTGTGTGTATGTATGTGTGTATGTATGTATGTGTGTGTATGTGCGTATGTGTGTGTGTATGTGACCAAAAATGTCACTCATTTTTCTCAGAGATAGCTGAACCGATTTTGACAAACTTAGTCTCAAATGAAAAGTGCAACGTTCCCATAGGCTGCTATTGAATTTCTAATGGATCCGACTTCCGGTTCCGGAATTACAGGGTGATGAGTACGAACACGCAGAAAACGTCGATTTTAATAAATTCTGCAATGAATGTATAAAGGTGAAAATTTTTCCAAAATATGACCACAACTGCTTCGATTTGTAGTATTAGGTCACTTATATTCATTCAAAGTCTATTTGGCCACATTGGCCACCGTCATCGGTTCCGGAAGCCCCGGCGGAAGTATCTAAATTCAGAATAACAGTCACATCGGTTTCTCGGAGATGGCTAGACCGATTCGACTAAACTTGGCCTCAAATGAAAGGTATTGTGTCCCCGTAAATGGCTATTTAATTTCATCTCGATCCGACTTCCGGTTCCGGAGTTACAGGTTGTGGCGTGCGATCACATAGCAAACTCCGATGAAAGCAAAAAAGGTAAAAATTTCGCTAAAATGTCTCTCAAACAACTTAAATTTGCTGTTCTAGGTCACCGACGGCCAACCAAACTTTCGTTGACTACATTGACCACCATAGACGGTTCCGGAAGTGCCCGGGAAGAGCGGCCATCTTTCAAAATTTACAAACTCACATCAGTTTCCCGGAAATGGTTAGGCCGATTTTCACAAACTTAGTCCCAAATGATAGCTATAATATCCCCATAGATGTCTATAAAATTTCGTACGGATCGCTTATATGGGTCCGGAAATATAGACTAAATCGTCCAGTTACATATGAAATTCCCATATAAGCCGGAACTCAAACTTTTTTTTCAAAGGGGGGACCTCATGAAATTTCAGAAATCGAATTCGTATTTTTGATGCCAAACATCTTTAAAATGCATGAAACGTCGAGATTTTATGTAATCTCGAAAATTTTTTTTTTATAAAAATCGACTTTTTGGGACTTTGCCGATTTTGCACCTTTTTGCCTTTCTCAATAGAGAGGTATTGCAATTGATCTGAAAACCGACTTTTTAACGGAGATCCGAAGGGCCGAGTGACATATACCATTCGATTCAGTTCGTCGAGTTCGGCAGGTGTGTATGTGACCAAAAATGTCACTCATTTTTCTCAGAGATGGCTGAACCAATTTTGACAAACTTAGTCTCAAATGAAAGGTGCAATGTTCCCATAGGCTGCTATTGAGTTTCTAATGGATCCGACTTCCGGTTCCGGAATTACAGGGTGATGAGTACGAACACGCAGAAAATGTCGATTTTAATAAATTCTGCAATGAATGTATAACGGTGAAAATTTTTCCAAAATATGACCACAACTGCTTCGATTTGTTGTATTAGGTCACTAACATCCAGAATAACAGTCACATCGGTTTCTCGGAGATGGCTACACCGATTCGACTAAACTTGGTTTCAAATGAAAGGTATTGTGTCCCCGTAAATGGCTATTTAATTTCATCTCGATCCGACTTCCGGTTCCGGAGTTACAGGTTGTGGCGTGCGATCATATAGCAAATTGTGATTCAAACCGATACTCCGATGAAAGCAAAAAAGGTAAAAATTTCGCTAAAATGTCTCTCAAACAACTTAAATTTGCTGTTCTAGGTCACCGACGGCCAACCAAACTTTCGTTGACTACATTGACCACCATAGACGGTTCCGGAAGTGCCCGGGAAAAGCGGCCATCTTTCAAAATTTACGAACTCACATCAGTTTCCCGGAAATTGTTGGGCCAATTTTCACAAACTTAGTCCCAAATGATAGCTATAATATCCCCATAGATGTCTAAAAATTTCGTACGGATCACTTATACGGGTCCGGAAATATAGACTAAATCGTCCGGTCACATATGAAATTCCCATATAAGCCGGAACTCAATTATTTTTTTTTTCAAAGGGGGGACCTCATGAAATTTCAGAAATCGAATTCGTATTTTTGATGCCAAACATCTTTAAAATGCATGAAACGTCGAGATTTTATGTTATCTCCAAAATTTTTTTTTATAAAAATCGACTTTTTGGGACTTTGCCGATTTCGTACCTTTTGCCTTTCTCATATAAAGAAAGGCTATGCAATCACTGTAAAAATCGACTTTTTAACCGAACCCCGAAGGGCCGAGTGTCATACACCATTCGATTCAGTTCGTCGAGATCGGCAAATGTCTGTGTGTGTGTATGTATGTGTATGTGTGTGTGTGTATGTGTGTGTGTGTCATTTAAACTCACACAATTTTCTCAGAGATGGCTGAACCGATTTTCGCAAACTTAGTTTCATCTGAAAGGTATAACGCTCCCATAAGCTGCTATTGAATTTTTAGTTGATCCGACTTCCAATTCCGGAATTACAGGGTGGTGAGCACGATCACGCAGAAAATGTCGATTTTAATAAATTCTGCAATGAATGTATAAAGGTGAAAATTTTTCCAAAATATGACCACAACTGCTTCGATTTGTAGTATTAGGTCACTAACATCCATTCAAAGTCTTTTTGGCCCCATTGGCCACCATCATCGGTTCTGGATGCCCCGGCGGAAGTATCCAAATTCAGAATAACAGTCACATCGGTTTCCCGGAGATGGCTAGACCGATTCAACCAAACTTAGTCTCAAATGAAAGGTGTTGCGCCTTCGTAAATGGTTATTTAATTTCATCCCGATCTGACTTCCGGTTCCGGAGTTACAGGTTGTGGCGTGCGATCACATAGCAAATTGCGATTCAAATCGATACTCCGATGAAAGCAAAAAAGGTAAAAATTTCGCTAAAATGTCTCTCAAACAACTTAAATTTGCTGTTCTAGGTCATCGACGGCCAACCAAACTTTCGTTGACTACATTGACCACCATAGACGGTTCCGGAAGTGCCCGGGAAAAGCGGCCATCTTTCAAAATTGACGTACTCACATCAGTTTCCCGGAAATGGTTGGGCCGATTTTCACAAACACTGTCCCAAATGATAGCTATAGTATCCCCACAGATGTCTATAAAATTTCGTACGGATCGCTTGGATGCGTCCGGAAATATAGACTAATCCATCCGGTCACATATGAAATTCCCATATAAGCCGGAACTCAAATTTTTTTGTCAAAGGGGGGACCCCATGAAATTTCAGAAATCAAATTCGTTTTTGATGCCAAACATCTTTAAAATGCATGAAACGTCGAGATTTTATGTTATCTCGAAAATTTTTTTTTTTATGAAAATCGACTTTTTGGGACTGCCGATTTCGCACCTTTTTGCCTTTCTCATATAAAGAAAGGCTATGCAATCACTGTAAAAATCGACTTTTTAACCGAGGCCCGGAGGGCCGAGTGTCATACACCATTCGATTCAGTTCGTCGAGATCGGCAAATGTCTGTGTGTGTGTATGTGTGTGTATGTGTGTGTATGTGTGTGTGTGTGTGTGTCATTTAAACACACACAATTTTCTCAGAGATGGCTGAACCGATTTTCGCAAACTTAGTTTCATCTGAAAGGTATAACGCTCCCATAAGCTGCTATTGAATTTTTAGTTGATCCGACTTCCGGTTCCGGAGTTACGGGTTGAAGAGTGCGGTCACACAGCAAATTCCCATATAAACTGGTACCACCATGATGTTCAAATGATGTAAAACATATTAAAATTGATGTAACATTACTCTAGTTTGCGGGTCTGGATCACTAATGATCAATCAAAGCAGCTTTGACCACATTGGTCACCTATGACGGTTCATGACGCCCCCGGGGAACCCGCCAAGTTCCTAAGCTAATATCACACCCATTCCCCAACGAATTCTCTACCGATTTTTACAAACTTGATTTCAAATGAAAGATACAGTAATGTCATTGACTGCTGCTGAATTTCATTCTGTTCTGACTCTTGCTTCCGGAGTTACAGGGGTGTTAGTAAGGATACACTGGAATTTCCCATATAAATCGGTACAATCGTAATACCTCAGAGGCTAAAAACTATTGAAATGGTCACCAAATTACTTCTAATCGCAGATCTAGATCACTGATTGCCAATCAAACATTCTTTGAATATATTGTCCACTATCGACGATTCCGGAAGTCCGGAATTCCGGGCATATTCCACAATTAAAGTCACATCGGTTCTTCGGTGATGACTGAACCGATTTTCTCAAACCAAGTCTCAAATGGAAGGCAAAATATGCAGTTGAGTATTACGTCGCCGCCCCTCCTACCCCCGCCTTGCCCTTACACCTCCCTCCTTCATCACTCCCCTCCCCTTGGACCACCCTCACGCCCGCATTTCCTTCATCTACCCCTTATACCGAAATAAGCTGAAGGATTTCTGACGCATCCTCCACTCTCACTCTACTAACCCTCCATTCCCTCCACTTTCAAACCCATTCCACCAACATTTCAAAATATAATTACATGAAGATAACATTGAACTCATGCTGATTAAAGTAATTAAATACTATTCTTTTGCCTTTCTCATATAGAAAGGTTATGCAATTGCTCCAAAAACCGACTTCCTAACCGGAGGGTCGAGTCTCATATAACATTCGACTCAGTTCGCCGAGATCGCAAAATATCTGTGTGTATGTATGTGTGTTTGTATGTGCGTATGTATGTGTGCATGTATGTATGTATGTATGTATGTATGTATGTATGTATGTATGTATGTATGTATGTATGTATGTATGTATGTATGTATGTATGTATGTGTGTGTGTGTATGTGCGGATTTGTTAACAAAATGTCCACATCGGTTTCTCGGAGATGGTTGAACCGATTTTTAGAAACTAAGATTCAAATGAAAGGTATACTATTCTCATAGGTTGCTATTGAATTTCATTTTCAACCGACATCTTGTTCCGGATTACGAGTTGAAGAGTATGGTTACAAAACAAAATTTGTTGATTTGTCCACATCGGTTTCTCGGAATTTTCTGAACCGATTTTGACAAACTTGATTTTAAATGGAAGGTCCATCAGCTGCTGTTGAATTTTGTGTGGATCCGAGTTCTGGTTCCTGAATTACAGGGTGATACGTACGATCACGCAGCAAATCTTGATTCTAACGAATTCTGCGATGAATGTAAAAAGGTAAAATTTTTGCCTTTCTCAATAGAAAGGTATTGCAATTGCTCTGAAAACCGACTTTTTAACGGAGGCCCGGAGGGCCGAGTGGCATATACCATTCGATTCAGTTCGTCGAGTTCGGCAAATGTCTGAGTGTGTGTATGTATGTGTGTGTATGTGCGTCTGTGTGTGTATGTGACCAAAAATGTCACTCATTTTTCTCAGAGCTGGCTGAACCGATTTTGACAAACTTAGTCTCAAATGAAAGATACAATGTTCCCATAGGCTGCTATTGAATTTCTGATGGATCCGACTTCCGGTTCCGGAATTACAGGGTGGTGAGCACGATCACGCAGAAAATGTCGATTTTAATAAATTCTGCAATGAATGTATAAAGGTGAAAATTTTTCCAAAATATGGCCACAACTGCTTCGATTTGTAGTATTAGGTCACTAACATCCATTCAAAGTCTTTTTGGCCCCATTGGCCACCATCATCGGTTCTGGAAGCCCCGGCGGAAGTATCCAAATTCAGAATAACAGTCACATCGGTTTCCCGGAGATGGCTAGACCGATTCAACCAAACTTAGTCTCAAATGAAAGGTGTTGCGCCTTCGTAAATGGTTATTTAATTTCATCCCGATCTGACTTCCGGTTCCGGAGTTACAGGTTGTGGCGTGCGATCACATAGCAAATTGCGATTCAAATCGATACTCCGATGAAAGCAAAAAAGGTAAAAATTTCGCTAAAATGTCTCTCAAACAACTTAAATTTGCTGTTCTAGGTCATCGACGGCCAACCAAACTTTCGTTGACTACATTGACCACCATAGACGGTTCCGGAAGTGCCCGGGAAAAGCGGCCATCTTTCAAAATTGACGTACTCACATCAGTTTCCCGGAAATGGTTGGGCCGATTTTCACAAACACTGTCCCAAATGATAGCTATAGTATCCCCACAGATGTCTATAAAATTTCGTACGGATCGCTTGGATGCGTCCGGAAATATAGACTAATCCATCCGGTCACATATGAAATTCCCATATAAGCCGGAACTAAATTTTTTTTCAAAGGGGGGACCCCATGAAATTTCAGAAGTCAAATTCATTTTTGATGCCAAACATCTTTAAAATGCATGAAACGTCGAGATTTTATGTTATCTCGAAAATTTTTTTTATGAAAATCGACTTTTTGGGACTGCCGATTTCGCACCTTTTTGCCTTTCTCATATAAAGAAAGGCTATGCAATCACTGTAAAAATCGACAGTTCGTCGAGATCGGCAAATGTCTGTGTGTGTATGTATGTATGTGTGTGTGTATGTGTGTGTGTGTATGTGTGTGTGTCATTTAAACTCACACAATTTTCTCAGAGATGGCTGAACCGATTTTCGCAAACTTAGTTTCATCTGAAAGGTATAACGCTCCCATAAGCTGCAATTGAATTTTTAGTTGATCCGACTTCCGGTTCCGGAGTTACGGGTTGAAGAGTGCGGTCACACAGCAAATTCCCATATAAACTGGTACCACCATGATGTTCAAATGATGTAAAACATATTAAAATTGATGTAACATTACTCTAGTTTGCGGGTCTAGATCACAAATGATCAATCAAAGCAGCTTTGACCACATTGGCCACCTATGACGGTTCATGACGCCCCCGGGGAACCCGCCAAGTTCCTAAGCTAATATCACACCCATTCCCCAACGAATTCTCTACCGATTTTTACAAACTTGATTTCAAATGAAAGATACAGTAATGTCATTGACTGCTGCTGAATTTCATTCTGTTCTGACTCTTGCTTCCGGAGTTACAGGGGTGTTAGTAAGGATACACTGGAATTTCCCATATAAATCGGTACAATCGTAATACCTCAGAGGCTAAAAACTATTGAAATGGTCACCAAATTACTTCTAATCGCAGATCTAGATCACTGATTGCCAATCAAACATTCTTTGAATATATTGTCCACTATCGACGATTCCGGAAGTCCGGAATTCCGGGCATATTCCACAATTAAAGTCACATCGGTTCTTCGGTGATGACTGAACCGATTTTCTCAAACCAAGTCTCAAATGGAAGGCAAAATATGCAGTTGAATATTACGTCGCCGCCCCTCCTACCCCGCCTTGCCCTTACACCTCCCTCCTTCATCACTCCCCTCCCCTTGGACCACCCTCACGCCCGCATTTCCTTCATCCACCCCTTATACCGAAATAAGATGAAGGATTTCTGACGCATCCTCCTCTCTCACTCTACTAACCCCCCATTCCCTCCACTTTCAAACCCATTCCACCAACATTTCAAAATATAATTACATGAAGATAACATTGAACTCATGCTGATTAAGGTAATTAAATACTATTCTTTTGCCTTTCTCATATAGAAAGGTTATGCAATTGCTCCAAAAACCGACTTCCTAACCGAAGCCCGGAGGGCCGATTCTCATATAACATTCGACTCAGTTCGCCGAGATCGCAAAATATCTGTGTGTATGTATGTGTGTTTGTATGTGCGTATGTATGTGTGCATGTATGTATGTATGTATGTATGTATGTATGTATGTATGTATGTATGTATGTATGTATGTATGTATGTATGTATGTATGTATGTATGTATGTATGTATGTATGTATGTATGTATGTATGTATGTATGTATGTATGTATGTATGTATGTATGTATGTATGTATGTATGTATGTATGTATGTATGTATGTATGTATGTATGTATGTATGTATGTATGTATGTATGTATGTATGTATGTATGTATGTATGTATGTATGTATGTATGTATGTGTGTGTATGTGCGGATTTGTTAACAAAATGTCCACATCGGTTTCTCGGAGATGGTTGAACCGATTTTTAGAAACTAAGATTCAAATGAAAGGTATACTATTCTCATAGGTTGCTATTGAATTTCATTTTCAACCGACATCTTGTTCCGGATTACGAGTTGAAGAGTATGGTTACAAAACAAAATTTGTTGATTTGTCCACATCGGTTTCTCGGAATTTTCTGAACCGATTTTGACAAACTTGATTTTAAATGGAAGGTCCATCAGCTGCTGTTGAATTTTGTGTGGATCCGAGTTCTGGTTCCTGAATTACAGGGTGATACGTACGATCACGCAGCAAATCTCGATTCTAACGAATTCTGCGATGAATGTAAAAAGGTAAAATTTTTGCCTTTCTCAATAGAAAGGTATTGCAATTGCTCTGAAAACCGACTTTTTAACGGAGGCCCGGAGGGCCGAGTAGCATATACCATTCGATTCAGTTCGTCGAGTTCGGCAAATGTCTGAGCGTGTGTATGTATGTGTGTATGTATGTATGTGTGTGTATGTGCGTCTGTGTGTGTGTGTTTGTGACCAAAAATGTCACTCATTTTTCTCAGAGCTGGCTGAACCGATTTTGACAAACTTAGTCTCAAATGAAAGATACAATGTTCCCATAGGCTGCTATTGAATTTCTGATGGATCCGACTTCCGGTTCCGGAATTACAGGGTGGTGAGCACGATCACGCAGAAAATGTCGATTTTAATAAATTCTGCAATGAATGTATAAAGGTGAAAATTTTTCCAAAATATGACCACAACTGCTTCGATTTGTAGTATTAGGTCACTAACATCCATTCAAAGTCTTTTTGGCCCCATTGGCCACCATCATCGGTTCTGGAAGCCCCGGCGGAAGTATCCAAATTCAGAATAACAGTCACATCGGTTTCCCGGAGATGGCTAGACCGATTCAACCAAACTTAGTCTCAAATGAAAGGTGTTGCGCCTTCGTAAATGGTTATTTAATTTCATCCCGATCTGACTTCCGGTTCCGGAGTTACAGGTTGTGGCGTGCGATCACATAGCAAATTGCGATTCAAACCGATACTCCGATGAAAGCAAAAATGGTAAAAATTTCGCTAAAATGTCTCTCAAACAACTTAAATTTGCTGTTCTAGGTCATCGACGGCCAACCAAACTTTCGTTGACTACATTGACCACCATAGACGGTTCCGGAAGTGCCCGGGAAAAGCGGCCATCTTTCAAAATTGACGTACTCACATCAGTTTCCCGGAAATGGTTAGGCCGATTTTCACAAACACTGTCCCAAATGATAGCTATAGTATCCCCACAGATGTCTATAAAATTTCGTACGGATCGCTTGGATGCGTCCGGAAATATAGACTAATCCATCCGGTCACATATGAAATTCCCATATAAGCCGGAACTCAAATTTTTTTGTCAAAGGGGGGACCCCATGAAATTTCAGAAATCAAATTCGTTTTTGATGCCAAACATCTTTAAAATGCATGAAACGTCGAGATTTTATGTTATCTCGAAAATTTTTTTTTTATGAAAATCGACTTTTTGGGACTGCCGATTTCGCACCTTTTTGCCTTTCTCATATAAAGAAAGGCTATGCAATCACTGTAAAAATCGACTTTTTTACCGAGGCCCGGAGGGCCGAGTATCATACACCATTCGATTCAGTTCGTCGAGATCGGCAAATGTCTGTGTGTGTATGTATGTGTGTGTATGTGTGTGTGTGTGTGTGTGTATGTGTGTGTGTCATTTAAACTCACACAATTTTCTCAGAGATGGCTGAACCGATTTTCGCAAACTTAGTTTCATCTGAAAGGTATAACGCTCCCATAAGCTGCTATTGAATTTTTAGTTGATCCGACTTCCGGTTCCGGAGTTACGGGTTGAAGAGTGCGGTCACACAGCAAATTCCCATATAAACTGGTACCACCATGATGTTCAAATGATGTAAAACATATTAAAATTGATGTAACATTACTCTAGTTTGCGGGTCTGGATCACTAATGATCAATCAAAGCAGCTTTGACCACATTGGCCACCTATGACGGTTCATGACGCCCTCGGGGAACCCGCCAAGTTCCTAAGCTAATAGCACACCCATTCCACAACGAATGCTCTACCGATTTTTACGAACTTAATTTCAAATGAAAGATACAGTAATGCCATTGACTGCTGCTGAATTTCATTCGGTTCTGACTCTTGCTTCCGGAGTTACAGGGGTGTTAGTAAGGATACACTGGAATTTCCCATATAAATCGGTACAATCGTAATACCTCAGAGGCTAAAAACTATTGAAATGGTCACCAAATTACTTCTAATCGTAGATCTAGATCACTGATTGCCAATCAAACATTCTTTGAATATATTGTCCACTATCGACGATTCCGGAAGTCCGGAATTCCGGGCATATTCCACAATTAAAGTCACATCGGTTCATCGGTGATGACTGAACCGATTTTCTCAAACCAAGTCTCAAATGGAAGGCAAAATATGCAGTTGAGTATTGCGTAGCCGCCCCTTCCCCCCCCCCCCCTCCCCACCTTGCCCTTACACCTCCCTTAATCACTCCCCTCTTCTTGGATCACCCTCACGCCCAGATTTCCTTCATACACCCCGTATACCGAAATAAGATGAAGGATTTCTGACGCATCCTCCACACCCACTCTACTAAACCCCCATTCCCTACACGTTCAAACGCATTCCACCAACCTTTGCAAATAATAATCACATGAATATAACATTGAACTCATGCTTATTAAGCTAATTAAATATTATTCTTTTGCCTTTTTTATATAGAAAGGTTATGCAATTGCTCCAAAAACCGACTTTCTAACCGAGGCCCGGAGGGCCGAGTCTCATATAACATTCGACTCAGTTCGCCGAGATCGCAAAATATCTGTGTGTATGTATGTGTGTATGTATGTATGTGTGTATGTGTATGTGTGTATGTATGTGTGTGTATGTGCGGATTTGTTAACAAAATGTCCCCATCGGTTACTCGGAGATGGCTGAACCGATTTTTACAAACTAAGATTCAAATGAAAGGTATAATATTCCCATAGGTTGCTATTGAATTTCATTTTCAACCGACATCTTGTTCCGAATTACGAGTTGAAGAGTATGGTTACAAAACAAAATTTGTTGATTTTTCCAAATCGGTTTCTCGGAATTTTCTGAACCGATTTTGACAAACTTAATTTTAAATGAAAGGTCCATCAGCTGCTGTTGAATTTTGTGTGGATCCGAGTTCTGGTTCCTGAATTACAGGGTGATACGTACGATCACGCAGCAAATCCCGATTCTAACGAATTCTGCGATGAATGTAAAAAGGTGATTTTTTTTCCAAAATGTAAACACAACTGTTGAATTTGTAGATCTAGGTCCCCAACAGTCATTCAAAGTCTCTTTGGCCACACTGGCCACCATCGACGGATCCGGAAGCATCCAAAGTCAGAATAACGGTTATATTGGTTTCTCGAAAATGGCTAGATTTGCTCAACTTAGTCTCAAATGAAAGGTGTTGCGTCCCCAGAAACTGATATTAAATTCCATCTCCATCCGACTTCCAGCACCGGAGTTACGGGTTGTGGAGGTCGATCACATAGAAAACTCCGATTCAAACCGATACCGTGATGAATGCAAAAAGGTGCTCTTATATATACTTACCAAGTGTAATAAGAATGAAAGACATTTCCATAAAGTTATATTGTACGAACCAGCTATTAAATCATAATTTGGAGAAATGAGAAAGGCACAATTGCACCTCTAGGTGGATTAAAACAGGTTTTTCAATTTAATATTAATGTAGCTGTTTTTTCTTTTACAAAATTTTAGAACTCGAATAGTGATTTTTCTTGTATATTTGTCATGTCATGTATAATAATAAAATGTAATATATTCATTTGAAAGCTTTTAATAAATATAAACAACGCAAACATTCACGTGTTCATGATTGAGAAAGGCACAATTGCACCGCTAGGTGGATTAAAATAGGTTTTTTCAGTTCAATATTACCGTAGCTGTTTTTTTCTTTTTCTAAATTTTAGAACTCGAATAATGATTTATTTTCCTGTATATAGTCGTCATGTGATGTATAATAATAAAATGTAATATATGCATTTAAAAGCTTTTAATGAATATAAACAACGCACATATTCTCGTGATTCATGATTGAGAAAGGCACAATTGCACCGCTAGGTGGATTAAAATAGGTTTTTCTTGTGTATCTCGCCAATAATGTAGGAGACATTTATTCCGACCAATTGCATGAAGAATTCCAAAAAATTGCTTTTGAATAGGGAGTACGCGGCAAAGTCAAAATGCCGGGGTATTGAAACTGAAATATAATAGCACATGTCGGTTAATATAAGGGAATGTAGTCTAGCTTGGGATGGGTTTGTTTAGAGGCTGATATCTTGTTTCCATGACAATATTTTTTAGCTTGTAGTACACTATTTTGTAGATATATTATGTGGCTTAATGTTTGCGAATGGAAGATGTTTAGTTGCCATTTTAAATAAGACTCAGGAACAATTTTCTACATGACGGCAAAATGGCTAAAAAAGTGTCGTATAGGTTGGGACACACAAAACAATTGAAATAATTAAAGGCAATTTAAACTTTTATGCATTATATTTATTTTTTGGTTATATTTATTTGTTAATTAGTATTTTAGAATAAGAATAAGTAACTGAAAGACTTATTAACTTCCATTTGACAAAGTTAATCTGACTCACAGTTTTTATATGTAAAACTTGTACGCAATCTTGTACGCATGCGTAATTGTATGGTGTCCCAACCTATACGAAACGCTTGTCCCAACCAATTTTTCGAAGAAAAAAAAATCCGATGAAGCAAACGCAAAACCCTGATCGGTAATAACATTTTAGTTACTTCCTAACACTTTAAAATTATTTACGTTGAAATTTCGATGAAAAAGATTCAATTTAAGATGGTGCAAAAATCAGTACAACAAAAAGATTTTTCGCTCGTTTTTTGACACTGCTTAGTGCTGCACTTAGTGTTTATTATTGTCACAGCTGCTGTGACAATATTAAACTATAACTTCAACTTGGTATAAAAAGTGAGCTACGATCGAGTCTAGTATGTGCTAAAAATAACAGATGGCAACTCTGCATAGGAACGAAAATATCGAGCTGTCCCAACCTATACGACAATCCCTTACAGTTTTCTCGAAAAGACATTCCGCACGTTCCAAAAGAACCCTTGAAGTAATTGCATCTCCGTTTGATTGCTTAGTTTTTGGCGTATCCTTACATACCGCCAACTTACCCCGGGGCGGGTTTTCACGTCACATATTTTTGTCTTTAAAAATGGAAACAATGCATCAAACAGCTTTTTGCATGGATAGGGGTGCCGTGTGATCGGGGAGAGTCTCTCATGTGTGGTTTGGGCGAGGAAGCCCGACGTGAGTTCTATGCAATTCATTGCACGCACACTACTTGAGTTTTTTTTCCTCCGACTGTCCCGGACGCGCATTATATCGGTCTGACCCGCATTTGCGCGGGCAGAATTGTTGCCATTTCGTATAGTATTTTTTGATTAACGAATAATGGTATGATGTCTTCAAGATATTAATGCAATATTATTGAGGTCAGATTGATGTACTGGAACAGTTTTGTCAATAAACTGCTGACATATTGATGAAATTCCCGCCAACGCGCAAATCTTATCTTCGACAAATTTTCGGTTTTTCGTGGAAACGACCTCTGCTAAAAGGGAAGAGTTGTAAGATGGGAAACGTCGGCATATGTTTATACTCGAAAACATAAAAAATAAACGTCGTGGTAAAAAAATAACTCCTTACTATGCTTTTATCAGTTTTTCAATAAAAACCATTATTTTTGGTGTGAATTTCGATAATCCACATTACTTGGCAAAATTCAACATTATTTGGCAAATTTCACGTTTTGCCTTTCTCATATAGAAAGGTTATGCAATCACTCTGAAAAACGTCAATCTAATCCCGGCCCGGAGGGCCGAGTGATACCCCATTCGACTCAGTTCGTCGAGATCGGAAAAACCATAGTTGATCTTAAAGCGGATTGCTAAATGATCACTATGGGTGTAGCCTTCGTCTACCCTCCATTCCATGCCTGGAGCCAGACTCGGGCTGGCAAAGGTCAAATCAATCCACGCCTCCACTCCGTTTCTACGGAATGTACTAGCGGAGCCATCATTAGCTAGCACAGTATCGAGTTTCGCAAACGCTTCCATTAGCGCTTGACCCCTGCTATTTGTACAGCGGCTGCCCCACTCCACTGCCCAAGCGTTGAAGTCTCCCGCTATTACTACCGGTTTCCGGCCCACGAGGTCCGACGAGAGCCTGTCGATCATCTGGTAGAACTGTTCTATTGGCCACCTTGGTGGGGCGTAGCAGCTGCAATAGAACACGCCATTGATCTTGGCAATCGCCACACCCTCGGCGGAGGGGTGTATTACCTCTTGAACCGGGAACCTTCCCGTTGTACAGATTGCCACCATTCCAGACCCGTCCGACACCCAATTGCCTTGCCGGCAGGGATGCTGTACGGGTCTGATAAGAGGGCGACATCTGTCCTCGACTCCGAGACCGACTGCCACAGCAGCTGTTGGGCTGCTGCACAATGGTTAAGATTTAGCTGTGTGACTCTCACGGCTTCTTCTTATTTAACTCGCCGAAGGGACACGAAGGTCCGCCCATAGCATGTTTATGGGCTTGCTTCTTAGAGGTGCAGATAAGGCACTTATATGCCTTAGTGCACCCCCGCTCTTTATGCCCCTCCTCGCCGCATCGACGACATAGCTTACTCCTGTCTAGGCCTTTGCATTCGTAAGCTTTATGGCCGGGTTCTAGGCACCGATAGCACCTGTCCACTGAAGGCGGCTGGGGTATACTAATAGGGCATACCGACCAGCCGATCTTCAGCTTCCCTTTCTCGGTTACCTTTTTGGCATCCGCATTGAGTAGCCTGAGGTAGGCTACTTGGGTGCCAGAGGGTCCGTCCCTCAATCGCACAGAGGCCCGCTCGATTGTGACGCCGCAGTGCTCCTTGACGGCTGCGACGACGTCTTCTGCGGTCGCGAACTCGTCCAAGTGCTTGCACTGGAGAGTTGTTTCCGCACCTAGCGACCTGATTTGGGCGCCCTCGCCAAGGACCTCTTGAGTCAAGGCCTTATATATTGCACTTGATTGTGCGCCTCGCTTCAGCACCAGGAGCATCTCTCCCGTGTTGGTGCGTCTTACGCTACGCACATCCTGCCCAAGGGCCGAGAGGCTTTCGGCCGCCTTCATCGATTTAAGGACATCGGCGTATTTGTCCTTGTCGGTTTTTAACCACAAGGCTTCGCCTCTGTCCTTGGCCTTCCTCGCAGGCCGCGGTACCTCCGGTTTCGGTGCCGGCTTTTTCTTGGTAACCAGCGTCCAGGGGTTTGAGCCCCCCTGCCCCGGTCGTGTCGGGTTGCTGGTACCATCACTCTCCACAGCGAGGTCACTCTCGCCCTCGCTTACCTCACCCAGGCGGCGTTTGACCTTGACGGTTGCACGCCGAGTGGTGTCGGTTTTGGCACCCTCTCCTGGCGACTTCCTAGGGCGCTTCGCATTCGATGCCGTCTTGCGATTGCCCTTTCCCTTTCCCTTCGAGGGGAACTCGGTCGCCGCTCCGATCGACGTGGCTGCTCCGTAGAAGGTAAAGGCCACTGTCTGTGAACCTCTATTAACCTTCTCTCTTTCCTCCCTATTGGAGGCCACTGTCTGGGTTTCTCTGTCGGGCCTCTCCCGACATTCCACCCTCTCAACATATGCCTGCTGTTCCTGTCTTGCGACACGAACAGCTTTCCGGAGCTCCAGAAGGCTCAACTTCAACTCCTTGGCTATGTTCTGCTTTGCGCTAGCGAAGTCGATTATAGCATCGAGTTGCTTCGCTACTTTGCGCATCGCAGCTATTGGCCCCTCCGATGCATTGGTAGGGGTATTGCCTACCGCTGCTGGGGGGTCACTGGTGCTTTCGAGTGCAGCACTCATCGTTCCACTACTCTCCCCACGGGGGGGAGACCTCGCCAAACCACCTCTTGCGAAGGGATTTGGCACCTCCGTCTGTTTATTTTTATTTTTATTTGCCTCCATGTATAGTCCCACGAGTAGCGCGAGAAATATATGTCCGCCACGCCAGAGCTCCGCATTAGCGTGGTAAGGGACGCTTACTGTGGGGGTTGCCCAGGAACCCCACAGGCTCCGTTAACGATCGAGCATCTTTTTCACCCCCTCGATCACTCATCCCTCGGCACGGGTCGCTTCACGCCTTGGAATTGGGGTTATGCCCTACCTTGCTTTACGTGGTGATCTCGGCCCGGATCATCACAACCATCCTCCTTTACCAGGGCTTTGGACCTGTAGCTCTGGATCTCAATAGTTCCATGTACGTATGTTATTACAGACATGCTACTATTGGGATCCGTCATTCGCTAGCGGAGTTATGTGTGTGTATGTGTGTATGTATGTGTGTGTGTATGTGTGTGTGTATGTATGTGCGTATGTGTCAAATAATAATTTTTCTCAGAGATGGCTGGACCGATTTACCCAAACTTAGTCTCAAATCAAAGGTGCAACCTTCCCATCGGCTGCTATTGAATTTTGGATCGATCGGAATTCTGGTTCCGGAATTACGGGTTTCAAAGCGCGGCCACACAGAAATTTCTCATATAAACTATAGGAAAAATTAAAAATAGAATTTTTATTTTTGATGCTAAATGTGTTCAAAATGCATGAAACGTCGAGATTTGATGCAAACTCGAGAAAAAATTTGACGACGATTCACTTTTTTGGATTTTGGCACATTTTTGCCTTTCTCATATAGAAAGGTTATGCAATCACTCTGAAAAACGTCAACCTAATCCCGGCCAATTTTTTTTCGACTCGCATAAGGTTTCTGGATTTTAACAGGGGCGTAGTTGATGGTTTACGGAGAGGGGTTACACCCCCCTCTACTGTTCACTCCTCTCCTTTAAAAATCTCCTTAAATCACCCCTCAGACCACCACCCCATCCAGCCCTCATACCCCTCCCTTTCAACCCCATCATCTTTAAACTACCACTATATCACAAAGCATACCAATTTAAGCTGGGGAGTCGTTCGTTCATGGGACTTTCGCCCTCCTCACATACCCACCCCCGCATGACAAAATGAGTTAGCAAGCAGATAACATTGATCTAATGCTGATTAGGCTAATGAAGTACGATATTTTTTTGTTTCAAGAGTTTCACCGTCGACGCGTAGCTCATCAAGTTCGTTGCTGGCAAGCCATTGTGTATAAGTGCAAAGTGTACTAAGAATGTAATAGACATTTCCACAATTATGTTGAACATAAAAAGCCTCCGTGCCATAGTTTAGAGAAATGAGAAAGGCATAATTGCACCGCTAGGTGGATTAAAACAGGTTTTTTGTAAATATCTTACCAAAATACCAAACTGAAACATATTGCAGCGCAAACATTCAAATAATCGATTTAGATGCATACCATCAATAATTTCAATAATTCAGTTGGAGAATTTTCAAATCACCAAGCAATTTCTGAAAACCCTCATTATTTCTCAGTTTAATGCTTGCCAGCTTGACAGCGCAGTAGTAACAAAAATGTTGGCTGGGGCGGTGGTCAGTTGTCTGCCTGTGCGTCCCTTATCTATTTTAGTGGTCATTCGTTAACACACTTATCCTTGAGAACAGTTCTCCTTGGCTATGTGGCGAATTTTTATCGGATCTTGTTTTACGCAAATAAGCGGTAACTAGTATCACTTTAGTTTTTTTCGGACTTGCCCATTTTGGTCGTATGTCAGTTGATTTGATGGTGTTTTAAGAAACCACGTATCCGCTGCTCAATGCTGATAGAGCTGCAATTTCTTTTGACTTAGCGGGCTATTTTTTATTTGTGTAGTGTTTGCTTGGTAGACTAACGAACTGATCCAGGGCATTTAGTGTGCGTGGAGAATGCGCATGGTCTTGTTCGAGTTGTAAAATTACTGTGTTTCGTGTATGACGATTGAGAGTTGACAGTTCGCGAGTGCGGTCGGGGGCCAGTTACCGATTTGCGGCTGTCATAATAACATCACGAAGAGCAATTGATTCGTTGTCATGTCTGTTGGTTTGCTCTTAGTCTATTAAACCATGTTTTTATATTATTTTCATTGTATTGATTACTCGCCTATACTCTGTATCATATCATCTTACGTATCGCATGCGCTGTATCATTCATTCTCATGTGTCTAGTAATATCATAGAGAACAGACATGTGGGCTGGAACTTTCCCGCATAACCTGTGTAAGCGTTTGGATGGGGATACGTTGAGAATCACCATCGCATACAGGTTCGTGTGCGTGGGTCGCCGTTGTATCCAAGTTCGCGCACAGGTCCAGTATAGCGATTGTTGGCCGATCGAAGCGCCAACCAGTGGCAAGTTGCTACTTGCTGTTGTCATTTCAAAGCGACAGTTTTGTTTCTTGTACAGGTTGTGGTAATATTATAGCTTGATTACCATTTTGATCTCTTGCATTTTCTAGTTGTAACATTTAGTTATATGCATTTAGTAAATTTGTTTCTTTTCATACTTGTTACCTCTAATCTTGATTCTTTTTTACTAATTAGCATTTAAAACTCAAAACGCACGGTTCATGTTGTATGCCCGATATACAAAATCGGTCTACATAAGTATTACCATACCTATTTCGACAAAATCTCGACACTAAAAGTAATCGCTGTTGATTGAATGGTATTGTTCTTAGAATGTCGCGCTTCGCCGGAATAAAGAAACAAGAAATAATAAAATCGTACAAATGCTGTTTGATTCAGTCAAACATAAGCAACACTCCCGGCAGTCGAGTTTAAGTTGCATTTTTACAATCTTCAATATTTCTAAATTAACTCAACAAACGATAAATCTATCAAAAATTCTCGGCAGCCGGCTGCCCAGAGCAATGAACACACTTCTGAGAGTTGCATAGATCGCATCACTTATCAAGGTGAATCCAGATTTGTGTAACTCTTTACCCATCCTACTAACAAAAAACCTGTTTTAATCCACCTAGAGGTGCAATTGTGCCTTTCTCATTTCTCCAAATTATGATTTAATAGCTGGTTCGTACAATATAACTTTATGGAAATGTCTTTCATTCTTATTACACTTGGTAAGTATATATAAGAGCACCTTTTTGCATTCATCACGGTATCGGTTTGAATCGGAGTTTTCTATGTGATCGACCTCCACAACCCGTAACTCCGGTGCTGGAAGTCGGATGGAGATGGAATTTAATATCAGTTTCTGGGGACGCAACACCTTTCATTTGAGACTAAGTTGAGCAAATCTAGCCATTTTCGAGAAACCAATATAACCGTTATTCTGACTTTGGATGCTTCCGGATCCGTCGATGGTGGCCAGTGTGGCCAAAGAGACTTTGAATGACTGTTGGGGACCTAGATCTACAAATTCAACAGTTGTGTTTACATTTTGGAAAAAAAATCACCTTTTTACATTCATCGCAGAATTCGTTAGAATCGGGATTTGCTGCGTGATCGTACGTATCACCCTGTAATTCAGGAACCAGAACTCGGATCCACACAAAATTCAACAGCAGCTGATGGACCTTTCATTTAAAATTAAGTTTGTCAAAATCGGTTCAGAAAATTCCGAGAAACCGATTTGGAAAAATCAACAAATTTTGTTTTGTAACCATACTCTTCAACTCGTAATTCGGAACAAGATGTCGGTTGAAAATGAAATTCAATAGCAACCTATGGGAATATTATACCTTTCATTTGAATCTTAGTTTGTAAAAATCGGTTCAGCCATCTCCGAGTAACCGATGGGGACATTTTGTTAACAAATCCGCACATACACACACATACATACACACATACACATACACACATACATACATACACACATACATACACACAGATATTTTGCGATCTCGGCGAACTGAGTCGAATGTTATATGAGACTCGGCCCTCCGGGCCTCGGTTAGAAAGTCGGTTTTTGGAGCAATTGCATAACCTTTCTATATAAAAAAGGCAAAAGAATAATATTTAATTAGCTTAATAAGCATGAGTTCAATGTTATATTCATGTGATTATTATTTGCAAAGGTTGGTGGAATGCGTTTGAACGTGTAGGGAATGGGGGTTTAGTAGAGTGGATGTGGAGGATGCGTCAGAAATCCTTCATCTTAATTCGGTATACGGGGTGTATGAAGGAAATCTGGGCGTGAGGGTGATCCAAGAAGAGGGGAGTGATTAAGGGAGGTGTAAGGGCAAGGTGGGGAGGGGGGGAAGGGGCGGCTACGCAATACTCAACTGCATATTTTGCCTTCCATTTGAGACTTGGTTTGAGAAAATCGGTTCAGTCATCACCGATGAACCGATGTGACTTTAATTGTGGAATATGCCCGGAATTCCGGACTTCCGGAATCGTCGATAGTGGACAATATATTCAAAGAATGTTTGATTGGCAATCAGTGATCTAGATCTACGATTAGAAGTAATTTGGTGACCATTTCAATAGTTTTTAGCCTCTGAGGTATTACGATTGTACCGATTTATATGGGAAATTCCAGTGTATCCTTACTAACACCCCTGTAACTCCGGAAGCAAGAGTCAGAACCGAATGAAATTCAGCAGCAGTCAATGGCATTACTGTATCTTTCATTTGAAATTAAGTTCGTAAAAATCGGTAGAGCATTCGTTGTGGAATGGGTGTGATATTAGCTTAGGAACTTGGCGGGTTCCCCGAGGGCGTCATGAACCGTCATAGGTGGCCAATGTGGTCAAAGCTGCTTTGATTGATCATTAGTGATCCAGACCCGCAAACTAGAGTAATGTTACATCAATTTTAATATGTTTTACATCATTTGAACATCATGGTGGTACCAGTTTATATGGGAATTTGCTGTGTGACCGCACTCTTCAACCCGTAACTCCGGAACCGGAAGTCGGATCAACTAAAAATTCAATAGCAGCTTATGGGAGCGTTATACCTTTCAGATGAAACTAAGTTTGCGAAAATCGGTTCAGCCATCTCTGAGAAAATTGTGTGAGTTTAAATGACACACACACATACACACACACACACACACACACACACACACATACATACACACAGACATTTGCCGATCTCGACGAACTGAATCGAATGGTGTATGATACTCGGCCCTCCGGGCCTCGGTAAAAAAGTCGATTTTTACAGTGATTGCATAGCCTTTCTTTATATGAGAAAGGCAAAAAGGTGCGAAATCGGCAGTCCCAAAAAGTCGATTTTCATAAAAAAAAAATTTTCGAGATAACATAAAATCTCGACGTTTCATGCATTTTAAAGATGTTTGGCATCAAAAACGAATTTGATTTCTGAAATTTCATGGGGTCCCCCCTTTGACAAAAAAATTTGAGTTCCGGCTTATATGGGAATTTCATATGTGACCGGATGGATTAGTCTATATTTCCGGACGCATCCAAGCGATCCGTACGAAATTTTATAGACATCTGTGGGGATACTATAGCTATCATTTGGGACAGTGTTTGTGAAAATCGGCCCAACCATTTCCGGGAAACTGATGTGAGTACGTCAATTTTGAAAGATGGCCGCTTTTCCCGGGCACTTCCGGAACCGTCTATGGTGGTCAATGTAGTCAACGAAAGTTTGGTTGGCCGTCGATGACCTAGAACAGCAAATTTAAGTTGTTTGAGAGACATTTTAGCGAAATTTTTACCATTTTTGCTTTCATCGGAGTATCGGTTTGAATCGCAATTTGCTATGTGATCGCACGCCACAACCTGTAACTCCGGAACCGGAAGTCAGATCGGGATGAAATTAAATAACCATTTACGAAGGCGCAACACCTTTCATTTGAGACTAAGTTTGGTTGAATCGGTCTAGCCATCTCCGGGAAACCGATGTGACTGTTATTCTGAATTTGGATACTTCCGCCGGGGCTTCCAGAACCGATGATGGTGGCCAATGGGGCCAAAAAGACTTTGAATGGATGTTAGTGACCTAATACTACAAATCGAAGCAGTTGTGGTCATATTTTGGAAAAATTTTCACCTTTATACATTCATTGCAGAATTTATTAAAATCGACATTTTCTGCGTGATCGTGCTCACCACCCTGTAATTCCGGAACCGGAAGTCGGATCCATCAGAAATTCAATAGCAGCCTATGGGAACATTGTATCTTTCATTTGAGACTAAGTTTGTCAAAATCGGTTCAGCCAGCTCTGAGAAAAATGAGTGACATTTTTGGTCACAAACACACACACACAGACGCACATACACACACATACATACATACACACATACATACACACGCTCAGACATTTGCCGAACTCAACGAACTGAATCGAATGGTATATGCCACTCGGCCCTCCGGGCCTCCGTTAAAAAGTCGGTTTTCAGAGCAATTGCAATACCTTTCTATTGAGAAAGGCAAAAATTTTACCTTTTTACATTCATCGCAGAATTCGTTAGAATCGAGATTTGCTGCGTGATCGTACGTATCACCCTGTAATTCAGGAACCAGAACTCGGATCCACACAAAATTCAACAGCAGCTGATGGACCTTCCATTTAAAATCAAGTTTGTCAAAATCGGTTCAGAAAATTCCGAGAAACCGATGTGGACAAATCAACAAATTTTGTTTTGTAACCATACTCTTCAACTCGTAATCCGGAACAAGATGTCGGTTGAAAATGAAATTCAATAGCAACCTATGAGAATAGTATACCTTTCATTTGAATCTTAGTTTCTAAAAATCGGTTCAACCATCTCCGAGAAACCGATGTGGACATTTTGTTAACAAATCCGCACATACACACACATACATACATACATACATACATACATACATACATACATACATACATATATACATACATACATACATACATACATACATACATACATACATACATACATACATACATACATACATACATACATACATACATACATACATACATACATACATACATACATACATACATACATACATACATACATACATACATACATACATACATACATACATACATACATACATACATACATGCACACATACATACGCACATACAAACACACATACATACACACAGATATTTTGCGATCTCGGCGAACTGAGTCGAATGTTATATGAGACTCGGCCCTCCGGGCTTCGGTTAGGGAGTCGGTTTTTGGAGCAATTGCATAACCTTTCTATATGAGAAAGGCAAAAGAATAGTATTTAATTACCTTAATCAGCATGAGTTCAATGTTATCTTCATGTAATTATATTTTGAAATGTTGGTGGAATGGGTTTGAAAGTGGAGGGAATGGGGGGTTAGTAGAGTGAGAGAGGAGGATGCGTCAGAAATCCTTCATCTTATTTCGGTATAAGGGGTGGATAGGGTTGTGGTACCGGTAATACCGGTACCGAAAATCCCGGGAATACCGACCCATTTTTGGTACCGTAATACCGGTAATGAACAAAAGCCAGTACCGGTATTTTCGGTACTATTCAATTTTTTATGACAAATATGTTAACTCTGCAGGGGGATCTGTTTCAAAATATCGGTCTGCAAGGTAACGTTTAATTATATTAATTTGCCTTCTAGATAAATCGTTGAGATAACACCTTTGTGTGGGAATGAGGTGGGGCCATCATCATAATAATTTTAGAAGTTAAAGTTTTATTAGCGACATTCTGATTGGTTTCCATTATTCACTGGGTGGCGCGTAATAAGACTATGGTCTAAGTCATGTCTGTATTTGGTTTGCTCTTAAACCTTTATCTACAATAGAACGAACAGCGATTTAGTAGCTAACAGTTTTAGAGTTGGTTAACTGCTTCAAATGGGGCGATTTGTAATTATTGGTGATCTGAAAATTCAGCAGAACTCCATAGTTTACCGGAAAGCAAAGAGCCTGGATATGCGTTGGAGAATAGTAGGCAAACGACATAAAGGTCGACACCAATTTTCAGAACAGCAAGAGAGGAAATGCGATTAACCTGCTCGGATTTACTGCCATTCTCGCTTTGATTTACTGTTGTTAATAGGGTTTCATACATTTTTCCATCTGTTCAAGTCGACGAAAGTCGCACCACTTAGCAGTTATTGATTTCAAAGTGACCTAGATTTCGAAATAAAAGAAGGTGCCCCATACGAAAAATATCTTCTGTGAAATGAGTCTTGCCATTCCGAAGCAATTAAAAACAATAAACATGTTTTTTGATCAGCAAAAATCAATCATCTGAGAATAAGATCATCAGTTTGAGCATTCAATTTCAGTTTGAAGCTTTTTTCGAATTTTTTAAAAAAATATTCAATTTGAAGCCTATTTCGAATTCTTTAAAAAAAATATTCGAGTACCGGTACTTTACCGGTACTACCGGTACTGAGGGCTTCAGTACCGTAGTACCGGTTCTCGCCAAAAAGGGTCGGTACTGCGAACCCTAGGGGTGGATGAAGGAAATGCGGGCGTGAGGGTGGTCCAAGGGGAGGGGAGTGATGAAGGAGGGAGGTGTAAGGGCAAGGCGGGGGTAGGAGGGGCGGCGACGTAATATTCAACTGCATATTTTGCCTTCCATTTGAGACTTGGTTTGAGAAAATCGGTTCAGTCATCACCGAAGAACCGATGTGACTTTAATTGTGGAATATGCCCGGAATTCCGGACTTCCGGAATCGTCGATAGTGGACAATATATTCAAAGAATGTTTGATTGGCAATCAGTGATCTAGATCTGCGATTAGAAGTAATTTGGTGACCATTTCAATAGTTTTTAGCCTCTGAGGTATTACGATTGTACCGATTTATATGGGAAATTCCAGTGTATCCTTACTAACACCCCTGTAACTCCGGAAGCAAGAGTCAGAACAGAATGAAATTCAGCAGCAGTCAATGACATTACTGTATCTTTCATTTGAAATCAAGTTTGTAAAAATCGGTAGAGAATTCGTTGGGGAATGGGTGTGATATTAGCTTAGGAACTTGGCGGGTTCCCCGGGGGCGTCATGAACCGTCATAGGTGGCCAATGTGGTCAAAGCTGCTTTGATTGATCATTAGTGATCCAGACCCGCAAACTAGAGTAATGTTACATCAATTTTAATATGTTTTACATCATTTGAACATCATGGTGGTACCAGTTTATATGGGAATTTGCTGTGTGACCGCACTCTTCAACCCGTAACTCCGGAACCGGAAGTCGGATCAACTAAAAATTCAATTGCAGCTTATGGGAGCGTCATACCTTTCAGATGAAACTAAGTTTGCGAAAATCGGTTCAGCCATCTCTGAGAAAATTGTGTGAGTTTAAATGACACACACACATACACACACACATACACACACACATACACACACACATACATACATACACACACAGACATTTGCCGATCTCGACGAACTGTCGATTTTTACAGTGATTACATAGCCTTTCTTTATATGAGAAAGGCAAAAAGGTGCGAAATCGGCAGTCCCAAAAAGTCGATTTTCATAAAAAAAATTTTCGAGATAACATAAAATCTCGACGTTTCATGCATTTTAAAGATGTTTGGCATCAAAAACGAATTTGACTTCTGAAATTTCATGGGGTCCCCCCTTTGAAAAAAAATTTAGTTCCGGCTTATATGGGAATTTCATATGTGACCGGATGGATTAGTCTATATTTCCGGACGCATCCAAGCGATCCGTACGAAATTTTATAGACATCTGTGGGGATACTATAGCTATCATTTGGGACAGTGTTTGTGAAAATCGACCCAACCATTTCCGGGAAACTGATGTGAGTACGTCAATTTTGAAAGATGGCCGCTTTTCCCGGGCACTTCCGGAACCGTCTATGGTGGTCAATGTAGTAAACGAAAGTTTGGTTGGCCGTCGATGACCTAGAACAGCAAATTTAAGTTGTTTGAGAGACATTTTAGCGAAATTTTTACCTTTTTTGCTTTCATCGGAGTATCGATTTGAATCGCAATTTGCTATGTGATCGCACGCCACAACCTGTAACTCCGGAACCGGAAGTCAGATCGGGATGAAATTAAATAACCATTTACGAAGGCGCAACACCTTTCATTTGAGACTAAGTTTGGTTGAATCGGTCTAGCCATCTCCGGGAAACCGATGTGACTGTTATTCTGAATTTGGATACTTCCGCCGGGGCATCCAGAACCGATGATGGTGGCCAATGGGGCCAAAAAGACTTTGAATGGATGTTAGTGACCTAATACTACAAATCGAAGCAGTTGTGGTCATATTTTGGAAAAATTTTCACCTTTATACATTCATTGCAGAATTTATTAAAATCGACATTTTCTGCGTGATCGTGCTCACTACCCTGTAATTCCGGAACCGGAAGTCGGATCCATCAGAAATTCAATAGCAGCCTATGGGAACATTGTATCTTTCATTTGAGACTAAGTTTGTCAAAATCGGTTCAGCCAGCTCTGAGAAAAATGAGTGACATTTTTGGTCACATACACACACAGACGCACATACACACACATACATACACACACTCAGACATTTGCCGAACTCGACGAACTGAATCGAATGGTATATGCCACTCGGCCCTCCGGGCCTCCGTTAAAAAGTCGGTTTTCAGAGCAATTGCAATACCTTTCTATTGAGAAAGGCAAAAATTTTACCTTTTTACATTCATCGCAGAATTCGTTAGAATCAAGATTTGCTGCGTGATCGTACGTATCACCCTGTAATTCAGGAACCAGAACTCGGATCCACACAAAATTCAACAGCAGCTGATGGACCTTCCATTTAAAATCAAGTTTGTCAAAATCGGTTCAGAAAATTCCGAGAAACCGATGTGGACAAATCAACAAATTTTGTTTTGTAACCATACTCTTCAACTCGTAATCCGGAACAAGATGTCGGTTGAAAATGAAATTCAATAGCAACCTATGATAATAGTATACCTTTCATTTGAATCTTAGTTTCTAAAAATCGGTTCAACCATCTCCGAGAAACCGATGTGGACATTTTGTTAACAAATCCGCACATACACACATACATACATACATACATACATACATACATACATACATACATACATACATACATACATACATACATACATACATACATACATACATACATGCACACATACATACGCACATACAAACACACATACATACACACAGATATTTTGCGATCTCGGCGAACTGAGTCGAATGTTATATGAGACTCGGCCCTCCGGGCTTCGGTTAGGAAGTCGGTTTTTGGAGCAATTGCATAACCTTTCTATATGAGAAAGGCAAAAGAATAGTATTTAATTACTTTAATCAGCATGAGTTCAATGTTATCTTCATGTAATTATATTTTGAAATGTTGGTGGAATGGGTTTGAAAGTGGAGGGAATGGAGGGTTAGTAGAGTGAGAGTGGAGGATGCGTCAGAAATCCTTCAGCTTATTTCGGTATACGGGGTAGATGAAGGAAATGCGGGCGTGAGGGTGGTCCAAGGGGAGGGGAGTGATGAAGGAGGGAGGTGTAAGGGCAAGGCGGGGGTAGGAGGGGCGGCGACGTAATACTCAACTGCATATTTTGCCTTCCATTTGAGACTTGGTTTGAGAAAATCGGTTCAGTCATCACCGAAGAACCGATGTGACTTTAATTGTGGAATATGCCCGGAATTCCGGACTTCCGGAATCGTCGATAGTGGACAATATATTCAAAGAATGTTTGATTGGCAATCAGTGATCTAGATCTGCGATTAGAAGTAATTTGGTGACCATTTCAATAGTTTTTAGCCTCTGAGGTATTACGATTGTACCGATTTATATGGGAAATTCCAGTGTATCCTTACTAACACCCCTGTAACTCCGGAAGCAAGAGTCAGAACAGAATGAAATTCAGCAGCAGTCAATGACATTACTGTATCTTTCATTTGAAATCAAGTTTGTAAAAATCGGTAGAGAATTCGTTGGGGAATGGGTGTGATATTAGCTTAGGAACTTGGCGGGTTCCCCGGGGGCGTCATGAACCGTCATAGGTGACCAATGTGGTCAAAGCTGCTTTGATTGATCATTAGTGATCCAGACCCGCAAACTAGAGTAATGTTACATCAATTTTAATATGTTTTACATCATTTGAACATCATGGTGGTACCAGTTTATATGGGAATTTGCTGTGTGACCGCACTCTTCAACCCGTAACTCCGGAACCGGAAGTCGGATCAACTAAAAATTCAATTGCAGCTTATGGGAGCGTTATACCTTTCAGATGAAACTAAGTTTGCGAAAATCGGTTCAGCCATCTCTGAGAAAATTGTGTGAGTTTAAATGACACACACACACATACACACACACACATACATACACACACACAGACATTTGCCGATCTCGACGAACTGAATCGAATGGTGTATGACACTCGGCCCTCCGGGCCTCGGTTAAAAAGTCGATTTTTACAGTGATTGCATAGCCTTTCTTTATATGAGAAAGGCAAAACGTTTTTAATCCACCTGTGTGATGAGACATTTCTTATAACTCTTATCACTCTCTTCAGATATTATATCGATTAAGAATATTTAGAACTTGATGCTTCCCGATGTTTTTGATAACACACACTACATGGGATAGTGGCAGGACTCAGAGAATCGCTCAAATCAGCATAGGACAACATCAGTGCTAGAAATCTTAAACGAAATCGATGGGAAAGTGAAAAATGGCCTATAACATTGACATACAAACGAATTATTAATGCTCTATTAATAAAATATCTAAATTCCTCACTCAATGCATTGTGCTGGGAAAGCTGAATTTTCCTAAAGGGGTTATATATTGTACTGAGCCAAAAAAATCGAATTTTTACATTTCTTACAAAAGAAATGTTTAGGATTCGCTCAAACTTTGAAAACTTTTTCCGAGGCCCGGAGGGCCGAGTCTCATATACCAATCGACTCAGCTCGACAAATTGAGACAATGTCTGTATGTGTGTGTGTATGTGTGTATGTATGTATGTACAAAATGTCATGTAATTATCTCAGCAATGGCTGAACCGATCTTAATGAAACTTGTTTCAAATGAAAGGCCTAACGTTGCCATTTGACACTATTATTTTTGATTTTCGATATGTTGTTTACTTTCTGAGATATGGGCGATTTTGTCGAAAAACAGCAGGTTTTTCGCAAATAACTTTCGAACAATACAATACTGTCTCACAAACTACACATAAATAAAAATCTTGTAAAAATCCCTTTCTAACAAGCTATAGATTGTCAAAATCCGTGCACGAGCGGCGGAGATATTAAACATTTTGTATTTTTAGTCCTCGCTTACCAATTTCCACTAATTAAAAATGAGATTGTTTCATATAGAGTATTGCTTTACTGGTGTTTTAGGGGCAAAACTAAACCGATTTTGAATATCGGGGTATGAAAACACATCTACGTGATTCAAGGAATTCGATGTTGAGAACATTTTGTGAATTATCTTTATAATAAATGAACTGTTTCTCAAAAATCCATATATAAGTTCACTTCAAATACAAAATAATGTGTTGATAAAGAAACAGTGAGTTCTAGTATTTATCCCTTGGATTAGGCATTGCGTTCAATCATGAGGAAAATGTTGGATGGTATATCAATACACAGATCAAAAAGTAATTCACCTAGTAGTGAGATAAAAGATTTCTCATATAATTATACTCGTGGCGTCACCGAAAGCAACTGTATGTTTGAAGCCCAAAAATCTAGCAAAAATTTAGATCTTTTACAAGATTTAGGTTATACTGGTTATGGCGCAAAAATTACTACTTACATTATTTATGATAAGAATGTAAGAAATCAATATATCATAATAATATACCTATAAAATAATTGTCACTGCATTAACCATCATTTGCCATTCCTCACACGCCCCCCATCTCTCTCTCTCTCTCTCTCTCTCTCTCTCTCTCTCTCTCTCTCTCTCTCTCTCTCTCTCTCTTTCTCTCTCTGTCTCTCTTCTATCGCATCTATCTAGCTATTTCTGTATCCATTTCTAAGTTGTGTGATAAGATCTTCTGCCAATCTGAAATATTTATTAATTGTAATTGTGAAGGTTTGAGAAAACAAAACAATTTTTTGTCTGCTGCTACATCAACTCAACTTTAATTCAATTGTATTCAAAGCCTGTATCTACACTATAATTAAGGAAATTCATGGCTAAATCAGAAAATATTTGGCTTAACTGGGTAATATGAAAGTTTGACGATGAAAATTTCCAAAAGAGACATTCCACGTGCGATATTTGAACTATTCGTATCTCTATTGAATTTTGAATGAAACACTCAAAGACTGAAAGCTGAGGCCAGCAGGATTGGACTTGCCATCAACGTTTCGAAGACAAAATACAAGAGAGGAAGAGGTTCTAGAGACGACAATGTGAACATCCCACCCATGTTCGGATTGACGGTGACGAAATCGAGATGGTCGACGAATTCATGTATTTGGGCTCACTGGTAACCGACGACAATGATAACAGCAGAGAAATTCAGAGACGGATCTTGGCGGGAAATCGTGCCTACTTTGAACTCCGGAGGACGCTCCGGTCGAACAAAATTCGCCGCCGCACGAAGTTGATTATCTATAAGACGCTGATTAGATCAGTGGTCCTCTACGGCCACGAGACCTGGACTATGCTCGTGGAGGACCAACGCGCCCTTGAAGTTTTCGAACGAAAGGTGTTGCGTACCATCTATGGTGGCGTGCAGATGGAAGACGGAACGTTGCGCAGGCGAATGAACCATGAGTTGTATCAGCTGCACATTCGTTGTATTGGTACGAACTTTCATGAAAAATAACGGATTAAAGACCAAATATATCCACAAATTAGATCCAGGAAAAGAAGTTTCCCAAAGTACCCACTCTCGATGGGGGATGCAACTACAATGTGTCTAAAAAACTTTGAAATATCTACCTGTCTCATTCACGAATCGCATTCTCCCTGTCGTTCTCTGTTCAAGGGGCTTGAAAGCACATGTGACATTGTCTCACTTTACTATTTTCAATTGCGCGCAATACTGGACCAGTAAATTCTATTCTGTACATAAATCTTTTTTTCGGGAATATGTGACCTAAAAGTAAACTTCGAATCCCAAAGTAAATTGAACGTTCCAGGTTCCTGATAACTAATTAAGGTACAACAATAAAGTAGAAACACCAGATAATCATAAAACGACGCCGTCAAGTAAACAAGCATGAAAACAAAAAGAATAATACCAAAAAAAAGATGGAAGCCCTAGAAAGTCCATTGCATATTTATTGGCCTTTTCTCAGATTTTCAAAAACCTTTCAAAACTTTCTGATGCAATGGTTCTCAAATTCGTACAATCCGGTTTATTCATTTTCTTTATTCAAAAATGTTTTTAGCTTCAAATATATGACCATTTCATTTCAATTAATTATTTCATTCAGCATCTTTTTATTCGTTTTGTTCATCTGCGTTCATTTTACCGAAGACTCCATATCAAGAAGACTGGCAACTCTGTCCATAATCCGGAGACAGTAACAGCAACGCCACTTGCGGGTAAAGGTGGTACTTTCCATAGTGATGCACACACACATATACATTTTTACATAAAGCTTCCTCCCTTCTTCCAATAGAGGCGCTGTAACCTCTGTCGCTTCTCGTTTGTATGGGGGAAGGAAAGAGATATCAGTCTTCTTGATATGGAGTCTTCGATTTTACTTATTTTATTCGTTTTATTCTTTGGAATCACCCTGATCAGTTTATTCTTTTTGTGCATTTTACTCATATCATTCATTTAACTTATTTTATTCATTGTTTTCATTGTATGCATTTTATTAATTTTTTCCAGTTTATTCATTTTGTTCAGTTTCTTCATTTTAATAATCTGACTGCTTTTTCAGTTTTAATCATTTCATCCAAATAATTTATTTAATTCAATTTTTTTTATTTGTGTTAATTTATAACCTTTTACCACTGTTTAATTTTTCATTTTAATCAATGCATTTTATTCTGCCCATTTTCTTCTTTTTATTCATTTTATCACTTCAGTTCATTTTGTTTATTTGATTCGTTTGTTTTATTTAAGCATTTCATTTATTTTCTACTTTATTCATTTTGTTCCTTCATTCTTTTTATTCATTTGATCCATTTCATTAATTTGATTCATTGTATTCACTGGATGAATTAAATCAATTTGATTCATTAAATTCATTTGGTTCATTTGATTCATGTGATTCATATGATTCATTTGATTCATTTGATTCATTGGATTCATTGGATTCATTTGATTCATTTAATTCATTTGAGTCATTTGAGTCATTTGATTCATTTGACTCATTTGATTCATTTGATTCATTTGATTCATTTGATTCATGTGATTCATTTGATTCATTTGATTCATTTGATTCATTTGATTCATTTGATTCATTTGACTCATTTGATTCATTTGATTCATTTGATTCATTTGATTCATTTGATTCATTTGATTCATTTGATTCATTTGATTCATTTGATTCATTTGATTCATTTGATTCATTTGATTCATTTGATTCATTTGATTTATTTGATTCATTTGATTCATTTGATTCATTTGATTCATTTGATTCATTTGATTCATTTGAATCATTTGAATCATTCGATTCATTTGAATCATTTGATTCATTTGATTCATGTGATTCATTTGATTCATTTGATTCATCTGATTCATTTGAATAATTTGATTCATTTGATTAATTTGATTCATTTGATTCATTTGATTCATTTGATTCATTTGATTCATTTGATTCATTTGATTCATTTGATTCATTTGATTCATTTGATTCATTTGATTCATTTGATTCATTTGATTCATTTGATTCATTTGATTCATTTGATTCATTTGATTCATTTGATTCATTTGATTCATTTGATTCATTTGATTTATTTGATTTATTTGATTCATTCGATTCATTCGATTCATTTGATTCATTTGATTCATTTGATTCATTTGATTCATTTGATTCATTTGATTCATTTGATTCATTTGATTCATTTGATTCATTTGATTCATTTGATTCATTTGATTCATTTGATTCATTTGATTCATGTGATTCATTTGATTAATTTGATTCATTTGATTCATTTGACTCATTTGATTCATTTGATTCATTTGATTCATTTGATTCATTTGATTCATTTGATTCACATCTTTAATTTTATGCATTTAATGTTCAGTCATTCGTTTTATTTCATTCAATTTGTTAGTATGAGTCAATTATTCTTAATCTTATAACTATTTCTATATATAATCTTAATTTTTATTTAATAACCTAATCTAATTTGATTCGTGTATTTGATAATTTTGATTTACATTAATTTTTCTACTCATTTTATGAATTTAAAAACCTATTATTTCATTTTTTGCTTTACTTTTTTTATTTCGGTCGTTTTGACGATTTCTATAATTTATTCAGTTTATTCGAGATTTTATTCGTGCAAGACTAGAAACTGTTTTCATCCCACCTCTAGTTGGGTGCCTACTTCTCGTGAGTTCTGCAAACTAATCCAATAGTGAAATGTGTAAGAAATGTCTCATCTCACTGCTAGGTGGATTAAATCGGTTTTTTTGAATCGATTTGAAGTTTATACTTTACTCAAATTTCCAACGCGACTGAGAACTAAGAAATCAACGCTATTTCTTGAAAAGGGCGATACTAGCAGTGATACGTTGTATTTTTTGCTGTGGATTAAAAAAGCAATATCGTAGAATCAAAATTTTTAGGTTAATTTGTTGCGTTTCAAAGCCCTCATTCGCATGTATGAAAAAAGCCTTATGTTTACATTTGTAAGTATCGCCCTTTTCATAGTTCCAAATTTTACTTCGACATCGACTTTTTTCTAAAGGTGACTTCCCAGTAGTATCCTTGATTTAAATTATTATCGCTAATCCTAATGCCAAAGAACAAATAAAAACCTCTCGAAAACGAACTGTTTGTCAAAATCATCATTATTACTGGAATTTTCATTTCACGAAACTTTTCGATAACCTTCCGTCACTTGCGTTAATGCACTGGGTGCACAGTGCTCTGAAAATCTAGCGAAATCGTCTTAGGGCACCAGCGGGTCTAATTCAGAGCTATCTGCGCGGCGAGTTAAATCTGTAAAGAATACTAAAAATTAATTTCTATTCCATAACTTTCAGTTCAGCAATTCGAGAGATCGTGCTCACCGCAAGCCATGAAAAATAGACTACGTTGTGAAGCGATGGTCACTATTTATTAAAAAATCAAGGTTAAATAAAAAAATAAAACTACTGAAAAACTTCAAATATTTTATAATTTGCACAAACTTGTTTGGAAAAATTGTTTAATAAGCTTTCGTAATATTGTTCAGGAAAAAAGCTGAAAATTTCAGTATTTTCTCTATCTGCAACATATAAACCCTTAAGTATACCAATTAATTGGTATACGAATTGGAATAGGTTCGCCAAATTTTGGAAGAAGTCTATAAAATAACCCCTTGAAAGCTACCTAAAAATTGTTGTAGTTCGATGCAATAAAAAATCCCCAAAAATCAAATGTACCTATTAATATGAAACACAGTGAATAATACATACAATAATGACCCATTTTTATCAATCCCATGGTGTATTTTAGGCTGACAAAATGGGGACATTGACTAAATCGGGCAATTTTTTTTTCTTTATAATAAACTGAAGCTGTTAAAATATTCTTCCCGCCCCTTGATGCAGTCTGATAACTATTTCTGATTATGATGAACTTTTTATTTTTGCATATTTCCATCTTCATGATAAGGAAAACATGCGCAAGAAAGGATTAACTCGAATTCAGTCTTGTTCGTCTGCTGTTCATATTGGGCTGATAAAATCGGGGTTTCAATGTATTATAATAGATATTCAGCATTCGAAGAAGTTTCTTGTGAACGAGTGTAGAACGACTTTGTTTCTACTTACTTGAAGTCAGCGGCGTAGCCAGAAATTCGGTTTGGTGGGGGTTTGGTGAAAATCGACCATACTGTCCAAACGGCATAATTCCGAAACCGAAATTTTTGAAGTTTTAAAATTACGCAGAATTATTTTTCAGATAATAGTAACAGAGTACGTGTCTTTAGCGAATTTGTTGAGACTTTATTGTAGTCGTGAATATTAACCTGAGAAAATTCACCATAAATACTTCTTGGACGATATACCGTCAAAATTATTTTATCAAATGATGCGCTGTTTAACGTTTGTAAAACTCATCGAAGATACTATACCTCCGAAATTGGCGGTTTCAAAATGATGCTATCTTGACCTTAAATTACTGTTTTTGAACATTTGACCTATACATGTAATTGGTCATACAACAAAAATCAAATGCTCATCAAAATGGATCAGGACCTGCTAGAGTCGAATGGAAATCGTCATTTTTCATAAAATTCTCTCTACATTCGGAAAGTGTTATCCTCGTTATTAATCATATTACGTTTTCGTCTCAACTCGACGCATTCCCAAAATACAAACCAGTTTTAATCCACCTAGTGGTGCAATTGTGCTTTTCTCATTTGTCCAGACTACGATTCCATGGCTGGTTATGTTCAATACAATGGTGGAAATGAATATTAGATGTTCAGTACGATTGGCACATACGTACAATGGATCGACAGCCACGATCTTGACATACTATGTGATACTGAAACATCGCTTGAAACCAGCGGCGGATCATGGAGAAAGATCCGGGAGATCCGGGTCCTGCCTAAAATTTTCAACTTGTTAAGAAATTTTAAACTAGTTTTAATTTTAAAGTAGCAACCCCTCACTGCATACTCCCTCCGGGCCGGTATGATTGACGATTTTTAGAGTGATAGCATAACCTTTCTATATGAGAAATGTACCAAAGTCCAAAAAAGTCAATTTTTGTCAAACATCTCAATGTTTCATGCATTTTATAGTCATTTGGCATCAAAAATACAAATTTGATTTCGAAAATTTTTCATTTCAGTTTATATGGTAATTTGCTGTGTGATTGCACTCTTCAACTCGTAACTCCGGAACAGGAAGTCCAATCAATAAAAAAAATCAATAGCAGCCGATGGGAAGGTTGTACCTCTCATTTGAGACTAACTTTGTGCAAATCGGTCCAGCCATCTCTGAGAAACAGAGGTCACATTTTTTTCCACATACACACATACATACACACACAAACATTTTCCGATCTCGACGAACTGAGTCGATTGGCATATGACACTCGGCCCTCCGGGTCGGGATTAGATTGACGAATTTTAGAGTGAATGAGAAAGGCAAAAACATTTTTAGCAAATGTTGAAAGTTATGCATTTTTTTGGTGAGCAATTCCATGTATCATATGTATCATATACATTAAATCAATTTTAACTTCGCTTCCTATTAAATAAAGACCCTTATTACAGTACATCTCTACAAAAACGAGCTCAATTTGAAAATAAATCAGAGGATTATGATTGATTACAGAACTCTGGAATTTTCTATTGGAATGTTTTCAGGCGGGAATTTGATACTGATGCAATTAGACAACTGTGAAATCAAGACCAATAGATCAGTTACATATCAGGACCCCATTCCGACAATTTATCAAAAGTCCTCATGATGTTTACAACAACAGGTTATCAATGTACGGATCAGATAATTGTTATTGTAATATTGAATTAAATCAGTCTGCATCAATAAATTTTCAACTTCAATCCAATTTTTTTTATGTGGGGGGGGGGGGGGGGTTGTATGGTGTTAAACCCCAAAACTTTCTCTTGGCTACGCCGTTGCTTGGAGTTATTTATTTCGCTTTTCATTTTCCGATATGTTTCAGATCGATCCGATGGTTATAAGTTAGAAAAATTGCAGTCAGAAGGTTCGCACAAATGAACATTTTTGCACTGATAAGTTATCAAGTTCCTTCCAAACAACTTGGAAGTGTTCGGTGATTATTTCTAGCGGTTGTAGATAGAAAAATGAAATATAAAATTCGTTTTATCGAAATAATGTTTGGCTTATTTCAATGGATTATTACTATATTGAACAAAAAAGGCGACAAAGAGTGATTCACAAACAACAAGCCATAACTTTTAAAGTATTCAAAATAGATATTTGAAGTCTTCAGTAAAGTTGTTCGCAAAAGTAAGAGCTACAAATTTGCTGAAGGTATCATTTCGATATAATCACTTCCAAGAAAATTTGTGAAAATATCTCACTCATAGGGGGATTAATTAAGCACAATACCAAAAGAAAGGGCATATTGCCTTCATTAAATTCTCCGAAGATACTATTGACCTAAAATAAGCCATTTTGGCGTTAATAATAGATTACATGTTTTTGGTCATATTTCTGGCAATGGGAAATGATAAAAATCTTTCGTCCGCATTTAATGTTAAATATCTCTTTTGATAATAGTCCGATTTCAACAATCTATAGCTTGTTCGAAAGGTGTTCGTTAAAGCTATCTAAAAACATATAAATTGTTAATCTATATTGTCAATTTCGGCAGATAATTTAAAAAAACTGAAAAAATGCCATTTTTACGCATTCAAACATTCATATCTTGGAAAATAAACATCAGAATCAAAAACAAATTAATAGCGTTCTTACTGTTTGATAGTTCTTTCATTTAAAATTGGTTTGGATATGATCGGTTCAGCCATTGCTGAGAAACACGAATGAGAATTTGTCCGTTACATACACACACAGACACACACACAGACATTGTCCCAAATCGTTGAGCTGAGTCGATTGGTATATAAGACTCGGCCCTCCGGGCCTCGGAAAAAATCTTGAAAGTTTGAGCGAATTCTATACATTTCTTTTATAAGAAATGTAAAACTCCTTCCCGTGGCAAACGTGGAGATGCAGAGGTATACACGGTCTCCATAACAACGTTTGTTTCACTAACATTCCTTTCCTTCCCCGATGACTGTAAGGACGTGGCCGGCGCCGTTATTGACATTTTAAAGTATAGAACTATCGAAACGTGCACATTGAGAATGGAAAGCTACTCCCAGGCTCCATTCGTTGATTCTCTGTGCAATTTCGCTTGTTCTGGTCAATCACGGAGTAGCAACTACGAATTGTACGGTCGTCATGCTCATGCCCATGCTCATGCTCAAAAATGGAAACAATGCATCAAACACTTTAAAAAACCAGGGATGTTGCCAACAGTCTTCTCTTTCATGCCGCGTGTTCTATTTTTCAAGATCTATCTACATCAAAGCTGTAAAACACAGCCAACTTGCTCCGGTCTCCCCTACTGCATTTTGGAAAATTTTGGTTAGATGCATTTTGATTTGAAATGACGCTTAGAATCATATTGTGTAATAAAATTACAGTTTCGTATGTCAATTAGTATGAAATTTAAATATTAAAAAAAAACTTTTTTACCGTTAAGTTCTCCATCATGCCATCACATTGAAAATATTTTTTTCTCTTTCAGTGCTTGTTAACAAAATATAAAAAAAATTCAAAAATGGAATTCTTGTTATTTAAATTTTTGCCATAAATTTTTGTTTTTCAGTGAATATTTTTTTCGCCATACTTCATTCATTCCCTGTAGCTTGTTCTCAGATAGTTTTACTGTTTTAAATACAGCAATCGAAAAAAATGAAAGAGATGCACGCTTAAACATCCACGCTCTTATAAAAAGTTGCTCTTGCATCAAAATATTGCAATTGGCTGAGAAATTCATGGAGATTCATAAACCGAACACAACTGCAATGTTTCGTTCAAATCGGCGATAGTCATATTTTGTGATCGACCAGTTTCTCATAGGTTTCCTTATAAACGTATTTTTAGAAAATAAATCATTATTTGTTGCACCATTCCTCTTCAGATTACTAATATAATATCCATCTTCGATCGCGTTTTTCTTAGTTGGCAGTTTTGGAACATGGGACAATTGGGTGTAGAGCGGCAATGTATTTGAATTAAAACTTACCTTCTCCCAATACGTTCAAAGGTGATGGCAGTTGCTCTACATTATAGATCGCCATCGCTATTGAAATTTAATCTGAAAATATTGAAATTATTAATCAATTTTTATTGGAAAAGCACGAAAAGAGCTATGGTCGATTGCACTGAGCACATTCTTACTCTAAAATTTAACAAATCTTCTATTTAACGAAACTATGTAACGTTTGCACGCCTATGACTTCGCTATTAGTCGATGGATTTTGATCATTTATATATCAGCTGATTCAGAGACCAGAAAATTCTCAAGGGGGGAGGGTTTGATTTTTTAACGTGTTTTTTAAAGAAATGGACAGAAGTTTTGAATATTTTTTCAGAGGTCTAGACCTAGTCTTGTGAACCAAACGACTCAGCTCAACAAATTGGGAAAATGTTTGTTATCGAGAAGGAGTCATCAAAAGATACCGCTGCATAGTGGTCGGAAACCCCAAAAACGTGAGCTTAATTCACTAGAGGCCAAACCATAAAATATATTCACAGGGTATCTTTGGACGAATTGTTCGTATGAATATTCCCCGCAACCTGATAAAAATTAGAATTAGGCATAGCTCACTACGATCAAACTAAAAAAATTACCTTTTTATACTGATGAGGTAGAAAGTTGTCTTCGATAAAGTTTTAGAAATGCTCGTAATAAAGAATTTTGCTGAACAACTTCAACTTGTAGGACTTAAAATTATCGATTTATAAAGCGTAACTTCTACGCTTTAAAAGTATAACTTTTTCCACTGTGACTTTTCGTGCAAACCATGTTCCAAACAAATGTGGAAGCATTAAAACTGAATAATATTGTTGAAGACTGGAAGTAAAAATACCCATTGGTTTCAGAGTTATTGAAGATTTTAAAATTTTTACCATTAATTACATAATTTTACGAAAAAAAAAATTGGTTGATTGTTGTTCTATTCTATTCTAATCCTTACACAGCCAGTATTGAAAAGCATCCTGGAAAACACCACAGTTAGTCTGTAGTGTTTTTCTTGTCAACATTAATATTTGAAGCATAATTTCATATGTCGCAAATATTAAAACGGCCAGGCCTACTGTGCAAAGTTCGGTTTGAAGATGTTTCAAAATTAGACGGCAATTAAATTATTCATTTAGTGAATAATTTAATTAACGAATTGTTTTGAATCTTAAAGGAGGACGAAACGAGGACAACCGTACCGACCGTTTCAGTTTAAAGGGAATATAATAAATCGTTGGGAGTGACTTGGCTAAGAAGGTTAATGTCATTCCTTTGGTCCTTTGGGATGGGACAGAGGTATTTACACCTTGCCCTGGCTAATATGCCTAGGTTAAAGCGCCTTCACTCGCTCTTAAACTTATCGTGCCGTGTCAGATAATAATATTAACAGTAACTACATAACTCCGAAGAATTAGGAAGTAATTGGAGACATTATTATCTTTTGACTAGGGACAGGCGATTTATGTACCCTAATCCATGTCATAGTTCGTATAATGCCCTGATGCACCCATCCTGTCCAAATATTGAAATAAATGTCATGGATTAAATGCATATAACGAACCTTACAGTTAGACAGTGAAAATAAAAAGTAATGAAATACTTAGAAGGAATAAAATCACCTACCACTATCGAAAAAATGACGTAACAATTTGAAAGTAGAAACAATATAATCAGAACGATCTCACCGGTAATTGCAGATACATCCACTGCGTTGTGGCCCTGTCGGCGTAGGTTGTGGAATGATGTTTTGCTTCTGATGACGATGATGAAGACAACGCAATATATTCGGACGTCGGCAGTGTCAGTTTTGCTGCTGGAACTTGTTAGCCGCGATGCATATTGCAACCACAGCTGGGGTCTATCGGTGACGTTGATTTTGCTCTCATTGTACGACGACCTATGAAGCAAACAGCTCATCGCCATCCAGCAGTGTCTCCTGCACGATGATAGCTGATGTCACTTCCGAACACAGCCAACAGCGTTAGGCCCGGCAAACGTTCCGCTTGCACGAGCAGCACAATGACGCCAAAATCGTTCCGGGAACGCTGAATTAGCTATTCCCCGTATAGCACTCCGTGTTCCACCACCGAGAATTCGTCTGAAGTTGTCCAACTAGTAAAACTTCTGAAACTGCAGCAAAATAGTGCAGAGAAAAAAAAACTGACGGAAAAAACAAAACTGTCTCGAAAGAGACCTCGCCTACTATCCCCAACAAAGGATCAATTTCCAAAAAAAAATGGTTGATTGTTGTATGGTAAAAATAAATAACATTACAAAGTGAGCTTACCCTATTCATAGGTGTCTAGAGTGCCACGCATCAAACCTTCTTACCTTTATTATGCGTAGTCTGGACATTGAAAATAGTGCCTGCTCGTCCATTTTGGTTTCCACCTTTCTCTCTTATACGCTGTTGAAGTTGGTGTAAAAATGAATTTAAATTCTTTAACAACTCTAAAAAATGAGTATTTTTGCAAGGGGTGTGCGCCGCGCGGCTAATTTCAGCTAAAAATTTTACATGCAGTCTTCAACAATATTATGTGGTTTTAATACCTCAATATTTGTCTGGAACATCGTTTGCACGAAAAGTGAAAAAAGTTATATTAAAAAACTAAATTTAATGCCTTAGAAAACGCTTTATAAATCGATAACCTTTAGTCCTACAAGTTCAAGTTATTCAACAAAATTCTTTATCATTAGCTTTCTAAAACTTTGTCGAAGACACCAACTTTCTACCTCGTCAACATAAAAAGCTATTTTTTTAGTTCAATCATAGTAATCCATGCCTCAATTTAATTTTTATCAGATTGTGGGGATTATTCATACGAACAATTCCTCCAAAGACACCATGTGAATAGATTCGACGGTTTGACCTGTAGTAAAATAAGTTCACGTTTCCGACCACTGTGCGCTGCCTGCTGGCTCGTGGTGGATTAGGATCGGTTTGTAGTAGTTGGTAAGCCAACCGACTAAACCTAAACCTCTTGTATCTCGCAATCCTCATCCACCCGGGGCAACCATTAAGTACTGCTTTAGTAGGTATTGTGTTCTTGCTTATTTTGTTTTGTATTAATCGTCATGCTTTCACCCATAGCTACTTTTCCTTACTTGCTGTCCAACCTTCGGAATATATCTGACCGGCTCAGGTCTTCTGCAAATATCGTCACCTGTTGAGACATGTGCCAATCCGGATGTGTCGACCATAAGGATTTACATCTGTTTACAACTACCTTCGGGCTTCTTATCCTTCTTGGTGCTAGTCGTTACTATTTATCTGCTAACTGGTGCTGAGAACTTCTCGGCAGCGGTATTTCACTCTATACTGATGCCCATTTTAGCGATCCATTATGCTGCCACTCAAACGAGATAATGATCGGCGGTAAAATTTCACTAGACAACGATGTTCCGAGTTTCTCCAACTTCGTGTTTTTCCTCCATGGCTGCCGTTGCTAGCCCGCTGACCGACATCTGCTGTCTACTCACTACTGTTGCTAATATCCAAGCTTGTCGAAAAGTGAACCGATCCTTCAGAGAAGCCATCCTTGACATACATCCCTTTTCAGCCACCCTTGCAAAGTTTCGTCCTTGGTTTCTTCATTGACTTGTTTCTAGAGTGGCCGAACTCAAATGACATTTTATTTATCAAAACGGTTTCCCGTATATATTTTTTCCTGAACTGGAAGTTAATAAATTTTTAAAAGTAATTCAAAACCCTCGGGGGGCGTTGTACACCCAAACCACCCCCCTCCCTTGCGCGCGGGCTTGTCAGAGACACCTCACCTGAATATTGGTAATGATTTATGCTCTGCTTCATAAAAATATCGAAAGGTAAGCGTCAGTAGGTCAGACGACCATCAGTATTCAACATACTAGAGGAGTGCGCCGATGAAATATGTCGTTATCGGCGGTGTTGGTGCGGTTTGGCGGCGGCGGCGTATCAGCGTCACGCCGTTCGCTAAAATCATCGGCGGCGCAATGCGGCGCGGGAAAGTTTTTGATTTGGATGAAAAGTAGAAACGACTTCTTGCTCAACCATCTTGCTATGCTGGCTATTGTGTCTGCGTGTTTCAAAATTAAACCAAATATTGATGACGTAGCGGTGTCATCAGCTTCAAGTATTATACTGTGTTTTTGAATCGGGAATGGATTTTATTTGAGAAAATTAAAATAAAATAAAAGTAATTATTTTTGCAGACCCATAATAGCGATTGCTAAAATAAATTTAAGCCGCAGCTCCTAAGCTAAATTTATTTTTAGCAATCGCAATTATGGGTCTGCAAAAATATTTACTTTTATTTTATTTTGCTTGGAATGCCAACCGTTAAAAATATCGATACTAACACAGTTTCAGAAAGCATGAACAGTTTTACGCCATCCAATTCATTTTAATAAATATTCCTCTGAGATAAAATAGCAACCTGGTGTGATGGATACCAGCCTTACTGTCACTTTGTTATACATCATCAGCATAAATGCGAAACAATCCAAAGTTCCACTAACGGACGACGATTGTCATTTATGCTGATCCTAGCACAAAGCGCACGTAGGCCCGCGCGTTAGTGGTAGGATTCTAACTTAAATAAAATTATTAATTCATTCTCTACCGACCAGTCTGCGAGTGTACACTGAAGCTAGATATTACTCCCGAAGCAGAGACAAAAGATGGCGATCCTGCCAGATTAGAGAGTTAAGAATATTGCAGTGCTGATTATAGTTATTTAGTGTGATAATGGGACTCTTCTCGGCCGACGAAATCGTCGCGCTAGTAGTAGGAAGTGCATCTAATCACACCGCACAAACAGTGGCTATTTGCGTGATCACAGCCGTCGCGGTTGGATACGTAATACTGAAGGGACTCGCAAAACTGCACCACCAGCACACCGAAAGAGTGGCTGAGCGCGTGGCTCGACGGGCGACCGTCGATGTGTAATTTAATTTGTGCGCAGTGAAACACCTGGACATACTTGTGTAGCAAAGTGTGATCAACATGAGCCGGTAGTCTGCCTGCCTCTACGGGTTAAAGGAAACTCTGTCAAAATTGAAACCAATTAATAATATAAAAGTAATCAAGTAATAATTGCGTTACGAGGAAACAGAGACAAAAAGTGAAGTTGAGGTCAATAATGTGGCGGACACCGATGAAAAACCAGAAACCGATGGAACTCGACTTCAAAGAGATGTCAACGTGCTGCTGATAGGAGATCCAAGTGTGGCCAAATCGCACCTATCGCGAAACGAGGTATTGAACAGGAAAGAGTCACCGTGAACGTGTACATCCCTCAACTTGATGGTGGTGCAGAACATTACAACGTAAATATACTGGGACGTATCGATGACACGTCACCAAAGGGTTTAAAAACTAATACATACAAATTGTTTTAGGTTCACCAAGCGGTAGTAGATTTTACAAAAGGGAATCAGGTATGGATACAAATGGATTCATTTTTTGAGCTAGGAGACAAAATCAAACGTTTGCAAGAGACGATTTTGAAAAACAAACCACATGCACGTGGAACGTGAACTGCAAAGATAAAGGTTTTAAAGGAATATTTAGTTAGTTTAAAAAGCATAGTGCTAAATGCACAGGGTGAAAATTTTCATGGTTTAAGAAAAAGGTATATCGTATTGAAAAATGTAGTCCGAGAGTGCACATGTATATTAAATGAGGAACCTCTCAACATTACACCTTTAGAAGAAGGAGACGAAGATACAGAAGAAAAGGAAGAAGTAGTTTCTGATGTTACAGAAACAGATTCGCGCCTAAGCTCAGACGAAGACACTGGCAACAACATGGCTAACCGATTAGATATAACTCTCGCTTTAAAACTAGTATATAAATATAATGGCGAAGCAGAAAAATTAGCGGGATTCTTTGAATCCATTGACTTACTAAAAGACTACTCAGAAGGAGTAGCTGAAGTAGACATTATTAAATTCATTAAAACTAGATTAACCGGACCAGCACATGGTGTTATTAACACCGCTGTAATGTTAGGTAATGCGAAAGGTTTACTGAAAGCAAAATTTGCAATTCGATTTAGTCCTCAGGCCATCGAGGCAGAGATGGCGGATATTAAACAACATAAACTATCTGTGAGCGAATACGGCCAACAGATGAATGACTTAGCAGCAAAGCTCGCTGCTGCTCATGTATCTAGGGGTACATTTAATGATGAAGCGGCCGCAGAGGATATTGTCCAGCCTGTCGCTATAAAAGCTTTTACAAACGGACTGAAGGATCCGAAAACGAAACTTTTTTCTCAAAGCTGGTAACCCAGAAACTTTAACTAAGGCTATCAGTGATGCCTTAGAAGTAAGCAACACTGATGGAGAAACTGTCCACATGTCATTTCACCAGACACCAAAATACTTTGGCTATAACCATAACCAGCATAATTCATACAGAAGTTACCGAGATAACAGAGGTTATCGCGGCAACCGAGGTTTTCGAGGTAGAGGTAGATCCGGGTACCGTGGTTTCGGTTACAATTATCAACCGAATCAAAACATGCCTCATTACCATAGTACTCGAGGAAACCGAGAAAGTAATACTCCACGATTCGAGACAGGAAATCATCAGCGGGGAAACCAACATTCGGCGAATGTAGCCGAACCAGCGCACAGAGGAGTAACTAGAACAAATTCCTGGCCAATAACCAAAATATTTTTTTTTCGATATTCTCCTTCGTATTTTTTTACATACCTAAAAGCCTGTTAAATAAAGTGGCAAAATTAGGAGTATGTCAAAAATTGTTAATAATCTTCTGCCAATCTGAAATATTTATTAATTGTAATTGTGAAGGTTTGAGAAAACAAAACTATTTCTTGTCTGCTGCTTCATCAACTCAACTTTAATTCAATTGTATTCAAAGCCTGTATCTACACTATAATTAAGGAAATTCATGGCTATATCAGAAAAATATTTGGCTTAACTGGGTAATATGAAAGTTTGACGATGAAAATTTTCAAAAGAGACATTCCACGTGCAATATTTAAACTATTCGTATCTCTATTGAATTTTGAATGAAATATATGCTCAAAGACTGAAAGCTGAGCCAGAAGGATTGGACTTGCCATCAACGTTTCGAAGACAAAATACATGAGAGGAAGAGGTTCTAAAGACGACAATGTGAACCTCCCACCCGAGTTCGGATTGACGGTGAGGAAATCGAGATGGTCGACGAATTCATGTATTTGGGTTCACTGGTAACCGACGACAATGATAACAGCAGAGAAATTCAGAGACGGATCTTGGCGGGAAATCGTGCCTACTTTGGACTCCGGAGGACGCTCCGGTCGAACAAAATTCCCCGCGCACGAAGTTGATTATCTACAAGACGCTGATTAGATCGGTAGTCCTCTACGGCCACGAGACCTGGACTATGCTCGTGGAGGACCAATGCGCCCTTGGAGTTTTCGAACGAAAGGTTTTGCGTACCATCTATGGTGGCGTGCAGATGGAAGACGGAACGTGGCGCAGGCGAATGAACCATGAGTTGTATCAGCTGCACATTCGTTGTATTGGTACGAACTTTCATGAAAAATAACGGATCAAAGACCAAAAATATCCACAAATTAGATCCAGGAAAAGAAGTCTCCCAAAGTACCCACTCTCGATGGGGGATGCAACTACAATGTGTCTTCTAACTTATCGTCGTCCATATCTGGATATACTGAGTAGTTTGAACCATTTCTTTGGTCTGTATAGGACTTATTTATCCATATTTCCTGCACGAGAATTCCTAACGAAACAATATGAAAGCTATAAGGATGAATGGAAAGAGACTGCATTGCAATCAACTGAATGCACGGCTTTTATGCTATCGACATAGCCTAGACATTTCACACTATTTACTTCAATGCAAATAAAAACTTTGAAATATCTACCTGTCTCATTCACGAATCGCATTCTCCCTGTCGTTCTCTGTTCATGGGCCTTGAAAGCACATGTGACCTTGTCTCACTTTACTGTATTCAATTGTGCGTTAAAATACTGGACCTGGAAATTCTATTCTGTACATAAATCTTTTTTCGGGAATATGTGACCAAAAAGTAAACTTCGAACTTCGTTTCATTCTTTGGATTCACTCTGATCAGTTTACTCTTTTTGAGCATTTTACTCATATCATTCATTTAACTTATTTTATTCATTGTTTTCATTGTATGCATTTTATTCATTTTTTCCAGTTTATTCATTTTGTTCAAATTCTTCATTTTAATAATCTGACTATTTTTTCAGTTTTAATCATTCCATCCAAATAATTTATTTGATTCAATTTATTTCTTTATATTAATTTATAACCTTCTACCATTGTTCAATTTTTCATTTTAATCAATGCATTAAATTCTGCTCATTTTCTTCTTTTTATTCATTTTATCACTTCAGCTCATTTTGTTTATTTGATTCGTTTGTTTTATTTAAGCATTTCATTTATTTTTTACTTTATTCATTTTGTTCATCCATTCTTTTTATTCATTTGATCCATTTAATTAATTTAATTCATTGTATTCACTGAATGAATTAAATCAATTTGATTCATTTGATTCATTTAATTCATTTGATTTATTTGATTTATTTGATTTATTTGATTTATTTGATTTATTTGATTCATGTGATTCATGTGATTCATTTGATTCATATGATTCATATGATTCATATGATTCATATGATTCATATGATTCATTTGATTCATTTGATTCATTTGATTCATTTGAGCCATTTGATTCATTTGTTTCATTTGATTCATTTGATTTATTTGATTCATTTGATTCATTTGATTCATTTGATTCATTTGGTTCATTTGATTCATTTGATTCATTTGATTCATTTGATTCATTTGATTCATTTGATTCATTTGATTTGTTTGGTTCATTTGATTCATTTGATTCATTTGATTCATTTGATTCATTCGATTCATTTGATTCATTTGATTCATTTGATTCATTTGATTCATTTGATTCATTTGATTCATTTGATTCATTTGATTCATTTGATTCATTTGATTCATTTGATTCATTTGATTCATTTGATTCATTTGATTCATTTGATTCATTTGATTCTTTTGATTCATTTGATTCATTTGATTCATTTGATTCATTTGATTCATTTGATTCATTTGATTCATTTGATTCATTTGATTCATTTGATTCATTTGATTCATTTGATTCATTTGATTCATTTGATTCATTTGATTCATTTGATTCATTTGATTCATTTGATTCATTTGATTCATTTGATTCATTTGATTCATTTGATTTATTTGATTCATTTGATTCATTTGATTCATTTGATTCATTTGATTCATTTGATTCATTTGATTCATTTGATTCATTTGATTCATTTGATTCATTTGATTCATTTGATTCATTTGATTCATTTGATTCATTTGATTCATTTGATTCATTTGATTCATTTGATTCATTTGATTCATTTGATTCATTTGATTCATTTGATTCATTTGATTCATTTGATTCATTTGATTCATTTGATTCATTTGATTCATTTGATTCATTTGATTCATTTGATTCATTTGATTCATTTGATTCATTTGATTCATTTGATTCATTTGATTCATTTGATTCATTTGATTCATTTGATTCATTTGATTCATTTGATTCATTTGATTCATTTGATTCATTTGATTCATTTGATTCATTTGATTCATTTGATTCATTTGATTCATTTGATTCATTTGATTCATTTGATTCATTTGATTCATTTGATTCATTTGATTCATTTGATTCATTTGATTCATTTGATTCATTTGATTCATTTGATTCATTTGATTCATTTGATTCATTTGATTCATTTGATTCATTTGATTCGTTTGATTCATTTGATTCATTTGATTCATTTGATTCATTTGATTCATTTGATTCATTTGATTCATTTGATGCATTTGATTCATTTGATTCATTTGATTCATTTGATTCATTTGATTCATTTGATTCATTTGATTCATTTGATTCATTTGATTCATTTGATTCATTTGATTCATTTGATTCATTTGATTCATTTGATTCATTTGATTCATTTGATTCATTTGATTCATTTGATTCATTTGATTCATTTGATTCATTTGATTCATTTGATTCATTTGATTCATTTGATTCATTTGATTCATTTGATTCATTTGATTCATTTGATTCATTTGATTCATTTGATTCATTTGATTCATTTGATTCATTTGATTCATTTGATTCATTTGATTCATTTGATTCATTTGATTCATTTGATTCATTTGATTCATTTGATTCATTTGAATCATTTGAATCATTTGAATCATTTGATTCATTTAAATCATTTGAATCATTTGGTTCATTTGATTCATTTGATTCATTTGATTCATTTGATTCATTTGTTTCATTTGTTTCCTTTGATTCATTTGATTCATTTGATTCATTTGATTCATTTGATTCATTTGATTCATTTGATTCATTTGATTCATTTGATTCATTTAATTCTTTTGATTCATTTAATTCACTTGATTCAATTGATTCATTTGATGCATTTTATTCATATCTTTAATTTTATGCATTTAATGTTCAGTCATTCGTTCGTCATAACCTAATCTAATTTGATTCGTGTATATTATAATTTTGTTTCATATTAATTTTTCTACTCATTTTATGAATTTAAAAACCTATTATTTCATTTTTTGCTTTATTTTTTTTATTTCGGTCGTTTTGTTGATTTCTATAATTTATTCAGTTTATTCAAGATTGTATTCGTGCAAGACTAGAAACTATTTTCATCCCACCTCTAGTTGGGTCAACGACACGACTAGACACTGGCATTCCAAAACTGTATCACAAATCTGGGGTGGCATTACGCATCTCGATTCGATCAAAATTCTATCGACTCGACCATGTTTCGCATTATGTATTTCGAACCGAGCTCGAAAGTAAATTTTCGTTCGAGTTCGCTCGAAGAAGTACTAGATTATCGAGAAGTGTGGGCATTATGGAACCATAACAATCGAACTCGAAAGCGAGTCGAGTCGAACGTATTTGCTCGATAGTTTGATTGCTGTCGACTGTCGTTCGAGATTATGATTTGAGTTTTTATTTCATCTTTTTCTTTAAATTTGTTAACAATCGGAATACTTAACAGTTATGTGTCCAACAAAAAAACACCTTTAACAGGCCAACGAGGGTATCCGGGTACCCACAAATTGAAATGCTCATAACTATGGCTTCCTTTAACCGATTTGGACACTTTTAGCTATTTTGGATTCAGGAACTTGTTCACTTTTTGATTCTGTACAATAGAACCGAAATAATGAATCTGGTTTTTGGTAATCCGGATTTTCCGGAGTAATGTTCCAGTACTAGGATATGATTTGTAAATTTTAATAATGTACTAGCAATATGAGTATCAAAACTCTTCAAATTGTATCGGAAGTCTGTTTTTTATTGTTACGGGACCTTATGGCAATTTGAAAAATGGAATTGGAATGGAATGGTCACTCACGGCCCCACGGGAACCTGCTCCGGAATATCCGTTCCGGGGTCAAATCACCAAATGGTTCCAAAACCACGAGATACAGCCTACTGATGCAATTCCAAGAATTTTGGCATTTTAGTTTTGTGAGTACCCGGGTACCCACGTCGGCCTGTTACGTAGTAAAAAAATTCAGGAGCCCCTCCTCCCTCCCACCCTTACTATATCAACAATATTATTAACCCAAAAGCTTGACTTAGTGAAGTTCTAAGATGTCACAAAGTTTCCATTTCCAGCTATGGATAAAACATAGAAATTTAATTAATTGAAACTTAAAAAGGTACCCGGGTACCGCGTCGGAAACACAACGGTTAAAGGATTTAAAATTACCAAAAGATGTAAAAAGCTCCCACGTACTCTGAGCTACTTTATGTTATAACTATTTTCACCATCAGGAAAAAGTAATACTAAATATTGATAATAAATTATCCTACACCAAGTAATAATAAAAGTGTTAAAACAAATCGATGGAGCAAAGTGAAGGCACATTGACTTATCTAATCGCTATTTGATAGATGTATAGAATCACAATCATTTTTGATTTCAAAGTGGTGATTTAAACAATTTTATATTCTAATTGATTCATTTGTTCCCGACTATACCTCAATTGTTTTCAATATCACAATATAGCCTTGAATTCAATGCCATAATGTAGGGGAGAGAGGGTAACAATGAAACACATTTTTTCTACAATTTAATTTTGATGATAATACATGTTATTTGTGTAATCAAAAGTGATACATAGTGCCACTATGTTGTTAACTAATACATATATTTTTTCCAGCTGGTAAAATTCACGGGAAATAACATTTTTTGGATAATAAACAGTTGGTGGTAAAATGTATCAGTGTGCCCCATGGGTAGGAACTATGAAACACGATGTCGTCTATAGTGAAATATTCTACTTATAAATTTTATTCTTTTGTTTTGACGAAGAATGATCCTAACGCTTTGAATTAAAGTTATATTGAGGCGAAAATCGTTTGTTTACGAAAGAATCCACTATATCATCGCGTAACATCGAACCACCATATATGCATATTAGCTGCAATCCTGAAATAAGAGACAATTTCTACAAAATTTGGCCAAATTTACTAATTTTGCACTATATGAGTAGTATTTAGTGTGGAAAATCGGAACCCATTGACATTTTGAGACAGACCACAAAAACAAACAAAAATCACTGTTCCCCATACGCCATCGTTTCACAGTTACCCAATGGGTCTATTCATGAAAATTGTGAAATCACACAGAACCATCACTAGTTACCAAAAAACTTTGTTCGCGGCAAATGTTGAGCATAAAATTTGCAATAAATAGCAATAGACTAAACATTTATTCAATGAATGGTAATTCATAAAGATGGAATAATGTTTATCATTGCAAATTTACTCTGGCTATCACAAAACAAACAAATATCCATTAAAAGAGATAGAGTTATCAGATCTCTTCCAAAATATAGCAACACGTGTAAAGAATTATAAATTGTGAAATATGAGGGAATTAGACGATTCCGATCATGCATTGTGATTTTATTGCGAATGTTTCATAGTTCCTGCTGATCCACTGTTACCCTCTCTCCCCTACGTTTTATGCACCAACAAAATTAGGTGTTACATCATCATTTGCATTAAATGCATTAAAATACAGAATATTATCTTATATAGCAAAGAACTTTGAATCAAATTGAATTACTAACAAATTTAAATGCATCAACCGATTAATAATTATGCCATCTACAATTTCTGGAAACACTTTATTTTGATTATGTTCTCGCTATCTCTAGTGGTGTGCTATAACAAAATAATTAATTAGCAAGTACATGGAAAACCCCGCAAACACGAAAACGAATTTTTGTCTTGACTATTTCAACTAAAAATGGCTATTTTAACGAACTAGTTTTTAAATTTTTGCGTCATCAATTGCTGAAAAAATTGTTGCTTTTGGAAGCTAACAGTTTCCTGAAAAACACTGAAAACAAAAAAATTAATGCAAAATTAGCCATTTTTATTGAAAAGGGCTGTTTGCTCGCTATTATTTGCCAAAAAAAATTGGCGGTTTCGAAGTTGTGTTGTTTTAAACAATTATTTAGATATTAAATATGTTATTTAATCTAAGAATAATTTTTAATAACTCATTCTGCAGATAATACATTCCATCATGCGACTGAGGTCCGAATAAGAGAAACTACCAGCTAGGCATTTCGATGTTTCGGTGCTTCAACTTAAATAGCGAGATATATTTAAATTTTGTGGTAAGAAGTTCAAGAATACAGTTATATCAAACTAAAATCACAGAGAACAGACGTCCATCTTCAGCATTCAACTTGTGTAAAATCTCTAACGGTTTCGAAGGTAGTTTGGATATCTAAACCAGGTGCGCTACTGTCGTCTTGTTTTTTTGTGGCTGAGTTCGACAGAATTGACAGCGGTTATTCCTCTACCCAGTCAAACTAGTCTGGAACCGATTCGGACTTCCAGCATGAATTCCAGCTCAAATGCATGAACCGATAGAGTCGGAATCAGTTGTTTTCTTTGAGCTAGATTCCATACTGAATCCATCCAGGATTTCGAACCGGTTTCGGAATCGATTTGACGGATAGTTGGGATAGGTTGGTGTGGCAGCGCTAGTGTTTATCGTATTTTAATTCAAATGTTTACACGCGTTTTTTAAATATTTTTGTTCGATCATGGATGTCTGTTCTCTGTGCTAAAATAATGCGCAAGCATTGAAAAAAAGGTGGTAAGGGTGAGAGACGTCAACAAATTATGAACATGTTTGGGTCGTTTTATTTACCACTATCACTAGTTTTATTCTGTGAATTTGACGCTCATCGGAAAAAAAACAAAACAAACTGCAATTTTTTTGCACTGAAAAAAATTCTTAGGTGGAATTAAAATTATCATGCGATGAACAAAATCATTACTCGTTTTCTGCAACATAGCATTTTCGTGCACTGTAAATAGTTCGTTTCGTCTAATTCACAAACTGAAAAAATGGCATCTTGATGAACGAAAAGTTTAGTAGTTTTACATATTTAATGTACGGGTTATTCCACGTCAAATTTACAACCACGATTTTAATTCCTACCAAAAATTCTTCTTGCATTTTTAGCACAAAATAATTAACATCTATTTTTTGTTTTGGCTGAATACGATAGATTTTATTCAAGTTATGAGCTTTTGAATTTTATGAATTGGACCATTTTTCAACCACGGATAACTCGGAAACTCTTCGTTTTACGGAAAAATGTATTAATAATAAAAAGTGCATTTTCGAATGAGCTCACCAATAAAAATCTGATATAGTTTTTTTGTTATTTATGTTATGAATTCTGCAAATGTTAGAAACATATTTAAAAAACAACCTTGAACTAATAAGGTTTTTATTATATGAAAACATTAATAATCATATTGAGAACCTTATTACTTCACGAGATATTTCAATTAAAGCTCGCTCATAACATGGCGTTTAATGTAAAATTGCCCTTTTTAATGTTATAATTGTTATTTTTCGCAAAATATTTTGACACTGCAAAATTTTTACACAATATTTTTAACATGATTATTATTTATTATTTATTATTTGAAGAAAAAATAAGCAAAAAATTTATCCAACTTTAAAAAAAACTCTATTTTTCCGGAAGGCTCATGCGAATATGCAACTTTTCATATTTAATATTTTTTCCATGCATCGAATACTTTCCGAGCTATCAGCGATTGAAACATGTTTAATTTTTCTAACTTTAAAAGTTGAAAGCTCATACCTTGAGGTAAATATTATATCCAGCAGCCATAACAAAAATACCTGTCAAATATTTTGAGCTAAAGAATGCAAGAAAAAAAATTGGAATTAACTAAAATTTTATTTGTAAATCTGACGTTGATTGGCCCGTACGATGCATAAAAAATATCATCGGTGACTAAACTATTTTTCGTGAATGAAACGAAATGATTCATTCTTTTATTAATTGTTTTATATAGTATAAATATTTTTGGAAAGGGTAAATTTTTTTTTCGTACATAAAAGGAAACAAATCGTATTTCCATATTACATGGGATCTTTTTGGATCGATATTTGACAACATCGATTTTGTTTCAAAGTCCTCATCGCAATTGTGTACTAGAAAAAATTGTTGTATTGAAATTGAAACTTATCCATACATATTTCGATAACAAGCAACTAAAAACTAAATAAATTAAATCAATTCCTATATTTTACCAAATTTGATTTTATGAAACTTATTCGTAGCAGAATTAAAAATATTTTTTTTCAGTGTATACTCTTATTTGACAGTTTGCGCTCGAACAGGCAGTCGAAATCTAGTACCGCAATCGAACAAGCTCGAACGCTTGGTCGAATGCGATACGTAATGCCGCAATTTAGTCGAAACGACTTCAAAACGTTTCGAATCGAGTCACTCGAATCGAGATGCGGAATGCCACCCCTGATTACCCCTCAGTGACTCGGGTAACTGGTAATGTCAAATATGACTTTTGGTTAGAAAATGTATGAAACTAGCAGCACTTATGAATCTGTTACTTTCTTTTAACAATCTGTTTCTACGCTCCTATAGTTACCGTTGCTAAACTTTTTTCATAACATAATTCTATCTGTTGAACACGGATTAAAAAAAAGTTCTGTGTTAAGCATCGAAAGTTACTGGTCTCTTTGAAAATCCATGGTGTTTAGGAATATCCAGATGTACCGTACATAAGTACGAGGCAACTTAGTAATATTCAACAGGAAATGAGCCGGAATTCCGGCTGGTTCTAGCTGGCATTCCGGCTCTAGTGACAACCGATTCTAACTAATATCGTTTGTACTGGAGCTGGAATATAAGCTAGGACTAGCCAGCATTTCGACTCAAGGTAAGTTTTATTGCAATAAATCTGTTAAAAATTTCTTAAGTGCTCATTTATTTACTCTAATTTCAAGTTAAAAACTACTCCTGCAGAGATTCGTCACCGAAGCGAGAAAAATCAGATGCCGCCGAATGAGTCGACTACCAGCTACGAAAGCGAAAAACATTCGAGGATAATTTGCGCAAAACATCACGGATTAGTAACTGGATGAAATATAATCAGTGGAAAGAATCGCAAAAGGAGATTCGGCGTGCTTAGCTCGTTTGAGCGCATGCGGCACATCGTCCAGCACTGCTGGTGTTTCACTGTATTCCGGTTGAACCACGCTTCTTGGTGGACGCAAGTAAGATCCTGAATCTACAAGATCTAGTGTTCTTGATCATCGACCAGCTGCTTCCACAGAAAATCTAAATGTTGGTCGCAGTGGTCCGTCTCTAAAAAAATGGTGGGGCCCAAGATTTTATTACGAGATCGTGTGGCGATGTTTGGGTAAGTTTTTTTGCTTCAATTGCATTTTTTCGCTGATTGATATTTATGTGCATTTATTAAAGGTTTTTATTTCACGACGCGATAGCGCACACTGCCGCTGTCGTCCAGTGTCGCTGTTACTATATAGAACGTCATACGAAAGCTGATGTCTCTTTCGTTACTTTTCGGCGACGAGCGCTACCAAAAATGATACGAGTGACCGGACTAGAAAATAATTTGGTGTGTTCAGCCGTTAATGACAGTTTCGGTGTGATTAATATTACCGTTTGCCATAATTTTTCAATATACATTATCAATCTTTTGTAGAAATGATACCACAGACTAACAGACATACCACTCGAAAACAATACTTCGCCCGCTTTAACGGTCATTTAAAAAATATATTCGTAGTTGGGACTGTGGCCACATTTGCGATTATGGCGCCACTGACATGAACAAGCATATGGGAGATAAACGACTAGTGAAAAATGGTTTCCAAACCTGAGGGGTAACCCACCAGCAAATGAGTGTTTGGGACCGTGAGTAAAAGGTGGGGCTAGTGTTTTGGGTACATTGCCGGATCGATTTTTTTTTGAAATTCCCTCATAGTGTTATGTCTGTTAGTCTGTGATGATACTGCTATTTGTCGGCTGTTATCTACATGCAGTTATTTATTCTGTGGCATTAGACAACTGCATTGTTTCAATTCAATTGGACGACGATATTGTTTCAATTCAATCTATCTCAAATGAAAATTTTCAAATATGCAATATTTCTGCAGAAGACAGAACCTGATTGGAATTGTTGCTAGTGGTACTGTTTGCTCTCTCATTCTCTTGTATAAGGAACGAAAAATAAAAGGCTATTACCATCAAATTCGTCGTACACTCTTTTAAACCGTAAATAGCAGTAAATATTACAGAACGAGTCAAAACAATCTTATGGTATTCTAAAATATATTATCACCAACCAATCATATACATTTGCCTACGGTAAAATTTTGTATAATCAAATATTCAACGCTGGAACTTTCGGCATGCCTTCTCCCACATACTTTAGCTACTTCATTAGATCGATTATCACCAGCACCAGATCGGACACGGTACAATCAGCAGTAGCTAAAGATATCTTCTGAATGGCTTGCGAAATTCGTTCACGATTCCAAGATTGATAATGCTATCGCGGGTTCGCCTCGCTCGTAACCCGAGAAACACATGAATAAAATACTGCATAATGGTTCCAGCATAGCACCCGGTGAGCCCAACCAGCAAAATGATATTCGGCGAAGAAGCCTACGATCAATGCTTGTACCGCTAGTAGAAAAAAACAACCGGCGCACGAAGAAATTGTACGAATTCAGCTGAATCCTGCCGATGAACAGTTTCTGCAGGTTGCTGAGCTGCGATCAGGAAGCTTACGATTGCTTTCAGGAAATCACTGTTTTAGTCCGAGTTAGAGATACGTTCAGAGTGTACACATCCTTAGCGTCGTTGAAGGCAAACATTCCATTCAGGTGACTGTTTTCTTTTTGGCGATCGGTGTCAATGAACAGTGATGACACATAAAAAATAAATGCAAGGGCTAGTACGGTTTGCGCACCATCCATAGATCTGGCTGCTGCGCGAAAAAACCGATTGCTATGTTGGTCATAACCGAAAATGTGAACCATCGGAACAGAGCCGTCACCGACTGCAGGTATTTGGTTTCCCGTACTTTAATGGAAACAAATTATCCTAGATTGCCAATGAACATAACAGTCGGTAGCTAGGTATGTACTCTGTCTTCTCAGCAGCTAGTAGTAATAACTTTCAGAAACATTTTTCGAATCATTGTGAGAGCTGCAACGAGATTACATCACCAGTCAATTTTAAATCGCATGTAAATCAAATAAAATCTTTCAAACTCACCAAAAGTAGCATTTAAGTCTAGTTTCGCAAGTTTCACCGTTTTTTCAGTAGTTGGAAGCTTTGTTTATGTTTGCGGTGAACTGATTGCCAGGAGGATACGCAAAAACAAAGCAGTGTTGCTCGAGAAATTAATTTTTCATTATTATCGAGGGGTGAGTCAATGTACGGGTAACTGGCGGTAAATCACTCGGACATTTTTTCTTCTTTATATTTCATTACGTGTCTAGTCGTGTCGTTGGTTGGGTGCTTACTTCTCGTGAGTTCTGCAAACTAATCCAATAGAGTGTGTGAATGTGTAAGAAATGTCTCATCTCACTGCTAGGTGGATTAAATCGGTTTTTAAAATTAATCTTTATGAAAATATGCACAGGCGTCTCTTTTCTTCCCCCTTTTCTACTGAGCAACTGTTTGTGCAACCGGAAAAAAACAAATGTATTCACAAATCTCACCTCGAAATTACTAGCATTCGAAAGGATATAGAAAATTTACCTCTGCCCTGGTAGGTGGATAGATGCCAAATTGTTCCAAAAACTAGTTATTGTCTAATTTTCGTTCATATTAAGGCATAATCAAAGCAATAGCAGCAACAAATAATTTTAGCCAGGATTTGACCCCAGTTACTTCTCTGTGCAGCGCAGGAAAATTGTCAAAACAACCAACCACAATCACAACACCCAAATCATGAAGCAAATCTAATTGATTTTTTCCGTTGATTTATTGCGAATCTTTTCTAAAATCCACATCGTGACATATCAGCCATGCGCCGCCAAGCCGTTCGCCGAATCACACGCCAATTCTCTTTGCATTAGTGCAAGCGAAAAACGATTTGACGTTTATTTTTGTTTCGTTCGCACTCATGTGTGAAACATATAACAACAAATCGACGAACTGCTAGTTTATCTCGGGATAGACAATAAATCAACACAAACTGAAATCGTCTCCCAGAACAATTTCTACAGTATTCAATAACAATATTACTTTCATTATCGATAGTAGTGCGTCGTGTACCGCAGTGGTGGCACTAGGCTTTTTTCCGCTCGGGGCAAAAAGTTAAATTTTACATATTTTTGATCAACCAAACTTTCTCATCAATGCATTTTTCCGAGTATGTTGATTAAAATTGTTACAAAATAGTTAATAGCAAGAAGGATTACTTAAAATTTCTAGTTTGTTCCCTGTATATATTCGTATTATGAAAATTAATTAAAAAAAACGAGATTTGTTCGAAACATTACCTGATCTTAATTCTTTGAAACTTGGTAGCGTCGCACCGAAATTCATTCTTTGGCAGATTTTTCATAAACAATTTATAATTTTGCGGAATGAAACCCTTTTCAGTCATTTTGAGTTTTTTATTAAACTTTTAATAAATAAATGAATATATACGATAAAAGCACGGTCCATTAAATCACCATGCATAGCGAATAAAACTAATGATGGAGTAATCGGGGGCTTGAGGAAGGGATTTTGGTTTTCTTTTACCCCACAACAGACCGGAAGGGTACCCGGGTACTCCCAAAACCGAAATACTCATAACTACGAAATTTTTACCCGATGTTAACACATTTACTTGTTTTGAATTCATAAACTCACTCACTTTTAGAATCTGAAAAAATCATCTGATTCCTGGTAATTCCGATTTCTGGAGCTATATTCCAATACTGGGATATTATTTGTGAATTTCCACTGGAATACTGGCAATACATTTGACCAATTTGCGGAGCAGATACCCGAAAGGCCGTGAATGACCGTTCCGAAATTAAATCGTCATACGTCATTTATAAGAATTTGGATACCTATAGGATTTTTTTAGTATTTACAAATTGTTTCCCAGTACTGTAATATCCCTCCAGAAATTCGGATTAACGGAAATCAGATGCATCCGTCGGGTTCAATGTTCTAAATGGATTAAAAAATTACATAGCTACAAACTTTTGAATTTGCGGGTACCCGGGTACCCTGTTGGACTGTTTTCATTTGTTTGGCACACAACGGATAATCTGTGGCCTTCTGTAGCGAAATGAGAAGCCTCTGACCAGATTGGAGGTTTGCGCAGGTGTAACAAGCCGTCCGGAAGCAGAGCTTTACGTACGGATCAGATCAATTATCTCAGCTCAGGCTACGAAAAAAGAGTGCTATTGGAAATTTGGAACTGTAAGTCGCTTGGTTTCCAGGGGATCGACTGAATTCTGCACGATGAGCTTCAAGGTCGCGATTTCGGGATCGTAGTATTGCAGAAACTTTGCTCGGCAGGAGAGAAGGTGTGAAAAAGCGGGCATCGACCATCCACATTCTCCGGCACAAGGAACGAGATGGATTTTATAGTGGAATGTGTGTAGTGAGAAGCAAAAGCCCGTTTCTTCAACTACCGTATCATCAACGTTCACTGCGCACACAAAGCGAGACCAGCGAACAACAATGATGCATTTTAGGCGGAGCTGGAGCGTTTCCATGACAGCTGCTGCACGATGGGGTGTTAAGCTCATTTAGATAGGTCAGCAGGCACAAACCGGTGAACGAACCGGACAGTCTGCACTCCGTTACGAACGAGAACGGCCAACGATGCGTGATTTTCAAAGCCACAGAAATGTTAGTACAGCACTCGTGAGCATGGACGCCGAGGCTCAACATCTAGCAACTACGATCGTGCTGCGGAAATACGTGCAGATGCGGGAGACGGCAATATCAACGGAAGAATAGTTCGGCGCGACTACTCTTGATGGCTGGAGCAACTTATGAAGCACCACAGGTAGTACTACTGAGATGAAGAGAAAAATACGGCAGAGGTCATAATGATGCAGCACCGTACGACGGTGAACGAGAAAAGATACTGACAAGCACGGTATTTGGACGAAAAAGAAAGATAGAAATCTGCTGTATAAATTAAGTAAGTATAAATGCACTATACACGCTAAATTATCGTTCGTGAGACGAATTGACAAAAAGGGGCACTAAACTGAAATTCCACAAAAAGTATCAAAAGAGTACGCTACAGCCCTATAGGTCCCATTCAGATTCATTCACAATAAATAGCATTGATTTCAAATCAAGAGTTGATAGGAGATTAAATAACGAGATACAATGACTTCCAATTGAAAATAGCGAAAATTGTTGCAAACTTAACGCTCGTTTTCGTAGTTGCATAGCAACAAAAATGGAAGAAATATTTGATCATGGGCAGTAAAGCAAGCCACCTCCTTAAAATTGTAGCAAAGGTCATGAAGAAAGTTAGATCGTTTATCAGTGAGAAGATAACCTCATTTCGGTGTTTTTTGAAACGCTGGAAGCTCCATGTTTCATCTCAAATTGCAAGACCAGGAGCTGTTTGTTTCGGCTTTGTGTCAGCCCTTCCGGTAGCTGTTATATTCGGTCGCTCATGAGAAAATTTTTTACCGTTACAACAAGTCTCGTTCGACTACACTTTTTAGGAGTAGTAAAAGATGTCTCGTCAGAGTCATACACTTCCTGAGCCAAGAGATCATAACGATTTGTCAAAGTGAGGCGTAGTTCTCTTTAGTATTTCTGTAAAAAAGTGCTTAGAGCGGCTTTGTTATTTGATCGGAAGAAAACGCGATTTCCGAGTTGTTAATCACTGGTGTATTGGAATCCCAGCGGGATTAAAAATCTCCTACAATTAATAATAGTTTGGTGAGGCAGTTCAGTTAATTCATGTGTACATATGTTTAGTGCCTTCTCTTATAAATACAATCAATTAGCCTCCGTGATGCTAAGCCAGCCTACGACGCTTCTATTTTAATCCGTCCTTAAGAAAATTCAGATTTGTTACGGATAATCAGTGCCAACACGTTGGTGATCAGTTGTAATCTATGGGTGAAATCTTCAATTTTAGCTCTCTTATCTTAATCTCCTTGACACCATTAGTTTTAGGTATTTAGATATAATAAATTCATAGATATATATAAATGCACTATCGATCAATTCACTCCGTTCTGATTGCTATCACGTTCTGATTGTTATCACTAGTTTGCCCATCCACGTTCATCGGGTTGTCGCGCTGCATATCATCGCCAAGATGTTTGTCGCTCGAGGTAGCGCCATCAACACTCCCCCCCCCCGGAGTAGGGCAAGGGTTCACCGGTCCCGTACTGTCCTTAACGCCTACATCGAGCACTGCCAATTTAACTGCTGGGCGTTCCAATAAGCCACAAGCCGTTTGAACTGTTGCCCATCTTACCTGTCCGTCCTTAGAACGACTTACTGCGACTATTTTACCTTTGGGCCAACTGTTTCTTGGAGACTGTGGGTCAACAACCACTACTAGATCATCGACTGATATGGGTTTTACTTGCCTGAACCACTTTGTCCGCCGAGTCAGAGATGGTAAGTAGTCGCTAAGCCAGCGACGCCAAAAGACGTTGGCGATTGTCTGCGACATCTTCCAGTTTTTCTTCACAGCCACGGAGGTGTCGTTGAGTAGTGCAAGAGGCTTCATTCCGTCCGAAGAACCCAGCAGAAAGTTGTTTGGTGTAAGAACAGCTGCCATTTCGTCGTCGACTGGAATGTGTGTCAGGGGTCTCGAGTTCACTGTATTCTCAATCTCCACTAAAGCATTCCTCAGTACTTCATCGCTTGGCAACCTCCCAAGCTTCATTTGTTGCAGGTTCTTCTTCACCGTCTGAATCATTCTTTCCCACGCACCTCCCATGTGAGGTGAGGCTGGGGGAATAAACTTCCAAGATGTTCGCGGGGAAACGATTCCTTCGACAAGCTTATTCTGATCAATTTTATCAAGCTCGCTTGCTAGTTCCTTGGATGCTCCTCGAAAGTTCGTCCCTTGATCGCTGTAAATAGTTATTGGTACTCCTCGTCTGGTCATAAAACATCTCAGTGCCATAATACACGAGTCAGTACTCAAGGAATGTGCGAGTTCTATATGGATTGCACGCACCGTAAGGCACGTAATCAACACTCCGTATCTCTTTTCCGTCCTACGCCCTACAGACACTAACATCGGGCCAAAATAGTCTATGCCGACGTGTGAAAACGGTCTAGCAAATACTGCTAGTCTAGCTCCTGGAAGAGCTCCCATTGCAGGTGGACTTGGATTGGCACTATCAAGTTTGCAGCGTTGGCAATTGCCGCGTAGTTTTCGGTAGATTGCGCGAAGTCGTGGAATGTAGTAGTGAAGACGTAGCTTATTTATAGCTGTTTCGTGATTACTGAGAAAAAGGCTGCAGTGGTAATGCTGTGCAATGATACGCGTAATGGGATGTTCAGGCGGAAGAATAATTGGGTTTTTTGATTCTAGGTCAGTGTGCTGACAACCATCGATTCGTCCATGAATTCGCATGACTTTGTTATCATCCAAGAACGGAGATTCGCGGAAGAGCTTGCTATTTTTGCGAAGCTCTGTCTGAGACATGAAGGAAGTTTTCTTATTCAATAATGTATATTCATCTGGATAGCCGGTTATTTGAGCTTGACGGTATAGGTAATTTTGCGCTCGTTTCAGTTCTTCTTGTTGAAGAGGTTGAACCATGCAAGTGTTGCGCGGTTTTGTAGATTTTTCACTTAACATCTTTTTGAATTTATTAACAGCTCGTAACACAAACGCTGTCGTTCGATACAGACGTACCCAGTTTGAGAATTTTTCGAACGATATTATAGGTTCAGGAAGCTTACAGTGAATTAAAAGATGCGGACGTAGTTCCTCATTGGTTGTTCCGTCTGGCTCACGATGCCATTTTGTGCCGTCGTCTGCCACGTTTTGTTTTGTGGGTACACATCGCCATTCACTCACATCTGTAGTCTCGAGTATCTCACTGATTCGAAAGACTACAAATTGGGTGTAACGCCGGTGATCTGAATTCAGCCAGCACAACAAATTTCGAGAGTCCGTCCAGAAAAACCGCTTGGATATTTTGATTGTAAGTGATTCCCTTATACTAGATGCCAATCTGACTTCAAGCACCGCTGCTTGCAGTTCGGACTTGGGTATTGACAAAAACTTCAGGGGCGCTACACGTGTTTTTGCGCCAACCAAAGCGCATTCCACAATTCCGTCTTCTTCAAACCTTAAGAAAACTGTTGCCGCAAACCCGGACTCGCTCGCATCGACGAATGTATGTAATTGTATGTCAGTTGTAGATGAGATTGATTCGCGATCTAAAGTTTCGAGGGATCTGAATATTTTCGACAGATGGTAGCACTTTCAGCCAAGTAAGCCATTTCTGGTACAAATCTTCATTGATTCGATCATCCCAATCGATTCGAGATCTCCAAACTTCCTGCAGCAGCGTTTTGAGGTACATGAGTACATGCCCGATCAATCCAAGCGGATCATACACCATCATCAGCGTTCTCAGAGCTTCTCGCTTCGTAGGTGGCCGCAAGCCCGTTAGCAACTCGGGATCATGTCTAGCAGAAAGACGGTAGGTAAAGGTGTCTGTTGTGGTACACCAATACATTCCGAGCACCTTTTCTGTGACTGTTTCAGAACCTAATTGAAGACTTTTCTGTTCGGTGATGCCTTCCCGAAGTGCTTCGAGTACACGTGATGAGTTGGAGACCCAATTCCTTATTTCAAACCCGCCTCTGCCGTGAATCCATTTCACGTCTCGTGCGAGCTGTATAGCTTGGTCCTCCGTTTCAAGACTCGTTAGCAAGTCATCGACGTAGTGCCGTCGAACTATGGCGTCAACTGCTAAAGGGAACTGCTGCTCATACTTCATCGCATTCAGATTTTTAACGTATTGTGCGCTACTGGGCGAACAACAAGCTCCAAACGTCATAACGCGCATAATAAAGACGCTCGGCCCGTCTTTCGCCTTGTCGTCTTGCCAAAGAAAACGCTGGCAGTGTTGGTCCTCCTCTCGGACTAGAACCTGGTGGTACATTTCGCGTATGTCCCCACAAATGCCCACTCGAAATTCGCGAAACTTATTTAATACTGCCAAAAGCGGCGTCAGCTGATCCGGACCAGTCAGCAATAACGAATTAAGGGATACTCCATGTGCCTTTGCCGCTTCGTCCCAAACGATTCGAATCTTGTTTGGCTTATTAGGATTAATCACCGGGAAGATTGGCAAGTACCTGGTTCGCGGTCTAACCGCAGTAAGCTCCTCAGGTGACAACTTCCGTATGTACTTTTTGTCCAGGTAATCTCTAATCTGATTATTCAATACCATGGCCAACGAGTCGTCATTTGTAATTCGTCGCTGTAAGCATTGCCACCTTCTCATTGCCATCGCTTTGTTATCCGGAAGTCTCGCGTTATCATACCGCCATAGTAACCCGTTTTCGTATCGGCCCGCTTTAGGGCGCGGTAATTGCTTAAACAGATGTTGTGCCCTTTGATCTTCTGTTGACAGCAGATTCGTGGGTAATTTAATTACACCCATACTATCCAACGAAAAATATTCCCTCATGGATTTATGCAATTCGTCATCTGAAATGCAGTCACAATGACGGGCTCTAATCGAATGATGGTTCACGAATAGACTTGTTGAATGGTTTCGGTTGCAGCTTCCATAAACTGTCCAACCCAGCCTTGTTTTAATTGCTACTGGCTCGTTTGCGGCTCCTTCACGTCCTTTAAGCGCATTACCAATCTTAGTGTGGTCAAGCCCAATCAGTATGCGTGGGATGGCATGATAATACGTTTCTATTGGCAACCCTTTAAAATGCGCATACTTTTGCTCTAGTTCTTTCATGATCACCGTTTGGTGTGGCAACTTTAGCTCTGCCACTGTACGTACGCAGGAAAGATGGTATTTGTTTTGGTGATTATTAATTGCAGAGATGTCCAAGTTAACCATCTGAGATTTTTCCTCAACTCGACGAGTCCCTCCTGTCCATTTGAGACAGAGCGGTTTGTTGAGCTGTAGCTGACGTGCTAATCCTTCTTCGATAAGTGTTAACTCTGATCCATCATCTAAAAACGCATATGTCTGAAACTCAGTATTCGGACCGTATAATGTAACTGGAACTATTCGAAAAAGAATTTCGTTGGATTGTGTTTGGTGCAAGTAACAGTTTCGTTCCATTTGAGACTGTTGAGTCAACACCTGTGTCGCGCTGTGTACCGTCGTCGGGCTGGGTATATGCAAGAGGGGATGATGTAGGTAACTGCATCCGTTCGTACCGCATTCTTTCTGCTGACGGCATGCACCGTTGTGCCTACGAAGGCATTTTTTACAAAGATGTCGCTCCTTTACTGCCGACCATCTTGCATCGTAGTTGAGACCTTGGAATGTTTCGCATTTCGCAAGTGACGAACAGCTGCTGCCGCAAAGGGCACAATCTTTGGTGGTATCATGATGATGCTGTCGCACGTGCGTTTGTTGTTGCTGTGGGCGCACGGGGGAAGCGTCAGGAGACGATTGATCGTCGGCATGAAGATTCAGGTATCGGTCCTCCTTCTTGCCAAAACGAGGTTTTCGTTGTGTAGGAGTAGTAGCTAAAACTGAACTAGCATCCTCAGCCATCGAGTATAGCCAGGCACTGAAGTCCGATAATTTTGGTGATTGGAGTTGCCTGGAATGTTTCGCCCAATCCAGCTTTAGATTCGAAGGTAATTTTGTTATTAATTCCTACCGCAGAGCTGCGTTATACATGAAGTCTTCCACTTCACATGCTTCTATCGTGGCGCAGAGATTTTCCACCGACAAAGCAAAATTTATTAGCGTTTCTAGTCTATCGATGTCTGGGGGTGGTAGCGATCTGATTTTGAGGGTTATTGCGTGAATCAGGGCCTCAGGTTTTCCGAATAACATTTTCAGTGTTGACATGACTCCTGTTACGTTAGATGGATGTAGTAACCGACAACGAACTGATTCGAGGGCCTGCCCTTTTAAGCATTTCCTTAAATGCAGCATATTCTCTTCATTTGAGAATCCGCACATCTGGGTCGATGAGGTAAACATCGACCAAAATAAAGGCCAGTCCTCAGGATCGCCGTTGAAATCAGGAAGTTCTTTTGGTACAGCTTTGGTGTTGACCGCTGTCCAGGGTTAAACTGATGCATACCTGCTATTGTACCGATGCCTTGGTGCTTAGAATTTAAAGTGACCGGAAGTATAGGACAAGATTGGCTTTGCACCCGTGACTTGACGCCAGTTAAATAATCTTTGTTTAACGGATTGTTTCCGATTTTCTCTTGACGCCTACCTACGTCACTAACCCACTCTTCGATTCTCGAATCAGATATTCCAATCTCGTCTTCGCTGCCATCAGATGAATCGCCAGCTGCTCCCAATAACAGATCAAACTTTTTATCCTGGAACTGTTGCTCCAACTCCTCTTCAATCGCCAGCTTGCGCAGAGCAAACTTCGCTTTCAGCTTCTTATCTTCTTCCAATTTTTGAATCTGTATTTCCAACTGCTTTCTGGTTGACTTTCGGGACAATGTTGAATTCATTTTACTAGCGCTCGGCCTCGATATGTTTTCGATTGAGGGGTTTTTGGGATTTAAGAGATTCGAATCCTGTGCTTCTTCGCACTTAACGCAGATCCAATCTTTTTCCGCTATTCCTCCAGTCACGTCCACACAAACGAAGTGATACCAGGAATCACATCGGTCGCATTGGACCATGTCTTTGTTGTCCGGCTCACTGCACAAAAAGCATTTGCTTTCCAAAAGAGCAACAGAATCATCAGCTGAACCGTTATCTATACCGTCATGGTGTTTCGTGCTTCCCATACCATTGATAGATTCGTTACTCGCCTTGTCCTTTTCGGAACCAGCGCTTGGTTTTAACTTGTTGGCACCCTCTATTTTTTTGGTAACCTTCTTTGATTTCGTGTTCGTGGCGGGCATCGTAGAAAAACGTCGTAAACGAGATTTTTAAGTTGTTATTTGATCGGAAGAAAACGCGATTTCCGAGTTGTTAATCACTGGTGTATTGGAATCCCAGCGGGATTAAAAATCTCCTACAATTAATAATAGTTTGGTGAGGCAGTTCAGTTAATTCATGTGTACATAAGTTTAGTGCCTTCTCTTATAAATACAATCAATTAGCATCCGTGATGCTAAGCCGGCCTACGACGCTTCTATTTTAATCCGTCCTTAAGAAAATTCAGATTGGTTACGGATAATCAGTGCCAACACGTTGGTGAGCAGTTGTAATCTATGGGTGAAATCTTCAATTTTAGCTCTCTTATCTTAATCTCCTTGACACCATTAGTTTTAGGTATTTAGATATAATAAATTCATAGATATATATAAATGCACTATCGATCAATTCACTCCGTTCTGATTGCTATCACGTTCTGATTGTTATCACTAGTTTGCCCATTCACGTTCATCGGGTTGTCGCGCTGCATATCATCGCCAAGATGTTTGTCGCTCGAGGTAGCGCCATCAACAGGCTTTGAATGGATTTTGATTCTCTGCGTACTTGCCACTCGCGGTTTTATTACTACAATGCAATGCAATGGCCTATTTTGTCGCTGTTGTGCTATCTTATGACAAACGCCATTTTGGGGCAAACTGAGTTATATATGCCACATCACTTGTCTAAAAAATCCCTGCAAAGTGGCGTTTTGAGAATTTTGACATTCTGCTTGGTAACTGAGATATAGTGAGAAAGGTGATGAGAAATTTTTAGCTTTTTGCTTCAAATGACTGTGTCTGGAGATTGGCTCAAGTTATCTTGATGTATGAATGTGTTGATGTGTAAAACTAACTGAGAAATACAATGGCATAATCATTTTCAAAACAAAATTACACGTATTGCGAGAAAAATACAGTTTAAGTTTTCAACTGGAAATATTGCATGTTTTGCAATACTGTAACCAAAAATTACTATTTTTTCTAGATTCCCTGACTCATTTCCTTCAAAATGCATGTCACTGATTGTTTATAGACCAAATGAAACCAAAAATATGAATATAAGCAGACTTCCCATGAACATCGACAAGTTTGTACCTGTGTACAAAATTTCACGCACGCGTTCAACCTCAAACATGCTTCGTCTCGATGTACAGGTTCTCCTCGAACATCAAACCCAAGTGAACGATGTGCAAACTCTAGTTCAAACATCCGTGTACGTGCACGAGAACGATTCGCACAAGGCAAAAAGAGTTAACGCTAGTGATGATGAGAGTGAGAAAGAGAAAACTAGTGCCTAGAAGCTACGTGTACGCACACCGTGTACGTACATGGGGTTCGGTTGTGCAGACGAACATGTGCACGTGTTTAGGTACGAAATAGCGTGTTTGAGTTCGTACACGAAGTGTGGGTTTAATATGAGCACAGAACCAGAGCGAACCTTGTGTGCGATGTGCATATGGGAAAACTGAATATAAGTTAATAATTGATACTTTTTTCTATGGAAAATTTTCCATGTACGATTATGACATGCCATACAAATTTTGTCATCAATACACACCTATGACACGTGTGAGCGCGACTTTTGTTTACATTTATGTTACTCGTAACATAGTCAACCGATCTTCTCAATACTTGAGAGATTAATACAGAATAGATAGAAGCATCAATTATCTTCTTTGAATTGTTTATATTATGTATAAGTTGCAAGATATTCAATCTCAAACTTTGAAAATCGTTTTTCTCGAAATGTGCTAAATAGCGCTTGTTATAAAATAGCATAATAGCGACGTATTGTCTTTATTTAGTGCAAAACATGACGCGCGGTACGAGCCTTTTTGAAGAACTGCTATGCTGCCGAAGGTCACCCCAGTTTGACGGGACATACAATTTTGTCTCGTCCTGTGCGATGCAGTCAGAAGACAGCATGTAGAGATGGCGATTGAACCACGAATTGCAACAGTTGTTTGGAAAACTATCCATCGTTCACACAGCAAAATATACGAGGCTGTGGTGAGTTGGGCACGTCGTTAGTGGCGGACGACAACCCGGTAAAAATGATTCCCTAAACTAATCCGACTGGCCCAAGTAGCCACAACGAGCAAGATGAAGGGAGCCTGAGGAGTCCTCATGCTCTGCTAAGCTGGCGATAAACGGCAATGAACAGAGTGAACTAGAGACGATATATTGATACAGCAAAGGGCATGGTGGCATTAGACTGATTGGTACAAGAAAGTTAAAGGGATTAGGGCCAAGATTTCAGCGGTGTCAAAAACCAATTGCAATCTTAAGTGTTGGAAATTCCCAAAAGTTTGGAAAACCTTTTCAAAATAAATAAAACGCCGTATAGCGTGTGGGATATATTTGCCACAATTAGACAGTGTTAATATAAACAAAAAAAAAATTAACATCAAATTTACTTTCAATAACAGCAGTAAGAACCCATTTTTTCTGGTTATTTAATTGTGAGACAAAAACTAAACTTTTACCTTTATTATTCCTTTTGTTAACTTCAGGAGTTTTTTTTTCTCAAAATTAGTTAAGTTATTAATAAAGGATTTTTTAAAAGCAATTTCCGTTCGCATTTGCTAAGATCGTTACGTTTAAGGTTAAGGTTCAGATATCTATTGTTTTGTTCCGTCAGATCCTTCGTACTTCTGATCGTAAACACACTCTATATCTTCTACAGGCGCCAAAACAATACGAATTCATATATTTCACACGCGCTTAACGTTTATCGCGATTAATGAGCAATGATAATCACTCATAAATAATTAAATTATGTTGAGTAGAATATGCCGCTCCCAAATTTTGCCGCTCGGGGCGGCTGCCTCCTTCGCCAACCCCCCCTCCCCCCCTTAGAGCCGCCACTGGTGTAGCGTGATCGATAGTAAATTTATCCCGAAAAATGTACCAATCAATACTAATGATATAATCTCTATTAAAGGAATTAAGGGAATAGCGAACTCTTTAGGATTCATAGATACTTCTATACGTTTTGGAAATGATAATTTCAATATTAAATTCAATGTGGTACCGAAATTGCTTATTAATATAGCAGGTTTGGTAGGCACAGATTTTTGTATAATTATAAAGCGAATATTGACTTCGAAACATTAATTTTAACATTGAGAAACAGCAACCATGCTATTCATAAAATACCATTGACGCTTGATGGTACTGTGTCAATCGTTATACCCCCGCGTACGGAAGTTACATTTGTTAAAACAAAATTTGTGAACACATGTGTAGTGCTTAATCAGGAAATTATATCGCATGTTTACATTTTAAATTCAGTCGGACAACCATCGAACGGAATGGTACCGATCAAGGTTGTTAACCCGATGAAGTCAAAGTTATCGTTTCAACGCGATATCGTTGAATCGATAATTTTTCCATTGAATTCAATGGCGTTGATTTTGACGTTGATTTAATCGTTCATCGTCAACACACATCGATGAATGTAACGTTAACGTTATCGGAAATTTTGCGATGATTTCTCTTTTAATCCTCCGGAAGCCGCGCAAATGGCTCACTGAACGGTTAGACGCTGTTGCCTTGAGGATTTCGCTAGATTTTCAGAACTGTGTACACTCAGTGCACTAACGCGAGTGACAGATAGTTAACAGTAGTACACTCCTTCCAGGACATAATATTCTATAAAACGTACAATACATACACTCCAAAAGTTGTTACTACAAGGTTATAGTATAGTCAAGTTAAACCAGAGTTAGAGAAATTTTAAAATTTGAACCTATTTCTTCGGACGAATTTACAAAGAACTTTATACCCCACTTGCCCTCAAAGAAAAATAGATACAACGGATCATGAAATACACATGTAGGGTAAATGTATGATAAAATCCGCAGCAATTCCGTTTTGCGTGGGGGAGGGGCAATTTTTTTAGATTCAATTTTGCATATATTAAAACTTTTTATGGTGTTCCACATTTTTCTAAACTTTCTCCCTTCACCGTCTCGGTCGTCACAACATTAAAAAGAAAAAAATGACTCACTCTTAGTCGTTAATAAAAAGGAATAAAAGAGAATCATTGCCATTTCAAAATTTGGTGACTGGGTACGTGATTCGGTCTTCAATATGGGCGAAGCGGTTGCGCAGTGTCGCGACACGGATCCAATGTCGCGCCGCAAGATCCCGAAGCTGCAGTTTTTCAAGTTGACCTGCGAACTTTAGGTCATGAACGGCAACGTTCTTCCAATGCACCTGGAATTTGCACATGACATGGACGATCTGTAGCTAATAGTATTCTGTGCTGCGGTGGTAATCATTGGATGATTAGGATATCGACTTAAACCTAGAAGTGACCCGCTTCACCATCACCGGGAAAGGCGAGTACTTCCATGGCCGCAGAGATTGTAGAGTCGGATCTTGAACTAACGTGCCGCTATTGGAAGGCTGGCCGCGTACAGAGACGGCAAAAGATCGGCGAAATGTCATGTGGCTGCGATCGTTGCACTTACTGAGCATCGTATTCTTAGAGCTCACCAGCTGATGGAAAACCCGATACACATAGAAATTGAGTGTATCATTAAAAAGGTTAAGGCGTTACACTGATTCCGCGAAGTGAGGATAATAAAATCGGATGTTCAATGATACCGAGCGAGCGTCAGATTAAAGTCTTATTGGGGCTAATTTCCGATCAACTATTCATTTTCACGGAAATGTTTTCTCGGCTAGATCTGTACGCACCCTCACATTCTGCTACTATCGGCAGAAGGCTGATAGCACCCAGTCGTCGCCGGTCTAAGGACCAAATGTCATCAATAGACTTAGACTCGCGTGGAGGCATGAGATAGGAAACTTGTGAGAATTTTGTTATCCCACTGTTTGACGACCGGCACTCAATCGAAACGGGCATGGCTGTTAAATAAAGTATCGAGAAAACTCACCGGATGAGGTGATCCATACCTTTTACATGAACGATCTCAAGATATATGCTGACTTGACGGAACGGCTGGGTGTAGTAATCAAATTAAAGTAAAGGATTAATTGGTCGACTCTAGTTGCCACAAGATCGACGAAGGCGAGATGATTTGGGACATAATTCGTGGCGAACGTATAAGTATTTCAGATCCCGCAGCTCCTTGGGATTTGCCACACCGGCATCAAGCTTGAGCTCCGAGATAAGTTCTTGAGTGGGGTGAACGGTGTCATGAAGTCTTTTCTAAACGCGAGGAATAAGGTCAGAGCAATCAACATGTTGGCTGTCTGTATATTGCCATACAGCTTCGGCGTTATCAAATGGAGCAATTGGTAATGTCAGCTAACAAAAATTTGATAACTAGAAACTAATGTTAACGAACAGAAAATTATATGACGTGAGTACACATCATAAGTTGATGAATTAGAGATGCTTCTTTTATTAATTATGCTTTCTTCTGACGTGCTTCGTATCATTGCCCGGTGTGCATATGATGTCGACTTTTATTTTCCATAGAGCGACGCAATGTCCTTCATAGCTGGAGAAACGTTAGGAATAATCATAGCATAAACAATGGAGACTAACCGGCCGTCACGATCGCGCGATGGTGCAAAAACAGGTTTTTTCTTTTGATCTACGTTTGTGAAAAAAGTGCTTCAGAAACTAACCTACGAATATGTATTTCAAATAAAATAAAATTATATCTTTTTCTATAAACGTTGCTGCATATAAAATTAAACTTTCTTTGAATACACCATATACTATCTCTGACAAAAAAGGACGACACACAGAAATCAACGTGAAAATTTGCGATAACGCTAACGTTGAATTCAACGAAGTGCGTTGACGATGACGATTAAATCAACGCCAAATTCAACGCCGATAATGGTGCTGAATTCATCGTTATCGGCGGTAAAGTTGAATTCAACGTTAACAACCCTGGTACCGATTCGTGTAGTCAACTTTAAAAATAAACCAGTTGCATTTGATCATTTGGAACCACATATTGAATCAGTTTCAAATTACAACATCATTGAACTTCGTAAGAATAATAATAATATTGACAAAGTTCGAGCGAGTAAACTTTTAAACGAATTAAAATTAAATCATTTGTCTGGATCTGACTAAAAACGATTAAACAAATTTGCATGAAATATGCTGATATCTTTTGTCTGAAAAGAGATCAGCTTGAAACAACCAACGTGTATTGCCCAACAATAACTGTCAAACACAATAGTCAATCAGCAAACCATATCGTATTCCACATTCACAAAAGAAGGAAGTCTGTAGGCAAGTTGAAAAAATGTTTCAAGCTGAAATTATAGAGGAAGCAAAATCCGAGTGGAACAGTCCATTATTACTTGTTCCTAAGAAATCTGATACTGATGTGAAGAAATGAAGATTAGTCAATGAATACCGAATGGTTAACACGACTCTCCAAGATGATAAATTTTCGCTCCCAAATATAGAGGAAGTAATTGACTCACTAGCAGGAGCTCAATATTTTACACATTTAGATCTATCGCAAGGGTATTACCAATGTAAATTAAAACCTGAAGATAGACCAATTACGGCATTTTCAACTCCATCGGGTCAATATCAAATGACGAGATTGCCCATGGGTCTGAAAATAAGCCCCTCAAGTTTTTCACGATTGATGACAGTAGCGATGTCAGGTTTAAACCTTGAAAGATGTTTAGTGTACCTTGATGATATTATTGTGTTCGGTAAGACTTTTGATGAGCACAATGAAAATTTAATTTCTGCATTTCAAAGATTACGAGACGTAAAATTAAAACTAAACCCCCGTAAATGCAACTTTCTAAAACAAGAATAACTTTATTTAAATCATTTCGAAGGAAGGTGTACTGCCTGACCCTTCAAAAATTGAGATCATTAAAAATTAGAACAGCCCAGTTTCAGTTGACGAAGTGAAAAGACTTGTAGCCTTTTCTAACTATTACAGAAAACATATCAGAGATTTCGCAAAAATTGTGCGCCATTAAATTTCTTAACTAGAAAAGACGTTGTATTTACCTGGACTGCAGAATGCGAAGCATCATTCCAAAAACTGAAAAATCTATTCATAAACCCTCCAGTTTTAGATTACCCAAACTTTGAAGAGAAGAATATTTATAAATTACATACTGATGCTTCAGGATATGGACTTGGAGCAGTACTTAAGCTACCAGTACACTGTTTGTCATAACGTCAAACATATGATATCTTTCGTGAAATAAATTTGAACTGTTGTGTACTGGCTCTTCAAATATTTGATCAAACACAGTTTGCCAAACTTTTTATTCGTGTTTGTCAAGGCGATTATTTGTCGATTTGTCAAACAGTGTACTGACCAGTTTGTCAAAACTTCATACAGCGTAACGCTGCAGTTTGTCAAACTTGTTGAAGGAGAAGTTTGTCAAACTTGTTGATGGAGAAGTTTGTCAAACTCGTTGATGGAGAAGTTTGACAAACATGCTTTGCTCATTCAGGATAGCAAAATACGCCGTACGCGAAACTGATTCAGAATTTGTTGTCAAAACGAAAAAAACGTTAAGGTTTAAAAATCGGCGCTATTTTGATATTGTGGGTATTTTTTTAGAGTAGCAGAGCTTTAGGTTTTCCCTTGGCCAAATTCCGTGACCCGCTTCCTAAACTTTAAACTTGATGTAATACAGAATATTGATTGATATTTGCTTTGATTTTTTTTTCTCATGAAACGTTTATTTGACACGGCATTTGCAAAAGCTTTTTTACGCCGGGTTTTTTTACATAACATGTTACAAATGGTCTTAAGACTATCACGTTATAATAAAAATTCACTTTCTAATGCTAGCACTGAGGATAATCATCATTTTGAATATTTATATTATACTTTATATTATTTTCTTGAATTTCATTGTAAACCTATTGATAGTTTTTCTGTAATCTTTGTTTTTTTCTTTGTTCATATCGTTTTATCTAACTTAACTAACTTCGAATAAATCTAAATTGTTTGTGGGTAGCAAGGGAAAAAAAACTAGAAACGTTGTGGGGATAATTATATTTGAATATTTATTGTTTTCAGGAAATGATAAATTTGGCCCATGTATGTAAGATCTCGTAAAGCGAGGATATCACGAACAGGAACATAGGGTTGTTTTCTTCTGGCTCGTAAGGAGTCTATTAATTAGGATCTGGCTTCACGATATTCAGTGCAAGACCAAACAACATGTTCAATGTCTTCGTGACACTCTCCGCAAGCACATTGATTATCTTCTGCGATCCCAATACGGCAGAGATGCGCATTCAACGTTTAATGGTTGGACATGAGCCTAGACATCACACGAATGAAGTTTCGACTTACATCCAACCCTTTGCACCATGCCTTCGTTGATACTTTAGGGATAATTGAGTGCAACCACCGTCCCAGATCACCATTGTCCCATGATGTTTGCCAACTAGTAAGCGTCTTCTGACGAGAAGCGCTATGAAATTCATTGAAGGCAATAGGTCTTTCATAGATGTCACCGTCCAGTGCCCCTATTTTGGCTAAATTATCCGCTCTCTCATTACCCGGTATGGAGCAATGAGCGGGAATCCACACTGTTTTGATTTAATTACAATCTGCATATTGTGTTTCAATAACGATAATGTTTAGGGACCATTCATAAATGACGTAGCATTATATGGAGGAGGGGGAGTTTTGTATTTTGTGAAGATGTGTGACGGCAGGACGGTAAGAGGATACGTAGCTTTTTAAAGGGGAATAGGGGTTGACCACAGTTGATAGAGAACAGTTGCGCAAAAAGTGAAGTCGGAAAAGTCTACCTATCGAGCACAATTGGAATCCGTCTCTGATACCTGTGTAGCAAAGCTGGATTCTAATTTTCCTCGATAGGTAGACTTTTTCTGGCTTCAAACTCTGCATACTCTTTGCGTACCTTTGTACTAAGGCCTTTGGGGTTGACCTGATGTCACGACAATCTTACCCGTTTCATCTAACTAACATCGTTTTTTGTCGTGACTAACGACTTACCTTTAAATATAGGGGCCCCTTTTCAAAATTTCGAAAGAAAAATGATGTAAGGTTTTGAACGCTTATATCTTTGGTTGTACTGAATGGATTTAATCAATTTCTTCGGCATTTTGTCGAAAATATTTGTAGCAATGTTTTATTAAAATTTGGAATATGTAGGACATTCATTATCAACGGAAAAATAGTGTTTTGAAAAGTCTTTCGAAAACGACTAGGAAAAGTGAATTTTTTCAGCCCATCCCGCACAGAGCCGTCAATATGGTGCACCAAGCGAATAATAAAATGGCGAAAAGTTTTTAATATAGCTCCACTACAAGTTTGTTCCTATGATTATTCGTATTGGGTTGCTTGGCGAGAGCAGTTGGTGGGGGAAAGACGGCATATTCGTTTTGGTTATGTCATTTGAAGCCGGACAGAAAAGAAGGGCTCATGCACGGAACAAGAACGAGCGAGAAAGCGATAGTAGTGCATATTAGCGAAAGCGTTACGTACACCTTAATAACTTTCCTTCTACTAAACGGATTGCTAATCTTGTTTCATAAATCGGCAGGAAAACGTTCAACGCTTGCTACCGATATGTTGTTTGCTATAGAAAACTTGTTTAAATAGTTCAAAAACTACTTTAAATGAAAATCAACATTAATGGTAAACGCTATAAATAGGGGTATCGCAGCTTTTCTCAAAGCCAGACGTGTGTAAGATGCAGTGCATAATGAACGTGCGTGCTAGGTGTTAGGTCGTCCATTGAGAAGCTGCATCGGACGACCAATCAAATCGGCTACCACCGGAGAGAAGAAGAAAAACGTTGGTGGAGGTGGTGGCGATGAGAAGGCCAAAAAGCCAAAGGCTGCTGTTAAGAAACGCAGTTACTGAAAAGGCAGTAGCAACTGCCACTAAAAATGCCACCAAAACATCAAAGGCTGCAGCGAACAAGCCGAAGACCCCAAAGCCAAAGAAGGCCGCCAAACCTGCTAAGAAAGCTGCCCGAAGAAGATAAGTTAATTCACGCGTCTCTAATGTTGCCAACAGTCCTTTTCAGGACTAACAAAATACTTGTAAAGAATTAGTGGTGCTTATTTTCCGTTAGCGCTGTTAATTGTGGATGGTTTTGTGTCATAGTTATATGCAAACCGTCCTTAGGATGAATATATAATGGAAAAAGAATTTTATTAGGAAGTTCCTTTTATTAATTTGTATAATTAAAAATAATTATCATATAAGAAAATATTTTTCAAATTAGTCTATAAACCCGAAGGTTTTTGCAAATCCTTCAAGAAAATCAGTGATTGTGGCAACTCTGCCACTAAGCGAAAGCTACACCAAAACGAATGATGAAAATATTTTCATTTATCGCACAAAAGGATGGCCTCCCATCTGCACCAAAAAGTTAATAAAAGGGTTCGCCTTGATGCAAAGCGTGCTCATTCGGTATGAGCTACGAAAGGGGAATGTTCGTATGTGTGTACGCAGTAGAAACAAATCGTCGGCAAGGTTTGAATCGTTTCAAAAGATTCTCGTCTTGTTTATCTGCAAGCCGTTACTAGGACGAATGCATAATGGAAAAAAATGATTTGAAAGTTTGTTTTATTAACTAGTATTAAGTTTGCGCTTGTTAATTCTATACCTTTACCAGTAAATCATAAGAAAATATTTTAGGACGAATGCATAATGGAAAAAGATGGGTTGGTAATGTGTATGACACAACAGGGGTGTCGTGACCACACTTCGAAGTTATTTCAAATCTTGCATAGCATAAATTGACATAATTTCAATGATTGTTCCTATATGAATGAAATGACAAATTTTCAGGTTAACACGGCAATAACTTTTCAATTTATAGAACAATTTTATATTTTTAGTTATCATATAATAACTGTCATCTCTTCCAAACAAGGTCGTCAAACGGTGGGATAACAAAATTCTCACAAGTTTCCTATCTCATGCCTCCACGCGAGTCTAAGTCTATTGATGACATTTGGTCCTTAGACCGGCGACGACTGGGTGCTATCAGCCTTCTGCCGATAGTAGCAGAATGAGAGGGTGCGAACAGATCTAGCCGAGAAAACATTGCCGTAAAAATGAATAGTTGATCGGAAATTAGCCCCAATACGACTAATCTAACTAGTATCTATGATCACGGGTCAATACGTATTGAAAATTCGCCGCGTCTGTTTTTATGAACCTAATTTCAAGCTCCGTTATTGCTAACAAGCCCGTGCATCAGGTTAACAGTCCTTTATATTTCCCTTCAGTGTTCGTTATTATCGCTCGTATACTTGTATTCCACAAACAATCCGATATGGAAAATAAGAAATACTTTCCTTGATTTATAACATCTCGCGCTATTTTTGCCTGTATAATGTGTTATCACACGGTAGTTTTCAAGCCAATAAATATATCGTTGAGAAGAAGTAGCGAATTCTGTCCAAATACTGTTGCAATGAATAGTAATCCGGCCCAGTGCGGTAAAATATCAATTTCAAACGAAAATATTCGTTTCAAGTGAAACTGCGAGTCTTTCACTGTAAGCATACCACCACTATATCAATTGAGTTCTGCTGCCGTCTTCGTTTGAGTCACTCAGAGTTCACTGTCAATTGAATAACAGGTTCTGGTCATTTGACGTTTTTGCCTGTTTAGTTTCTACCACCAGAAAACCAGAGGAGGATCAAACGAAGGAGGTTGAATATGAATTGCAACTCATTTGAAAGCATCGATGAGTGAAGTGCCACGAACTGAGCTTCAGATCAACAGCAACTGATGCGTTAAATGAATATGAATGCTACCGTAGACGACTGATTGACTGCGTTCATTCAGTTTCGATTGAATGAAATGAAATTTTACTGCACTGATCCGGCCCATTACGTAGATAAGATTAGCTTTTCTAGGCAATACTCCCACGGTCGGCTGTGTGGAGTTCAAATTGCTTTTGTTTAGGGAACATAGCCCATATACTCTCGGTAGCCGGCTGCCCAGTATACTCTCGGTAGCCGGCTGCCCAGAGTTTAAAAAAACCAAAAACTAAACAAGATCTCTTTTTCGAGTGATCGTGCACTCGAAGACCAAATAAACAACTACCTAATAAAATATGCTTTACAGGTCGCATCGCTTGCTTGGAGCGAATCCTAGACCTGATACCCTTCCAAACTACCAACTCCGCGACACCTATGGAAGAGTCTGATGAATCGTCGTCCTTCCGTTAAGTAGGTGGAGCATCAACACTTCCTGTCTACCTTATCATTTATCCTTCCCCGTGAACGATGAAGATGGGTGCGGCCAGCAATGATGGCTATCATGCTGTTGAGGTTTTAATATGGGTCGGATTGGTATGAATTCCTACTTACCATTTCCTAAGCAACTCTTATTAGATAATCAGCAGTCAAACATGATGAAGTCAGTGTGCCATCCGCCAAAATCATCGTCACAACGCAACGCAACGCAACGCAATAATTGTTATCTCTTCCAAACAACTTAACCCTCTGCTGCCAACACGATTTTTTGTTGTTACCTTCACTAAAACCGCTGCAGAACACTTCCACCTGTCATACAAGTACAATGTCTGCTTGTAGAAATCATTATATGAAATCACTATGCTATATTTCACCCTAAGGAGGAAAATTTAGTAAAAACCAAAATTTCTCACTAGGGTGAAAATTTGTTGGTAAAAACCAGTCTTTGTACAGGAGGGCACAATGAGGTGATTTCTGATGAGGCGAAGCCGAAACGCAACAGAGTATGAAATAAGGATTTGTGCCTTCTCATCGGCATAAACAGAACTTCTGCTCGAACGGGACATCACGTTTGATCAGTCGTTCGATTGAAACACAAAGTGTGTTTTAGTTTTAAGGGATTTGCGTCAAGCCGGCGCAAATCTATTCCGACAATAAGTTAGTGTCGGTTTCTGATGAGGCGAGGCCGAAACGCAACAGAGTATGAAATAAGGATTTGTGCCCTCCTGTACAAAGACTGATTTTTACCAACAAATTTTCACCCTAGTGAGAAATTTTGGTTTTTACCAAATTTTCCTCCTTAGGGTGAAATATAGCATAGTGCTTTCGCATAGGCCTGCTACGCCAAGACAAGTTTCGGCTTCACTGTGTCTCATCGGCATAAACAGAACTTCTGCTCGAACGGGACATCACGTTTGATCAGTCGTTCGATTGAAACACAAAGTGTGTTTTAGTTTTAAGGGATTTGCGTCAAGCCGGCGCTAATCTATTCCGACAATAAGTTAGTGTCGGTTTCTGATGAGGCGAAGCCGAAACGCAACAGAGTATTATATGAAATGATATTCGTGTTCAAAATTGAAACTTTGAAAGAAATGAGAAAAATTAGGGGTATGTAATGTCCGGTACATGACTGGGGTGTTGACGTAGGACAATTATTTTATGTGAAAGTTATCTGTATAACCTTAAAAGATCTTAACTAAACGTGCATTCCTTAACTTTTATCGACATAAATTTACTGCAAACTACTATTTCTTATTGAGTATTGACGGATGCTTATTGACCTGTATTCAATGCGGAGAACTCGGTAATAAAATTGTTTTACTGAATAGATTAACGAACGGGATCCCCAGGAAAATTTCGCTGTGCCCTTTGAATCGGACTTAATGCGTAAAATTTAGCCATTTGAATGAGATACAAGCAGAATTTTAAGAATATGATCATCGCGGTTATGTCCCGGACATTACCCGCCCCTAGTTTTTTGTTAAGCGTGATTCATTTCTGGACGCTAGGAAAATGATTCCGATGGTTGTTTCGAGAGATTTTAACATTGATATTTCAAAGCAAGAAAATATGAAATTTGTTCATTTCATGAATGAATGTCTCAACGAACTTAGAATCGCAAAGGGCTATTTTTTTACAATGGAGAAGACCTTTATGTCCTAGCCCAGTACACGTGCTATTGGTAGGGTCCAATCTACCACACGGGGTGCACTGGGGGCGTGTCTGACTCGAATGGTGACCAGCCATTAATATCGACTAAACTCCATTGGGCTCCGCCATCATTCCTCCCAGGAACTACCTCTCGGTATTACTTCTGGGGGGATGACTGTACTAAATGTACTCATTCACTCTTACTCACGCGTTCATACATCCTGTATGAGGCTTACTTGGGTGCTCTCTCAATCGCACTTTGATTCACTCTCAAACACTCCCGCATGAGGCTGACTTTTGTGCTCACCTTTTACGTTCCATGCGAGGCTGACTTGTGTGCTCACCTTACTCGTTCCTTGCTAGGCTTACTTTTGTGCTCGCCCCACCCATACCATGTGAGGCTGACTTGGGTGCTCACCCTATCACCTGATTCACTCTCAATCGTGCCACTCTATTGTACCTTTGTCACTCCCCCTGGCATCCCATGTGGGACATTTTTCTTAGGCCCCACTTCTGACATACCATGCGAGGCTGACTTGTGTGCTCACCTTTTTCATTCCTTGCTAGGCTGACTTTTGTGCTAGCCTCTACCATACCCGTGAGGCTGACTTTTATGCTCACCCTTAACATGCCGTGTGAGACTGACTTGGATGCTCACCCTTTCACTCCTCTGCCACGCCATGAGGCATCGATAGCTAAGTTCCAACATACTACGCTACGACCCTCCCGTCTTGGCATGAGGCAGTCCACTTATACGCCTATACACTCACTCTTCTGTCTTGCTTCGGGGTGGCTGGGTTTACCCCTTACGCGGTTGCCATTCGCTGCGCCAAACCTGCCTCGGCATGAACAGACCATTCACTCCCTTTTTTGCGCTTGGCCTTTTTCGCGCCAGCTAACCAATCACTAGTTAGCCGTGCCCGTCGTCTGTTGCTCGGTTCGCCAGATTACCTGTAGCCTACTGGCAATCTGGATGGTAGCAGCCGAGACTGCGTTCCACTTCGTCAAGCATTGCTCTTCTTTCGACGACGAACCGATGACATACGAACAGTATGTGTTCGGCAGTTTCATCTACACCTGGGCAGTCCGGGCAGACTGAGACCTCCGCGTGCCCGAACCTGTGCAGGAACTGACGGATACAGCCATGACCTGACAGAAATTGTGTAAGGTGGAAGTGAACTTCCCCATGGGGTCTTCCCACCCAGCTCGATATGCTAGGTATCAGCCGGTGGGTCCACCTACCTTTCGAGGAGTTGTCCCACTCACGCTGCCATCTGGCGACCGAGGTCACCCTGGTGCGCTCGCGGGCTCCCCTATTTCCACGTAGCTCAAAGCACTCCTCATCTTCCCGAATGACCAGCCCGACTGGAATCATGCTCGCTATCACGCAGGATGCATCGTGTGATACCGTGCGGTAGGCAGATATCACTCTGAGACACATCACGCGGTAGGTGCTCTCCAGTTTCTGTAGGTAACTGGTTACCCTCAGTGCTCTTGACCATGACGGGCCGCCGTACCTGAGGATAGATACGGAAACGCCTGCCAGTAACCTACGTCTACTGGCGCACACCTTTGAGCTGTTGGACATCATTCTCGATAGAGCCGCAACAGCAGTCGACGCTCTCTTGCACGTATAGTCGACATGGCTGCCGAAGGTCAGCTTGTCGTCTATAATGACTCCGAGAGACTTCAGACTTCGCTGTGAAGTGATCGCGACTTCTCCCACATGGATAACTGCATGTTGTGCCGACTTGCGGTTGTTGACGATAACTACCTCCGTCTTATGATGAGCGAGCTCCAGGCCTCTCGCGCAAAGGGCTATGTGAATACTCATCGGATATGTGTGCAACAATATTGGAAGAAAGAAACCACGAAACAGAAGATAGATCTGACAGATAACGAAGCATAAATCTCGGTGATGTTTTTCTTTCTTTTTTTTCCATTTTTACGCTTTGGCAACTTCCTTCCGTTTTGGGCGCTTCGTTGCTTCGTACACATATGTATCTCATCTATTTAGGTGGCTGTTCAGTGCTGTGCGAGCATTCACACTGCTCTAGTACACTATACATTGCCTGTGCTGAACAAGTGTTTTTTTTTTACAATGGAGAAGACCTTTATGTCCTAGCCCAGTACACGTGCTATTGGTAGGGTCCAATCTACCACACGGGGTGCACTGGGGGCGTGTCGGACTCGAATGGTGACTCTTCCATTAATACCGACTAAACTCCATTGGGCTCCGCCATCTATCCCCAGGAACTACCTTTCGGCATTACTTCTGGGGGGATGGCCGTACTTAGCGTACGCTCTCACTCGTGCCTTACATTCTTGCACACTCACTCCCATCTCGGCATGGGTATACCATACCTCCGTCTATCATCCGCCAATTCACTCACTCTAACTCCTCGCCTGCTGCTCGGCGCTCCATGCTCTCTGCAGCCGGCAGGCAATCTGAGTGGTAGCAGTCGAGACTGCGTTCCACTTCTCTACCGTTTGGCACATCCCCTGTACAAGGGTATCAGGGGTTGTGTCCAAGCCGCAGAGGCCTAGCATAGCGCCTCTTTCGACGTCGAAGCGGGGACATACGAATAGTACGTGCTCCGCAGTTTCGTCGACACCTGGGCAGTCTGGGCAGACTAGGGCCTCAGCGTGCCCAAACCTGTGGAGGTACTGTCGGAAACAGCCATGGCCTGACAGGAATTGTGTCAGATGGAAGTGAACTTCCCCATGGGGTCTTCCCACCCAGCTCCGACAACAACCACCTCCGTCTTGTGATGGGCGAGCTCTTGGCCTCTCGCGCTCATCCATTCCGCCACTATGCTTATCGCGTGTGCCGCCGTTAGTTCTACCTCGGAGATTGACTCCCCGTAGACCGCCAGGGTGACATCATCGGCGAAACCGACGATTTTCACACCCGGAGGGAACTTTAGTCTCAGAACCCCGTCATACATAAGGTTCCATAGTACCGGGCCCAGGATTGAACGGCATCGGTCTCGTATAATAGTACACGGTTCTGGAAGTAGCTTTCCAAGATCCGGTACAGGCCCACCGGCAGGCCAAGCCGGTGTAACGAGAGTGCGATGGCATCCCAGCTTGCGCTGTTGAATGCGTTCTTCACGTCAAGTGTCACTAACGCGCAATATCGAATGCCCTGCCTCTTCCGGCAGACCTTACCACTGAGTTGATAGCGTCCACCGTGGACTTCCCCTTTCGAAAGCCGAACTGATTACTTGACAGGCCCTCCGTACCTTCTGCGTATGGAGTTAGCCTGTTCAGGATAATCCGCTCAAGCAATTTGCCCATCGTGTCAATCAGACAGATTGGTCTGTACGCCGATGGGTCACCAGGCGGCTTCCCGGCCTTCGGCAACAGTACCAGCTTCTGCCTTTTCCATCTATCCGGAAAACGGCACTCGTCAAGGCATCTCTGCATAGCCAACCTGAACATGTTCGGGTTCACCATGATTGCTGTCTTGAGAGCGCTGTTTGGAACTCCATCAGGCCCAGGAGCTTTATTCACCGTTAAAGAATTAGCAACTGCAAGTAGCTCTTCGTTCGTCACCGGGGCCACCATGTCGTCCGTACCCACCGTGCCTTGCGGCGCTGGGGGTCTGGGACTTATGGTTCGGGACGGGAAGAGTACTTCGATAATTCTCGCCAACCGTTCTGGCAACCGTTCAGGAGGTGAGGGGCCCCCTTAATCTTTGCCATCACGATCCTGTAGGCGTCACCCCACGGATTCACGTTGGCCTCCTCGCACAATTTGTCAAAACACGCTCTCTTGCTGCGCTTGATGGCCTTGTTAAGGGCCGATTTCGCAGCACGAAACACTTCACGTCGTTCCACTCTAACCTCCTCAGTGCGGGCTCGCTGCATTCTACGTCTAGCTTGTAGGCAAGCTGACCGTAGGGTTGCGATCTCTGCACTCCACCAATATACCGAGCGTCTGCCATTTCTTGGCAGGGTCTTCCTCGGCATAGTGGCGTCGCACGCGCGTTATAGAACAGCTACCAGCGCATCCCCGCTTAGACTGTCGGTGTTGGCCTCCAGTCCCAGGGCCGCGGTGGAAACTTCGCTGTCGAAGTGATTGGTCTTCCACCCGCGTACCTGACAGGGATTACCCACCCTAGAATGCTGCACACCAAAGTTGATCCTGAAGCGAATTGCTAGGTGATCACTATGGGTGTAGCCTTCGTCTACCCTCCAGTCCATGTCTGGGACCAAACCTGGACTGGCAAACGTTACGTCAATCCACGACTCGACCCCATTCCTACGGAATGTGCTAGCGGAACCATCATTGACTAGCACCGCGTCGAGTTTCGCAAGCGCCTTCAGAAGCGCTTGGCCCCTACCATGTGTATAGCGGTTGAAGTCACCCGCTATGACAAACGGCTTTCGTCCCACCATGTCAGACGAAAGCCTATCGATCATCTGGTTGAACTGTTCTATTGGCCACATAGGTGGGGCATAGCAGCTACAATAGAACACACCATTGATCTTGGCAATCGCGACACCCTCCGCAGAGGACTGTACTATCCTGGACCGGGAACCGACCCGTTGCACAGATTGCCGCCATTCCAGACCCGTCCGCCACCCAGTTGCCGTTGTCGGCAGGGACGTTGTACGGGTCGGATAGAAGGGCGACATCTGTCCCCGACTCCAATACCGACTGCCACAGCAACTGCTGAGCAGGTGCGCAGTGGTTAAGATTCAGCTGTGTGACGATTGCCATTGCTTCCTCTTTCCCGCCTCCCCGAAGGGACAAGCAGGTCCGCCCATAACATGGTTGCGGGCCTGCTTCTTGCTAGCGCAGATGAGACACTTGGGTGCCCTCTCGCATTTCAGCGCCTTGTGTCCCTCCTCGCCGCAGCGACGACACAACTTGCTCCTGTCTGGGCCCTTACAGTCGTATGACTTGTGGCCTGGCTCCAGACATTTAAAACATCGGTCCACTGAAGGCGGCTGGGGTATGCTAACTGGGCATACTGACCATCCGATCTTCAACTTCCCTTTGTCCGTTACTTTCTTGGCTTCCGCGGCCGGTAACTTGAAGTAAGCTACCTGCGTGCCAAGCAACCGCTCCCTGATACGTACAGAGTTCTGGTCGATCTCGACGCCGCACTGCTGCTTAACGGCCGAGACGACGTCCTCTGCGTTTGTGATCTCGTCCAGTTGCTTACACTGGAGAGTCACTTCCGCTCCCAACAACCTCACCTGAGCGCCGTTTCCCAAGACCGCTTGGGTCAATCTCCTATACGTTGCTCCATTGGATTGTGCACCACGCTTCAGCACCAAGATCATTTCGCCATCTTTGGTGCGTCTGACGCTTCGCACATCCTGTCCTAAATTCGAGAGGCTTTCGGCCGCCCGCATCGATTTTAGGACATCCGCATAGCTGCCCCCGTTGGTTTTCACCAGCAGGGCCTCTCCTCTGTCCCTCGCCTTCTTCTTCGCGGGTCGAGATGCGTTGGACTTCCGCTCCCTGCTGACCACCTGCCATTCGCCATCTTGTACCGATGGCGCCGGCAGGCTGGTGCCAGGTCGCTCCGCAGTACGCGCCCGATTGGCGGCTTTCGCCTTTTTAGGCTGAGAAGTCGCCTTCTCGGGACGCCGCCCTGCGGGATCCTTCGCACCCGGATCCGCACCTCCCAAGCGACGTTTGGCCTTGTTGGTTGCACGTCGTTTGGCATTGCTGCGCGTGCCTACATTAGGCCTAGGCCGCTTCGCAGTCTCCCCTCCATTAAGCGATTGGTGGCCGATAAGGCGAAATCTATCGCCTCCTGCGCCATCGTCGCTCCGCCGTGGAAGGAGAAGGCCTCGGTTTGGATACCGCGATCGGCCTTCTCTCTTTCCGGCAACCTCTTCATGTAGGCTACTTGTTCTTGTCTTGCGACTCGAACAGCCTGACGAAGCACCAGCAGGTTCTGTTTTAGTTCCTTGCTGATGTTACTCTTCCCGCTTGTGAATTCGATGATACTATCCAGCTGCTTGACCACTTCCTGCATCGCAGGTAGTGGTCCGCCAAGCGTGCTGGTAGTATTGTCTCCTACCACAACCATTTCGCCTCCGGTGCCGTTATTTGCGGCCACCTTCGCTCCGTTGTCAGCCCCTGTCGGGGGAGACCTCGCCAGACCCCCTTTGGCAAAGGGGTTCAGCGCCGTGATCGCTTCCGCCTCCTCATCACATACTTTTTTATTATTATTTCTACAAGAACTCATATTAAGACCCACGAGTTGCGCGAGAAAATAGGTCCGCCACGCCAGAGCTCCGCATTAACGTGGTAAGAGACACTTACTGTGGGGGTGCCCAGGTACCCCACAGGCTCCGTTAACGATCGGGCATCTTTTTCACCCCCCGATCATTCATCCCTCGGCACGGATCGCTTCACGCCTTGAAATTGGGGTTACCCCGTTTGGTGGGCCCATATTACCGGAACGGGTGGTCCATAGCGCTATTGTATGCCGGCAACTACACGGCCCCCCTTCCCTGTCAGCATACGACCATAGTCCCAACGAGTTGGCTACCCGAACATTCCTATGGCTACTCGTATCCCAGCCGGCTCCGCGGGGAGGTAGAGATAGGAGTTCCTGGGCAAGAGGCTAAGGACCACTGTGGCTAACCACAGGGTCTGTATTGCGCATTGCCCAGGCATTTGCCGGCCTGCTGAATGCTGAACAAGTGTGAATGAGCGCATGTATGGTGTATGTGTGAGTTTTGGTGGTAGTGCGCGGCGCTGAGCCGTCGCTGTGGTGAGTCAAAGGGGGGTGAATAGCGCTTTGGACCTGGGGTACACTGTGTCGAGTGACAGAGAAAGCAGTTTTGTTGGCATTTGCCGGGTAAACAGTGGTTTTCTTTAACGGCGGATCTACGTGTGACAAGATTCGACCAATTTCCCAGACTGTGAGTGACTTTAATAACCCATACACTCATAGCTTCCATGGTTTTTGTTTACATGACTGTAGGAGCGAGCGAAATGAGAAATAGTGCAGGCTCTATATTGACATGCTCTGCATACATTAGGTGTTTATCGTTTATCTTCACATAGCTGTTCTTCGACATTGAGAATAAAGTGAGAGTTACACGATAAAACTGCCTTCAGAATGTATTTATCGTATGCGCATTCACACGCTTCGTACATCAAAACGCTCTGTGCCGTTGATGTGTGTGCGAACACCTACATCATAATTCAATGCAACTGATTTTGACCTTCCGTTGACGTGCTGTACCGGTGACGGAAGACTGGCGGATTGTATGAAGGGAACTATAATCTGTCACACTCGTTTGTCTATTCGCTCACAGTATATGAGAAGGGACGAAATTTCGTTACATAAGCTTTATTCTGGTGCTGCTCTTTGGCCTCGCGGTCCATCTTCCCGCAATTCCAGTACATCATTGATATGTTCGGTTCCTTGCAAGCCTCTGCCAAATATCCAAAGACCAAACACCTGGAGTAATTCTCCGCTTGTTTATTCACCCGGCTCTCAATGGGCACCCAACCGTAAGTTGGCCTACCTCCAGCGGCTTGTCAGCAGCAGATGCCGAAAAAAAGAATCATCGCTGTCTGAGCCCCTCCGTACTCCTTAGTTAACCGGATCGTCATGTGCAACTCGACCAGGTTAAAATGCAGCTTCAGTCCACCTTTTAGTTCGTTCACAGTCCTGATATCATCCTGGTCTATACACATAATCACTGTATACGGGCTTAAGGCTTTAACTTCTGCCCTTTCATCCAGTGATGTGGTAATAATCTCTTGTATAGTTGAGCTGTTAATCGTGGGGTCCTCCTTCAATTCGAGTATATGTATTAGACCGGCAACATTGTTAGCTTTTTTTCGGAGGACTGTTGGATCGAACGGGGATTGGCTTCACATACCATTCGTCAAATGTGAGATTTTTCAGAAAGCTCTGGATCACTCACAGGAGCTTTCAAGTTTGTATGGTGAAATATATGAAAAAAAGATGGGTGGGTAATGTCAGAGACATTACCAGAGTGAAGTAGAATACACTTTAGGCTGTTAATGCGAATGCTACAATTTTGACTATATTCTGATAGGTTATATTAAAACCAGCCATTTCGTTAATTCTAATGGAAATTCCGAAATATCGGTACACGTACATCGAAACCTAAAATATTACAACATATTTATCACCATATGGTAACCCTGAAAAGAGCATTTAATGAGAGTGAATCAGTTCATTTGGCAACAGTAGCGAATCGTATATACTTGTACCGTTATTTCGCTATTTCAATTAGAAATACCGAAATAACTTATTTTAATAAAACCTTTCAGAAATTAGTAAAAATTGCAGCATTCGTATTAACAACTTAAAATGTATGCTACTTCATTTCGGTAATGTCGTTGACATTACCTACCCATCTTTCTAATCTAAAACCGATTTAATCCACCTAGCAGTGAGATGAGACATTTCTTACACATTTCACTATTGGATTAGTTTGCAGAACTCACGAGAAGTAGGCACCCAACTAGAGGTGGGATGAAAACAGTTTCTAGTCTTGCACGAATAAAATCTCGAATAAACTGAATAAATTATAGAAATCAACAAAGCGACCGAAATAAAAAAGTAAAGCAAAAAATGAAATAATAGGTTTTTAAATTCATAAAATAAGAATCAAATGAATCAAATGAATGAAATGAATCAAATGAATCAAATGAATCAAATAAATCAAATGAATCAAATGAATCAAATGAATCAAATGAATCAAATGAATCAAATGAATCAAATGAATCAAATGAATCAAATGAATCAAATGAATCAAATGAATCAAATGAATCAAATGAATCAAATGAATCAAATGAATCAAATGAACCAAATGAATCAAATGAATCAAATGAATCAAATGAATCAAATGAATCAAATGAATCAAATGAATCAAATGAATCAAATGAATCAAATGAATCAAATGAATCAAATGAATCAAATGAATCAAATGAATCAAATGAATCAAATGAATCAAATGAATCAAATGAATCAAATGAATCAAATGAATCAAATGAATCAAATGAATCAAATGAATCAAATGAATCAAATGAATCAAATGAATCAAATGAATCAAATGAATCAAATGAATCAAATGAATCAAATGAATCAAATGAATCAAATGAATCAAATGAATTAAATGAATCAAATGATTCAAATGAATCAAATGAATCAAATGAATCAAATGAATCAAATGAATTAAATGAATCAAATGAATCAAATGAATCAAATGAATCAAATGAATCAAATGAATCAAATGAATCAAATGAATCAAATGAATCAAATGAATCAAATGAATCAAATGAATCAAATGAATCAAATGAATCAAATGAATCAAATGAATCAAATGAATCAAATGAATCAAATGAATCAAATGAATCAAATGAATCAAATGAATCAAATGAATCAAATGAATTAAATGAATCAAATGAATCAAATGAATCAAATGAATCAAATGAATCAAATAAATCAAACGAATCAAACGAATCAAATGAATCAAATGAATCAAATGAATCAAATGAATCAAATGAATCAAATGAATCAAATAAATCAAATGAATCAAATGAATCAAATGAATCAAATGAATCAAATGAATCAAATGAATCAAATGAATCAAATGAATCAAATGAATCAAATGAATCAAATGAATCAAATGAATCAAATGAATCAAATGAATCAAATGAATCAAATGAATCAAATGAATCAAATGAATCAAATGAATCAAATGAATCAAATGAATCAAATGAATCAAATGAATCAAATGAATCAAATGAATCAAATGAATCAAATGAATCAAATGAATCAAATGAATCAAATGAATCAAATGAATCAAATGAATCAAATGAATCAAATGAATCAAATGAATCAAATGAATCAAATGAATCAAATGAATCAAATGAATCAAATGAATCAAATGAATCAAATGAATCAAATGAATCAAATGAATCAAATGAATCAAATGAATCAAATGAATCAAATGAATCAAATGAATCAAATGAATCAAATATATCAAATGAATCAAGTGATTCATATGAATTAAGTGAATCACATGAATCACACGAATCAAATGAATCAAATAAATCAAATGAATCGAACGAATCAAATGAATCAAATGAATCAAATGAATCAAACGAATAAAATGAATCAAATGAATCAAATGAATCAAATGAATCAAATGAATCAAATGAATCAAATGAATCAAATGAATCAAATGAATCAAATGAATCAAATGAATCAAATGAATCAAATGAATCAAATGAATCAAATGAATCAAATGAATCAAATGAATCAAATGAATCAAATGAATCAAATGAATCAAATGAATCAAATGAATCAAATGAATCAAATGAATCAAATGAATCAAATGAATCAAATGAATCAAATGAATCAAATGAATCAAATGAATCAAATGAATCAAATGAATCAAATGAATCAAATGAATCAAATGAATCAAAGAATCAAATGAATCAAATGAATCAAATGAATCAAATGAATCAAATGAATCAAATGAATCAAATGAATCAAATGAATCAAATGAATCAAATGAATCAAATGAATCAAATGAATCAAATGAATCAAATGAATCAAATGAATCAAATGAATCAAATGAATCAAATGAATCAAATGAATCAAATGAATCAAATGAATCAAATGAATCAAATGAATCAAATGAATCAAATGAATCACATGAATCAAATGAATCAAATGAATCAAATTAATCAAATGAATTAAATTGATTTAATTCATCCATTGAATACAATGAATCAAATTAGTGAAATGGATCAAATGAATAAAAAGAATGGATGAACAAAATGAACAAAGTAAAAAATAAATGAAATGCATATATAAAACAAACGAATCAAATAAACGGAATGAACTGAAGTGATAAAATGAATAAAATGAAGGAAATGAGCAGAATAAAATGCATTGATTAAAATGAAAAATTAAAGAATGGTGAAAGGTTATAAATTTATAAAAAGAAATAAATTGAATCAAATAAATTATTTGGATGAAGTGATTAAAACTGAAAAAGTAGTCATATTATTAAAATGAAGAAACTGAACAAAATGAATAAACTGGAAAAAAATGAATTAAATGCATACAATGAAAACAATGAATAAAATAAGTTAAATGAATGATTTGAGTAAAATGCACACAACTGATCAGAGTGAATCCGAAGAATGAAACGAATAAAATAAGTAAAATGAACGCAGATGAACAAAACGAATAAAAAGATGCTGAATGAAATAATTAATTGAAATGAAATGGTCATATATTTGAAGCTAAAAACATTTTTGAATAAAGAAAATGAATAAACCGGATTGTACGAATTTGAGAACCATTGCATCAGAAAGTTTTGAAATGTTTTTGAAAATACCATCTTCTGAGAAAAGGCTAATAAATATGCAATGGACTTTCTAGGGCTTCCATCTTTTTTTGGTTTTATTCTTTTTGTTTTCATGCTTCTTTACTTGACGCGTCGTTTTAAGATTATCTGGTGTTTCTACTTTATTGTTGGACCTTAATTAGTTATCAGGAACCTGGAACGTTCAATTTGCTTTGGAACTCGAAGTTTACTTTTTGGTCATATTCCCGAAAAAAAGATTTATGTATTGAATAGAATTTACTGGTCCAATATTTTAACGCGCAATTGAATATAGCAAAGTTAGACAAGGTCACATGTGCTTTCAAGTCCCTTGAACAGAGAACGACAGGAAGAATGCGATTCGTGAATGAGACAGGTAGATATTTGAAAGTTTTTATTTGCATTGAAGTAAATAGTGTGAAATGTCTAGGCTATGTCGATAGCATAAAGGCCATGCATTCAGTTGATTGCAATGCAGTCTCTTTCCATTCATCCTTATAGCTTTCATATTGTTTCGTTCGGAATTCTCGTGCAGGAAATATGGATAAATAAGTCCTATACAGACCAATACTGTGAAAAAAAATGTTTCAAACTACTCAGTATATCCAGATATGGACGACGATATATTAGAAGACACATTGTAGTTGCACCCCCCATCGAGAGTGGATACATTGGGAGACTTCTTTTCCTGGATCTAATTTGTGGATATTTTTGGTCTTTGATCCGTTATTTCTCATAAAAGTTCGTACCAATATAACGAATATGCAGCTGATACAACTTATGGTTTATTCGCCTGTTCCACATTCCGTCTTCCATCTGCACTCCACCATAGATGGTACGCAACACCTTTCGTTCGAAAACTCCAAGGGCGCGTTGGTCCTCAACGAACATAGTTCAGGTCTCGTGGCCGTAGAGGACCACCGATCTAATCAGCGTCTTGTAGATAATCAACTTCGTGCGGCGGCGAATTTTGTTCGACCGAAGCGTCCTCCGGAGTCCAAAGTAGGCACGATTTCCTGCCAAGATCCGTCTCTGAATTTCTCTGCTGTTATCATTGTCGTCGGTTACCAGTGAGCCCAAATACATGAATTCGTCGACCATCTCGATTTCGTCACCGTCAATCCGAACTCGGGTGGGAGGTTCACATTGTCGTCTCTAGAACCTCTTCCTCTCATGTATTTTGTCTTCGAAACGTTGATGGCAAGTCCAATCCTGCTGGCTTCAGCTTTCAGTCTTTGAGCATATGTTTCATTCAAAATTCAATAGAGATACGAATAGTTTAAATATCGCACGTGGAATGTCTCTTTTGGAAATTTTCATGTCAAACTTTCATATTACCCAGTTAAGCCAAATATTTTTCTGATATAGCCATGAATTTCCTTAATTATAGTGTAGATAAAGACTTTGAATACAATTGAATTAAAGTTGAGTTGATGAAGCAGCAGACAAGAAATAGTTTTGTTTTCTCAAACCTTCGCAATTACAATTAATAAATATTTCAGATTGGCAGAAGATCTTATCACACAACTTAGAAATGGATACAGAAATAGCTAGATAGATGCGATAGAAGAGAAACAGAGAGAGAGAGAGAGAGAGAGAGAGAGAGAGATGGGGGGCGTGTGAGGAATGGCAAATGTTGGTTAATGCAGTGACATTATTTTTATAGGTATATTATTATGATATGTTGATTTCTTATACTTTTATCATAAATAATGCAAGTAGTAATTTTTGCGCCATAACCAGTATAACCTAAGTCTTGCAAAAGAGCTAAATTTTGGCTAGATTTTTGGGCTTCAAACATACTTACTACTGTACTTTCGGTGACACCACGAGTATAATTATTTGAGAAATCTTTTATCTCACTATTAGGTGAATTACTTGTTGATCTGTTTATTGATATACCATCCAACATTTACCTCATGATTGAACGCAATGCCTAATCCAAGGGATAAATACTAGAACTCACTGTTTCTTTATCAACACAGTATTTTGTCTTTGAAGTGAACTTATATATTGATTTTTAAGAAATAGTTAATTTATTATAAAGGTAATTCACAAAATGTTCTCAACATCGAATTCCTTGAATCACGTAGATGTGTTTTCATACCCAGATATTCAAAATCGGCTTAGTTTTGCCCCTAAAACACCAGTAAAGCAATACTCTGTATGAAAAAATTTCATTTTTAGATAGTGGAAATTGGTAAGCGAGGACTGAAAATAAAAAATGTTTAATATCTCCGCCGCTCGTGTAAGGATTTTAACAATCTATAGCTTGTTAGAAAGGTATTTTTACAATTTTTTTTTACATTTTTTTTTCTATTTATGTGCAGTGTGTGGGACAATTGTATATTGTTCGGAAATTATTTGCGAAAAACCTGCTGTTTTTTGACAAAATCGTCCATATCTCAGAAAGTGAACAACATATCGAAAATCAAAAATAATAGTGTCAAATGGCAACATTAGGCCTTTCTTTTGAAACTAGTTTCATTAAGATCGGTTCAGCCATTGCTGAGATAATTACATGACATTTTGTACATACATACATACACACATACACACACACACATACAGACATTGTCTCAATTTGTCGAGCTGAGTCGATTGGTATATGAGACTCGGCCCTCCGGGCCTCGGAAACAGTTTTCAAAGTTTGAGCGAATCCTATACATTTCTTTTGTAAGAAATGTAAAACAGAACAATTGTTTTGAAAACCTAATAATTGCATAACCTAAGACGATTTAAAGCTACACTTTTGTGAAATCTCAACAGAAAACAAAATTACGTGTTAGTCCAACGAGCTTTCTGTCCTGTTGTTGTTGTGAATCATTAAAATTTTGAACATTTTTCAAAGCGTTATGATTGTGATTACAGAGGGAAATGTTGGTTAAATGATATTTATTAAATTCTCCCAATTATTGTTCTATAGCTACTATGATCATATTTCCTTAGGAGGCGCGTTTTACCCCATGTTTTCATAAATAGTAATATGCTCGAACCTTAACCAAGCAGGTAACTAAGAGTGGAGTTTTCACAATAATAGAGCTTTTGATTTGTGTAGCCGCGATATTCGCAAACAAAATAAGTAAAAAGCACATTGCGTCATTTAGCCGCACACAAAATAAGCCGGGCTTAATGTGGATACAATAAATCTGTTTTACGAACCGTTATTTAACTGAGTTTATAACATGATGATACGTAAAACTTTTTCTCAGTTTGCTCCGAGGACCAAGTATTTTAAATTTCCCCTGGTAGAGCTAAAATGCTCTATAAACTCGTAAATAAACTTTCCGAAGTAACTCGTATCAAATTATGAACGGAAAAACGTATTATCAGTATCCAATAAGCCAACACCATCTCCTTTATATAACGAAACAACCAGTACGCATTACAGCTTGCCGGAGGAACCAAACACACAGATAAATTCATCACGGTGCACACTGGAACGCGCGACGCACAGTGGCGGATCTTCAAACAAAAGTCGGACAAAACCTCAAATGTTACCTAATTTGGCTGAAAATCACAAGATAAGCTAATTTTGAGGTGCTGAGCTCATTTTTGATGTCAAAAGTCGTAAAATATTAAATGCCTTTTTCCATACAGTGTCATTGAACCTTTCTTATGACTATTATCCCGTTTTCATGATAGATTTTCCGTTACTGTTCACAAATATCAGCAATATCATAAAAAATGAAGAATACTACTTTAAATCCATTGTATAACGTGTTGGTTTATCGTAGATTGCCTAACTATTTTACACAAAACACCATGCGCCTCCATATCAGCAACAAAGTTTCAAAATCTCCTTAAATCTTTTTGCGCACCTAGGCGCAGAACGAGACCATGATATTCGAAAAGGTTATTTCCCATTGAATGTAAACAATGGGACCGTTCCGAAATGATTCGCATGTTTGTACAGAATACATCAGTGAAAAATGTATTTTTGATTCGACCACCTTAAACATATTTAAACGAAAAAGCCATAGTTCTAAGTGAATTAACCGAATGTATTTTAATTGATAACCAAGTTCTTTTGTTCCCCTACCCAATGAAACTAGTTGTGCTAAAATCGGACCAAAATCAAAAGAGTAACATGCATTTGAAGTAAACAGAGCAACAGTGGTTTCGGATATAAACATCATCAAAAAGTTCGGATTTTGCTACGTTTAAACCGATGTTAAAATCGTGTTCTTATCCAATGATCATAAAACTTTTAAATATACATAATTCAATACATGAGAAATTTAGGAAAAATATAAAATATCAATATTTCAAAAACAAATTTTCTAGGTTTTGGCCAGCCTCCAGCCACTGTGCGACGTGGTGAATTTATCGGTACAAGCACCTGACGCCACATATAATTTAAAGAACAAGAGAGCGTGGTTCTCGCACCAAACCACCCCATCGCCAATCCATTTATTCAGCTCTGAAAAAAATAAGTGTTGTGTGCAAGACACGACCACGATGACATTAAAAATGCAGCCAGTTTTATGAGCAAGCAATATTATCCGTGGCCAAATTAAAAACCGTTAATGCCATCGACTGTTTCAGAACTACACACATGCTATTCTTCACTAGAGATAATTGTTGAATTTTTAAATTAAAATCGATAACCTATAGTGTGATAAATTCAAGTTTTAAAATAGTTTTATTCAAATTCATGAAATGGGAACATCAATTAATGATGCTCACAAACAAAACCTTACATCTATCTTTAAATACCTGCTATCAAATCAAATGTCTGCAAACGCGATAGCAAAATAACTGGTCATAAATCAAATTATTCGTAAACGAAGAAAGTTCAACATATGTGCCTTTATATATTCGGTGGTTTAATTAACATTAACTCTTAAATGTTCTATTTTTTTGTCCTAAAAGGAACCATTTTAAGGGAATCATTCAAATTAACTGTTTTGTATGTGGGGTCCTGAAAAGGACCATTAACGGAATCCAGAAATGGACTATTTGTGGGATCCACAAATACGCGTGCTATGGAGTGAAAGGTACTAAACTAACTAAGGGCTTTTGGTTTAACAAAAATAATATGCAGAATGGAACAAGTCAGCTGCAAAAAAGGTTTGCCATCTCTTCCAGCCGCATGTTACTTACATCAGATAAATATTTCGAATTGAAAAGAAACACCTTTCTCTTCAGCATCTAATATGAAATACTGATAGCTTGAAACGTTACATCGGCTTTTATCACTTTCGCACTGATGATGGAAGGACTGCCTTCATGCAGAATAATAAAAAAATATTTGCGGATTCTTTTTGGTACGGCTTTCGCTAGCTGGCAGTGTTGCGTCATCCTACAATTTCCTGAAACATTGCAGAATTTTGGATTATGTTTCCGAAAGACTATTTTAATAAATCACAGGTTTTCGCTAATTTCAACCTGGAAATGTACTTTAAGTAGCTGCACATTTTTGTATTGTTTCGGAAGGATAAATTTAAACAAATAACAGATTGTTGCAAATTTCAGATTGTCAATATACGCGCAAGCAACAAATAACGAATATAAACTGCGCAATTGGATTATCGCTGTCAATGATTGGAAATATTCCAATTTGTTCTTTATTGTATGTTATTGTTATAGCCCTTAAAAGGGCTTTTAATTTAACAATAATAACATGCAGAATGGACCATTTAGTCAACTTCAACATGCAGAATGGAACATTTAGTCAACTGCCAACTCTTCCAGCCGCGCTCTATTTACATCGGATCACCCCCAGCGGTAGCAGTGATCAAATGCAGCACTCATCGCAGCGCATTGTCAACATGCATGATTGCTACTGCTGTTCTTTACGGCCCGACGTTTGACGGGAGAATGAAGTCGTTCGAGGAATGATATTCTTTAAATAGTCGATGATGATGTCATTCATAGAAGCGTAGTATGCTGGGTGCTCAAATCTGTCGTACGAGACGCTATAGGCACGATGTTACTTGTCTGGCAAAAGAGCAACAACTGATTGAAACAGACACGCGGCACATTTATTTATAACTTTTCGTGTTTGTTTGAATTACTAACTTGCTCCCTATTGACGGCTCTGTCGGGGATAGATTGATGTATAGGAGTTTTCACGTTTTCGAGATCTGTTCATTTTTGCTTGTTTTTCAATAGTGTGATATTGAAATACAAAAATTGTCACGTCATTTCATGATAAGAATCATCAGCGCCTGGCGGCAGTCATGGTATCTATTACCTACCATCGATGAATGTGAGCTGACATAAAACGTAGCAGCTGCTACGCTTACAACGTCAGAACACAAACTAACGATTATTTCTTGTGTTGTCATTTTATGCGCGTCGCAGTTCGTTCGATCAAAAAGAGGCAGTCCCAACAACGCTTGCTTTTTGAGCGAATTGTACCAACCAATCATGGATCAGATAATTACTACTTTCATAAAATCCATTATTTCCGCTATTTTTAATAATTGTACATACTACCGAATTGGATACAAAATTGTTGTACATATTTCCAATCAGATAGCGTAATAATCTTATTTTTTCATTCAGTACAAAGGCAGATATTCACGTTTAAAAAATCGGGTAAAATTCTGGCAGAAAATTTTGAAACGGGACCCCTATATTGAAACGTTAGAAGTATTCTACTTCAATAGGCAGAAGAAACAATAAATTCATTAAAAACTGCCAGTATCATCTTGTGTATCCCATAATCTGCAGATATATGGCTTAAGGTGTAGGGATCAGCATTGCCGAGGACTGTAAATTGATCCGATTTTGCTGTAAAAAGATATTCTCATATAAAATTATGTGTTGCTTCTCTTTCTCGCACATGCTTAGAATAGGCAATTTCAAAAAAATCGGTTGGTCTTCAAAGTTAAATAACTTTGTCAGGGAACCTCCAATCAATATGCAACCTTCGACAAGGCTGTTCGTTATAAAATAAGCTATGCGGCAAAAACTTTTGAGGTATGCAGAGTTACTGTGAAATTTTTTATTTAATTTTAAGTTTTTATTACCTAGTATATATGTGTATGTGTATATATTTATTTGCATTTGTATTTATATAAAAAAAAGTCCAACTGACAATTTGTCTTAATGAACTATACTAAACTAAGGTAAACTAAACATAATTAAAATAGTGACAATACACGACGACGAAACTGCGAAGAGTTCATGACGAAGTCAAAAATTTCAGTCAACTCGTTAAAGCGACGACTCATTGCTAAAATTGGACTATTGGCAGCGTAGTTAGTGCTGCGCATTTCAGAATGCAGCAGGGCTCGAGGGCGAAGAGAACGGGTAGGCGCGTAGAGGTTGATTTGCGCTAGTAGTTCCGGATCATCATATTCAGCCAGCAGAATCTTTGACACGAAGGTAGCTTGCGCTGCATGTCTCCGGCGTGTTAAAGTATTAAGTCCTAAAAGACGACAACGGTCCTCGTACGGTGGCAGGTTTAATGGATCGTTCCACGGCAATTCACGTAACGCATATCGTATGAATTTACGCTGGACTGCTTCGATCCTAAGGCTCCACGTAGCTTGATACGGGCACCAAACGACGTTCGCAAATTCCAACTGCGGGCGCACCAATGAGCAATAAAGAGCCTTGAAGCATAGAGGATCCCGAAATTCGTTGGATATTTTGAAAATAAATCCCAGCAAACGATTGGCTCTGTCGATGGTCGCTGAGACGTGATGAGTATACGTTAGCTTATCATCAAGAATGACTCCTAGATCCTTTACGTGGTCAACGCGTTGTAGTAGAGTTCCTGCGATGTTATAGTTGAAGGTAAGCATATTTCTCGTTCGATAATAGCTGATGACAAAACATTTTGCAACGCTAAGGACCATCATGTTTCTTACACACCAGCTATAAAAGGTGTCAATAAGATACTGTAGCTCACGGCAATCGGCTTCATTCCGTATAACAAGAAAAAAATTTAAGTCGTCGGCAAAAAACAGCTTTCCTCCACGGCTTAGAACGAAAACCGCATCGTTCACGAACAATGAAAAAGTAGTGGACCTAGCGTACTACCTTGAGGAACTCCGGAAGTGTTGAAAAAGGATTCTGAAACAATATCGCCAATTTGAACAACGATTTCACGGTGCACAAGGTAGGATCGAAGCCAATGGTAGAATCTAGTAGAACACCCTAGCTTATCAAGCTTTGTTATCAGTATCTCATGATTAACTCTATCAAAAGCTGCTTTTAGATCAGTGTAAATAGTATCCACCTGCAATTTCTTAGACTTTTGTTCCGTGCAAAATGACGTAAAGCAGACGAGATTCGTCTCGACTGAACGTCCTGGGAAAAATCCGTGCTGAGATGTACTAATGTAGTGTCGACAAGCAGAAAATAACGCCTCGTTGATAATCGATTCAAACACTTTAGATTCGACTCCTAGCGAAGTGATTCCGCGATAGTTCGCTATGTCGCGTTTGTCACCTTTCTTGAATACCGGGAACGTTACTGAGCATTTCCAATCCTCAGGAAACGTTTGCTGCTGAAGCGATAGGTTAAAAATATATGCAAGTGGTGTTACAAGTAAGTCCGAACATTTTTCAATACAGTTGAAGGTATAACACTGAGGCCGGGTGCATAAGATGACTTGGTTTTCCGAATTGCAGATATAACCATTTGTTCAGAGACAGTAAACACATCCAAATCAACAGCACAAGCAGGAACGTCGCGAGAGGCATTTTCGAGTTCGATTGCGGTTGGCGAGTCAGTTGAAAAAACACTCGAGAAGAATCTGGCAAACAGCGTACATTTCGCCACAGTTGTCGTAGCTTCTTCGCCGTCGTAAAGCATCCTTGATGGAAGTCCAGTTTCTTTTCGCTTCGTGTTGACAAATGACCAAAAGTCCTTCGGGTTTCGGCGTAGATTATTCTGGATGCGGTTTACATAGCGTTTGTACAGAAGTAACAACGATACTCATTACTGACTAAAGTGAACATGCGCTTAGAAAGAGGACACCGTCGATTTGTGTACGCACGTAGGGTTTTTGCTCGAGTACGTTTTAGCTTTCGAAGAGTGCTGTTTGACCAGGGCGGCTTGCTAGGAGACTGATATTTAGGCACTGAGGTCTCAACACAGTTCAGTAGTAGTCGCTTGTAGATGGCAACTGCAGCATTAACACTCACTTGGACATGCAGTACACTCCAATTAATTTGCGACAGAGAACTGCGCTGCTTTACAAAATCAGTTTTGCGAAAGTTGAGACGGTCGACAGAAAGAGTTTCTACATACTGAACTGATCGAATAGTGCCAATTGAGATTTCAAGCGCGGGATGAAAGTTGTCAAGTGGAACAATCACGCTGGATGCTTCATTGACGGAACATACAGGTATAATAGTTTCACTAACAAAGACGAGATCCAGAAAGCGTGACTGGTGGTTAGGAATCATGTTTACTTGACTTAGTCCGTTGAAAGCAAATCCGTCCAGTAGCAAACGACTGGCGATGTTAGTTGTCGAAGACACCGGGTCTGGGTAAGCGTATCCGTGTCGTGACGGCACCCAAATGAACCCTGGCTGATTGAAATTACCAAGGACAATCATCACGCCATCCGCGCCAGCTTGTGAAGAAGCGTTATTCACAGCACCCATGTGAAGTTGTATAATATTGCAGTCGAGTCGCTTTTCAGGAGGAATATAGACAGCACCAATATAAAAGTTCCTGGATGGAGTTGTAATTCTAACCCAAACAGCCTCAACACTGGTTAAACTACCTACATCAATCTCACATGAGACAAATGCGGTGGAAACAGCAATCAAAACTCCTCCTCTACGTCCGCGAATACTGTTGCCACTATTTCGGTCCGCACGGTATAAGGTGTAATCATCGCCGAAAAGCTGCACTGATGTTATATGCGCATCGAGCCATGTTTCGGTGAAGACGCAAACATCGTAGTCACCGTCCACAGCAGTCAAATACACGTCATCAATTTTCGTCTTAAGCCCTCTCGCGTTCTGATAGTAAATCCGCAAACCACCAGTGTCATGTGAGAGGTGTCGTGCTGCATTCCAAGTTTCAGGACTGCGGGTTCGATGATCACTATCACCGCAAATAGCGCGGGGAGAGCAGGAAGGGGAACAAACTGCGATGCGGAGGGAATGACTGCGTCATAACTGTTGTGTCCAGCGACTGACTACAATGGGAGGCATACTTGAAGGTGCGCAGTATCATGTTTAGCTTCGGAAGGACATATATTATTCAAATGTTTACCTGAGCGGACAGATGCGATGCGATCGAAATTATCATTTGGACATTGAAGGTTCGCTGGAGCGGTAGAGTCGATTGAGTTGTGTTCAACAGCAGACTGTAAGTGAAATTTACATTGAGAGTGTGCAGCATCTTGAAGTGCTTCGGAAGGACATATACCCTTCATGACTTTACCGGACACAGAAGAAGTTGCCGATTCGTCAGGTAGTCCGATGTCGCTCACCGAGGAACATGAAGTTAGACAGACGAGTTTATCCGGGATAGCTTGGCGCTACTGTCCACCACCAGATGGATTCCGCAGCAATCCTGATGATATGCCGTTGAATTTTTGAGTTGGTCACAAATTCACGAAAGTAGATGTTCTCCGGCCAAGAGTCTTTGGACAGAGCCTTATCCCTGCATGATTTGCTAACGCCAACTTTGAAGGCGATGAAGCTCAGAGATGAGAGATCCTTGTCCTTAGGAACTAGGCGAACTATTCTCGGTTGCATATCCTTTCCAGAGCCGTCTTAAGACCACTCGGGGCCCCTGGGCACAACTGCGTTGAGGGGCCCCTATAATTGAACAGGCATATACTGCCATCTATGCCACCTTGAAATATATTTTATATTTTTCAAATTTAAGCCAAATCATTCAACCATGTGAAAGTATTAAAAATACTGTAGGTATCAAAATATATCGAGAAAAAATTTAGATTTCCATCACTATAGATGGCCTTGTACATGTCCAGGTACCGTCGAAAAACAGAAAATGATTTTGATAGATCTTAAAAAGATATAGCATTTCTGACCAATCTTACAAAGTGACAAAAAGCATTACATACTATATGCGGTTATGGGAGTTCGAACTCAAGTGAGCTGCGTACAGTGTAATGGACTTACCAGCTGCGCTATTCCCACCCCATATGATATAATCTGATCTTCATTGTTGTAAGCCGTTGTTGGGGGCTGAAGAGTGCCTCCGTCATTAAACGTCCATTTTACAATGTCGACGATTCATTCAATCATTGTCATGAGCCAATAAAATCAACTTGTTGAAAGATGACGACTACGTGATTTACAAAAGTTACATTGATACAAAGTTGTTCTCAATTGGAAAAAGTCAATTCCCAATTTAAAAAAAGCCACACTTTTTTCAATCATAATTCAACTACATTTACAGATGATAATATTGAATATGGCAGTCATTGAAATCAATCGATATTATGTCGAAGCGCGCGATTCGAAGTTCATTCTTTTTAGATATTCATATTTTTCGCTTCAGGATTCTTTGAAATAGTGTCTCTTCCTACACAAATTGCCGGTGAGGTAGATTTTTGTTATATATTTTAACAGAAGTTTTGTACTTTCTTTTATAGCGAACGGTTCGGAGAAACGAAGATAGCAAACAACTACGTATTTTCATATTCAACAAATTAGTATCTCAAACTCGGCGCCGGTAGTTAAGTGGCAAGTCTAGGGTTTTGATGGTAGAGTCGCCTCTCTGATGTCGGTGATAAGCACTCAGTGCAGAAAGAGACAGAAAGAAAAAAAAATAACAATAATTAGCCTTTTCAACTTTCGAAATTACTCGAACCTATTAATATGAACAACACAATTCATTTCAACAATTCACTGACACAACTATTAGCAGTTCATTAATAATCGCCCACAAACAGAAATGCAACCATCTACCAACGAAGCTCATCAAATACGAAAAGCAAATGCTATATCACTTTGACTGCAAAATTATACAAAATGTAAACCCAAACATAATTGAACAAAAATTTAAGTTACAAAAAAATTTATTTCAATACCAGTAATGTAAAACACTCGAAATAGGTCACAACGAATGCACGTGACCGTGAGGCACAAATTTTCGACTACTGATTCCTGATTCTGACGACCTAAAATATTTTTGATAAGGCGGGGTGTCGTACAAAAATAACATAATTGATTCTGTACCAGACTAGGACAGCATAGTGGAAAATGCCTAATCTGGCCACGAAAGTATCGTGAAATCTCAAGAAGTCCAGGAGGAGAATTAAACTGAATTCCTAGTTTTAAGATAGTCGCAAAAAAAAAATTAAACAGATTACTGTAACCCACTGTTGTATATAGCATTGAATGTCTAGTTTTAAGATAGCTGTAAAAAATTTCCTCTTTTATAAAAAAATATTTCAACATTGTAACCTCCTAGTTTTAAGATATTCAAAATGTAAAAACAAACGAGTTTGGCACCGCCAAGTTAACGCATTTGTACCTATCAAATAAACCAACTGAATAAAAATAAAAAGTCCGGGAGTCATTTTTAGAAGTTCTCATGAAGATTTGTCCATTCACAATCCCTGTGATGAAGAAATTAAAATTTTCCACATGCGCGGATCGCTTGCCAAACAAGGACTGTGCAACGAATTTCGACATCTTCTTCTTCCACTTTCTGTGCGGCTTTCTTGTGCAAATTTTGCCACCTTGTTGCCACTCCTGGTGCCTTTCGAACTTTATATACCGTAAACCGGGGTGACTTTGATCATCGTGGTGACTTTGATCAATCGAAACTTTTCTCGTAGATTGCTTATTTGGCCAGAATAGTATACCGAATCCTTGAAATTTGAAATGAGTTTTGCTCTAAAACTTATAAAATACTGATTTGTTATATTTTTTGAGTATATTGTTCGGTTTTTGGGTACAAAAACCACAAAAAACCGAAATTTCACTTTACCTTATTTTACGAAGCTTCGTATAGTGTCTATTTTTTATAAAACAAATAAAGCATAGATTTTAACAAGAGTAATAAATTCTAGGTGAGTTTTCATTTTTCTTTAGAGTGGGGTGCGCCAAATTTATTTCTAATAATTCGATTATTTTGAAAACATTTTTTTGTAAAACTAATTGGAAATAATTTCAGATTATCTCCAACTAAAATTCGCAATATTTTTGTATATTAATTACTCCATAGCGTTAAAATAGAAGGGACTTTTTGTATATTGATAAACTACTGAAATAAAACAAGTGGAGGAGTTGAAAATGTTTCAAGATTCTTTTATTCTAGTTGGGCTCAAATTTTGCGAATTTTGGTCATTCGATTTTTACAGTAGAGTGGAATACTTTGTACAATGCCAATTAACATCTATTTTTAATATTTAATAATTGAATATCTTTCCAGAATTAGTCTAAACAAACATTTGAATGAAATATTGACATCAAGAATTTAATGTGGGTGAACATGAAGGTTATCAAAGTCACCCCGGAATACGAAAGCGGACTTGAAATTGAAATCATTTTTGGACAAATAATTATCAGCGAACAATTTGAGGTAAAACCATCAAATCTTCTTCACCATACATCAGTACATGGTTTAAAAATGTTAAACTTGAAATGTTAAACTTGAAAAAATGTGTGGTGTTAAAAAATATGTAATGATCACTTCGAAAAATGATCAATATCACCCCGGTTTACGGTACGTATTGTAGAAAACATTTCATTGGAGCGAGTAAAGGCGCTATAATCTATCCCAGGAGCTTAGAACCAAAGGAGTGACATTAATCTTTTTAGCCAAATCACTCCCAACGATTTACCAAATCCCCATCAAATTGAAACGATCGGTACGGTTGTCCACATTTCTTCCTTATTCAAGGTTCAAAATGATTCGTTGATTGAATTCTTCATTAAATGAATAATTTGATTGCCGTATAATTTTGAATCATCTTCTTTCTGTACGCTGCACAGTTGGCCTGGCCGTTTTAATGATTGTGTCACAAACCATATGTGCCACAAACATTAATACTGACAAGAAAAATTGTACGTGAAAGTCTGCAATTTTCCAAGATTCCCACATGTAATGGCTGTGTATGTGCATAATAGACTAAACCAGCATTGTAGAAGATAATTCAAAAATGTTTTTGCTCAACATGATTTGAAACTTGAATGAAAATGTTGGATTGACGTTTGAATTGGTCTAATACCATCCTGATAATGTGGTGCCTCGTTCCCTATCGCTACCATCACTCCGGTTGATTGTCTGATGCTCTCTAAAATCACATTGGATAAGGTGCAATGTGTGAATTCGAGCAATCCATTGTTCATCCATTGATCCATTGTTTCCCCGCAAGCTAAAGAGTTATACACAATTAAGTGCTACTATTTTTTGGAACTATGATTCTATATTCATCCTAAGTTGGGGGCCCCCAAAAGTCCGGGGCCCCTGGCCCTGGCCCAGTGTGCCCATGCGTAAAGACGGTACTGATCCTTTCCCAGACAATCTTTCACAAGTGTAGAAACTTCATCGTCCGTCGTGCTGGGATCAAATGCAGACAAGTAGACCCATAACAGCTCCTCAAGTGGTGATACTGTTTTTATCGTTTCAAACGCAGCTTTTGCTCCACGAATATTAGTGATTTTTGCTTTGAGCTGATCATCTTCATGCTTGCGCTTAGGAGTGTTTGGAACGGGATTATATGCAGCAATCCTTGTCCAAGGTGTATTTACCGTTGGAGATAGCGGTTTTGTGTCGACTTTAACCGAGAGAGCTTTAACGACATCTTTTAAATCAGCTATGTCATCCTTTAATGATTTCAGAGAATTAGGGTTGCCACCCCTCCGGGTTTGACCCGGAGACTCCGGTTTTCGGGAGCGATCTCCGGGTCTCCGGGTTTTTCATCAATTTCTCCGGGTTTGGTGGGAAAAAGCATAGGTTCAATTTTTTTGGAATTAATTGATTCTTTACAAAATATTTAAAAAGTCTAAATTAACTATTACTCTGGTTCAGATTTATTTTTCCCGACTAACCCTTCGTTTCAAGGTGGCAAAGAGTTCACCAAATATTGCTAATTTCTTTCACAAAGCAATGAAAATGAAAAACAAAATTTACTACAAATTACCCTTCCGGAAGTCGCGCTAGTGCACTGAGTGCACGCTGCTCTGAAAATCTAGCGAAATCGTAAGGGACCATCGGCTGCTCGTTCGGTAAGCCATATGCGCGACTTCCGGAGGGTTGAAGTTGCCGATTCGTCAGGTAGTCCGATGTCGCTCACCGAGGAACATGAAGTTAGACAGACGAGTTTATCCGGGATAGCTTGGCGCTACTGTCCACCACCAGATGGATTCCGCAGCAATCCTGATGATAGGCCGTTGAATTTTTGAGTTGGTCACAAATTCACGAAAGTAGATGTTCTCCGGCCAAGAGTCTTTGGACAGAGCCTTATCCCTGCATGATTTGCTAACGCCAACTTTGACAACTTTCCGGAGGGTTAAGGAAAGTAATATTTTGCAATGTGCTACAATTGAAATGTTGCATTCCACTAAGTCGCTCAAAATGGTGTAAAAAAGTTATTTTACTGCAATTTTACCATCAAATCAGAATCATTTATGACTTTCGAGCAGTTGGTACAAGCCATGCTTTTGAGCGAAGAGAATAACGCCTACCGGGTATGCAATAAACGCAGCAAAAATAAAGCGAACTTGCATGCAACTATCAGCTATCCACCAGAAGATGTCGCTTTTGCCAACAAATTGAGCGTAACGTTGTGCAAAGTGATAACGTCAGGTAAAAAAAACACACGAAACTATCACTTTCACTAAAAACAGCACTTGCAGCTATCAGATATGATGCTGGTTAAGTTCACGAAACTTCAAAGTTCTTGCACAACCGATTAACACGAAAAATAAATAGTACAAAAATAAAAACGATCACGATTGTTAGACAAGTATAAATTAAAAAGAAAACTACTAGCTTTGTTGACGACCGGGGTGTAGCAAACAGTGATGCCAATATATGTGTATATGTACATATAAATGTTCAAAAAATGGTTGCATTATACACGGGATTGTTTTGTAGTGCACACATATAATCTATTAATGTGAAAAACTGATACTTCTGGATAGAAGTCAGATCTTCCTCCAATTACAGCCCCTTGGAGATCTCCATTGGAACAACTTACACAAGTCCAACAGGCAGTGACGCCAGACTAAGAGAAACGAAAGCGCTGAGGAAAACACGGAGTCTATCGGTTCTTTTTTTATTATTTCCCCTTTTCTTTCTTAAATAAGGAGGGATTCAATAAATGTGGATGAGAGTCAAAGCAGACATAAATGGGAGATAGTAATGAAGGTAGAAAACTGCAAAATGGTAAGTTTTCTAGTACACATGTGTTATATATATATATATATATATATATATATATATATATATATATATATATATATATATATATATATATATATATATATATATATATATATATATATATATATATATATATATATATATATATATATATATATATATATATATATATATATATTTATTTATTTATTTCAAGTCGTCAATCAGATGTAGACCGGTTTCTTACAATAATTATTAAACTAACTTAACACTAGTTAAAATTTTGGTTTACTTTAAACTGCTGCTTAAGTTTTGTTTTCGACATAGTGAAGTCAATGCTTTCGCAATGTTTGTTGTAAATATTCATCATTTGGTTTAAAGGGCCAAACTTGGCATAATTGGTGCGATGGCGAATTGTACAAAAGATGCTGCGGTTACGTAGTTGTCGAGAAGGAGCATAAAAATTTAGTTTCGATAAAAGTTCGATTGAATCAATACGATGTGATACAATGTCGTTTACAAATGATACCATAGAAAATTCACGACGATCTTTCAAGGTTTGAATGTCAATTAGCATGCACCGTGCTTCATAAGATGGCAAATGTAGTCCAGTCCAACCTAGTTTACGAAGAGCGAACATCAAAAACTGCTTTTGTACTGATTCTATCCGGTTTGCATGTGTTGCTGAAAAAGGCGACCAAACTATACTACAATATTCTAGTGTTGAACGCACATAGGCTACATATAATGTTTTTATTGTGTAGGGATCTTGGAAATTATAGCAGAAGCGTTTAATAAAACCTAGTGTGCTGTTTGCTTTGTTAATTATTGTATTATAATGATCTATGAATGTTATTTTGGAATCTATAATAACTCCTAGATCTCTTATTCTGTCACACTTTTCTACTTGTTGATTTCCCAATAAGATTCTATTGTTCTGTATATTATTCTTTCTACTCAATGTTATGGAATTACATTTTTTTACATTCAGTTTCAGCAGGCTTTTATTACACCATGTATAAAATATATTTACTTCGTTTTGAAATGTCTGAAAGTCTTCACCATTTCTTATTTCTAGAAATAGTTTCATATCATCAGCATATATAAGAACTTTTACATTTTTTAGAATGAAGGAAATGTCGTTAACAAATAAAATAAAGAATAGCGGGCCCAAATGAGACCCTTGAGGGACTCCTGATGTAACTTGAATTGGGATTGATTTTATCCCTTTAAATCTAACAGCTTGTTCACGATTTGTAAGATATGATTGTACCCATTTAAGAAGTCCTGGCTCAAACCCCATTTTTTCTAATTTAAAAAGTAGCATGGGTATGTCGATGCGATCAAATGCTTTGCTAAAATCTGTATAAAGAGCTTCAACGTAGTTTCCGTTATCCATTGCTGTTAATGTGTAGTTAATGAATTCGAGTAGATTTGTACTTGTAGAACGCCCTTTGAAAAAACCATGTTGCACATGGGTAATTCTGTTCTTGATTTGGTGGAATAAATTTTCATTAACAATCGCCTCGAAAATCTTGGGAATGCACGAGATGATAGCTATTCCACGATAGTTACGCACATCGGATTTTTTACCATTTTTAAAAATTGGAACTAGGAAAGAGCTTTTCCATGTTTTAGGAAAACAACCTGATTCTAGAGACATGTTAAAAAGCCAAAATAAAGGAGCGGTTAGTTCTATTGACAAAGTTTTTAAAAACACCGGTGGAACGCCATCAGGTCCAGGGCTTTTAGAGCTATCCAAGTTTTTTAAGGCATCCATGATTGTATGTACTTTTATCTGTTTAATGTTAATATCTCTTGAAAGTTCTGGGAGGAATGAAAAGTATTCACGCTCTCGATCCTTCTCTGAAAATGTAGTGTAAACTTCCTGGAAGAATGTTGCAAAAAGATTGCAGATTTCCTCTGAGTTATCGCCTACCTTTCCATCAAGATGCATTTCTGTTGGGAAATAATCCGATTTTATTTTAGTTTTTACGTAATTAAAGAAGTTTTTTGGGCAAGTTTTTATATTGCGTTCTGTTCTTGCATTGTACTCTTCAAACGCGATATCAATGGCAAGGTTCAATTGATCGCATAGATTTAAATAGTTTGTTAAGTTATCTTCGCTGTTGTATTTTTTGTAGATTTTGTGTGCTTTCTGCTTACGATTTTTTAAATTTTTGATTTCTCTATTAAACCAGATGGGATGTTTTGAGTTATAGTGACGCCTTCTTCTTTTCAATGGTATATCTTCGTGAATGACTTCAAATAATATTTTGTAGAAGATGTCTACGGCAGCTTCAACATTTTCTTCATTTCTTAAAATCATTTGCCAGTTTATTGCATTAATTTTTTGCCTCAAGCTTTCATAGTTAGCGGACTCGTAATCAAATACCTCCTCAAATTCACTATCACCAGGTCTGTCGTTAACATGCAAGAATATAGAAAACTCAATGGCTGTATGATAAGCTTCATTCTTCCATAAGGGAGTAAGTGATTCCGTTACACAGAAGTCTTCGTCTATATTCGTCATTAATAAATCTAAATAGCAATGTCGCTGATTTCTTATGTATATATATATATATATATATATATATATATATATATATATATATATATATATATATATATATATATATATATATATATATATATATATATATATATATATATATATATATATATATATATATATATATATATATATATATATATATATATATATATATATATATATATATATATATATATATATATATATATATATATATATATATATATATATATATATATATATATATATACAAATTAAACCAATATACTAAATACGCGTCGATTTCCTGCTTAAATGGAATCCAAAGTTTTACTGTAATGTTACAATCCAATTGATACAAACATTACAGTAAGGCGGGGCTAGTTGATGGAACGATGACTTCGGAACATGTCTGGCGCTGTACACGAAATGGGTCATTGGAAAGGCAATTGAGCTAGCACCGTCCTAAATCCGTGAACCAAGTTATTTGCATGAATGTTTGAATACACGCAAACATCTTTTTTCTTTAAATCACTACCAGCTAGTGGGAGATAGGATGGTTAACACACGCTCAACACACACACACATTTGGATGATTTTCGTTAATGACTTCAAATGGTCCTAAGTATACTCTATCTAGCTTTCTTCTGTTTTCCTGTTTTAACCAAACTTTATTTCGTATTGAGATGCCGATTGGTTTAGAGACTTTTGTTTGTGAATCAATCCTATTGCTTTTAGATTTTTCTAATAATTCTCTTGCTTTTTGGTTAATTAATTGTAGTTTAAATTTAAGCTCTGTTACATATGATTCGTGATCGTACACTGGGTCTATTTTAGTCGTTTTTGAATATTGTGTAGGTGTTCTAGCTTGTTTTCCGAAAATGAGTTCGAAAGGGGTAAAAGAATGCTCAGAATGTGGCGTAGTATTATAGCTAAAAGTATAGAAAAATAACCAATCATCCCAATCATCGTGCTGGTCGTTAATGAAGTGCCTCAGATATTAATTAAGACAGCGATGATTTCTCTCTAGACTATAGTTTGGGGATGGTAGGCAGTAGAAAATATATGTTTTATTGATAGTAACTCGCACATATTCCTGAATACCTCATTTTTATATTCCGTTCCTAAATCAGACTTGATTTCTACTGGGCATCCATATATTAGGATACAGTGTTCTACTAAGGCCTTCGCCAGAGTTTTCGCTTGCTTGTCTAGGATTGGTACGGTAATTATGTATTTGGACAGATCGCATTGTATGGTCAATGCATATCTGTTTCCATGCTTAGAATTTGTGAGTGGACCGATTGTGTCGATTGAGATTAGGTCAAAACACTTAATCGGAGTGGTTGTTTTTATAAATGTTTCTTCTGTTCTGGTTTGGTTTTTATTTTGTATGTATTTTTCGCATAGTTTTATATATTCAGCAATGGGGCGTTTCATGTTAGACCAGTAAAATTTTGATCTGACTCGTTCTTTAATTTAGTTTATTTTTGTCAAAATCGAATATAACTTTGGGCATATTGAATGCGTCTAAGTTATTTACTGATTCGTGTGCTTTGAGGTGATCAGTCTCGTTGGCAAGTGTATCAGTGCATGGTCTTTGAATATGTTTGTAACTATTCTGTTTAGTCATATTCCTTGTTTGAACTGGTAGACACAAAAGATGCTTAAGTTCTTCCGAATCGATAGTGATACGCGAAAGAGCATCAGCGCTGACATTTTCTTTGCCCTTCACGTATTCTATATCGAATGTATATTCTTCTAGTTCGAGTCATCCGCGTCAGTTTTGACAACGGGTTTTTCATGGAGAACAAATATACGAGCGGACGGTGGTCAGTTTTCACTGAAAACCGCCTACCGTATAGGTATGGCTTGAAGTAGGTAATCGCCCAATGAATACCAATGGTCAATGGTCAATGGTCGATTTGTATTTCTCTCTTTTCGTAAAGTTTTAGCAATCGGTATTTCGATATCGTTATGCGTTTGGGTTAGTACAGAACCACTAGCTATTTGTGATGCGTCTGTGTACAGTATGATTTTTTTGTGAAATCTGGAAATTTCAGAATAGATGGGGATAAAAGTTTTTGTTTCAATGTGTCAAATGCTTTTTGACAATTTGAGTTCCATTCGAATTTGACGTTTTTCTTTAATAATTTATTTTATGGTTCTGCAATGTCGGAAAAGTACGGGATAAAGCGGCGGTAATAATTTATAAATGCGACGAACCTTCTCGCCTCATCAGCATTTGTTGGCGTAGGAAAGTTTAGGATTGTTGCGTGCTTGGATTTATCTGGTTGTATTCCTTCGGAAGAGATATGGTGTCCCAAATAAGTTACATCTGGACAAAAAAAATTGCACTTGTTAGGGTTAAGTTTTAAATTGTATTTTCGAAGTGCTTCGAATACTGCTTCAAGATTTGATAAATGGTGATTTATTTAGCAACCAATGAAGATTATATCGTCGATATAAAGAAATGCGCTTTCCGGAGGGATACCACTTAAGGCTATGGTCATCATGCTCTGGAAGCTATTAGGAGAAATATTTAGACCGAATGGTAGTCAGTGAAATTCATAATGACCAGAATTTGTCGAAAATGCAGTATATTGCTTTGATTCATCTTCCAGTTCGATTTGGTGAAAGCCCGATTCTAGGTCAAGCGTTGTAAAATACTTAGCTCTGTCTAGTTGGTCGAGAACTTCGTCATTCCTTGGGAGAGGAAATTTGTCGGCAATTATTTTTTTATTTAGTTGTCTAAAATCGACAACTAAAACGCCATTTCTTTCCGTTTTCTGTGCTTTTTTTGGTACAAGAAGTAATGGTGAATTGGAGATGTGGAGTTCTGAATAATTCCATCATCTAACAATTTGTTAACTTGTCTGTTTATTTCGTGTTGTGTACTTCCGGAGTTCTGTAATTTTTTATGTATACCGGGCTATTATCATTTAAATTTATTCGTTACTTGTAGAAATTGTTATGTGTTAAAGTATCTGATTGTATTGCAAAAATGTCATTGTACTTTGCGCACAATTTCATTAGTTTCTCTTTAGCTTTGGGGTCAATAATACTTTCATTAATGTTTAATTCTTTAAAAAGGTTGTCGTTTCGCTCTTCTTGCTTATTGTTGTTGAACGTGAAAATCTCATATTCCTTTAGCGGTGTTATTGTGTTTGGGTAGTTATTCGAAATTATTACGGATTGATCCGTGGTATTTATGATTTTGACAATCGGATTGGTTGAGCTAATGATTGCATTCGAGCAAAATACTTCTGGTTTGATTTCGTTTGCTTCTAAGACAAATTCGTCATTCAAATGTTTAGTATTAAGTTTTCTGTAAACCTCGCATCGTGGAGGAATCACTAGTTCACCTTGAAGATTATCTTCAATAATTATTTCAAATGTTTCTGAATTATTGCTTTCTGTTAGAATCCATGTTTTATAATCAATAATGCACTTAAAATTCACGAAGAAATCGCGGCCTAGAATTCCATCCGTTGATATGGGTATGTTTTCGGGTGCCAGTTGAAATTTTTGATGTCATTTAGATCCACTTGGTAATTGTATGGACGTAGAGATGGTTCCTAGGGTTTCAACTATTTCAGAGTTAATTCCGGCGATGTTGCATTTTTCGCTAACATTCACTAATTCAACGGGTTTAATGTTCCCGTATTCAATTACAGATACTTCTGCACCTGTATCTACGAGAAACGTACTATTTCTATCAGATACATCTAAATTTAACGTTATAAAATTACTATACGTCGAGTGCATTGTAAAATTTTTTATTAACCCCGTGGCACTATTTGTGCTAGTGCTACTTGGTTGTTTTGTTGTTGTTGTTGTTGGTGTTGTCGCTGGGTAAGTTGGTGAAACCCCAACAGATTTTGTTGGGTCGGGAATAATGCTTGTCCACCTTGTGGAATATGTAGGCTATCTGGTGTAGCATAATAGATTCTAGAATAGCTGTTTCCTTGAGAGTAACTTCTGTTATTTCCTCTATAGTTTTGTCTGTAATTTTGGTATGAATTATTATTTTGGAAGTTATTGCTTTGGAAGTTATCATTATGAAAGCTATTACGCCCCCTGAAATTTCCTCTTCCGCGGAAATTTCCTCGTGTATTGCCTCTGGTTTGATTGTTTCGCTTATTTGGATACCTATAATTTACTGAATTATACGTGCGTATGTTTAAAATTTTGTTCGATGATATTGACTCATTTTCTGTGATTTTTTCTATCGCGGATGACAGTGAAGAGAACTGTACAGCTTTTATGATTAGCTTGGACTCCTCGCTTCTAAAACCAGTAGCCAATGCTTTAATACCTGCTTTGGCAGCCACTTTAGATGCTGTTTCAGCTGGTATTTTCTCATTGATGTAAGCTCTTTCTAGATCTAATGAGAGCTTTTCGATTTGTTCAGTGAATTTATTTATTTCGTCGTTTTGTCTAACGGCGTTCAATTTTGCGACAACTGTATCCGGTTTAGTTGTTACCGAACATTTTTCTTTTAATTTTTGAATGATTTCCTCGATATTTTGTGGGTCGTCACCTACTGCCGATCTGGCTTTCCCATCGAGACGCAATAGGATGACCTGAATAGCCACTGTGCGATTATCATCGGTTATTAAAACTTTGCACGCGGTAAGCGCTGCGCTGCCGTTCTACGCCCAATTGTCCCATGTTGCGAAACTGGCAACTGAGAAAAACGCGATTGAAGATGAAAATTGAATTAGCAATCTGGAGGAAAACGGTGTAACAAATAAAGCTTTATTGTCATTATTTATTTAATTAATTAGTATCAACAGACACAGTGTGGTCCTAATGATAATTTCTTAATCTATTTAAAAAGTCAACATGTAATCTGCTACGTGGAATGTGAAGATCTAACTCGGATGACACTCTGTTGAAGGTCCGCTGCAAACCAATGATGGCACCGTTTACTCCATAATTAGTCCGGCGAAGAGGTAATCGGAGGAATAAATTATTGCGAAGGGCGCGAGGGCGAACGTTCATGTTTATCGCACTGAGAAGCTCGGGGCAGTCAATTCGATCTTACAAAATATCCGAAATTGTCATAGCACGGAATAGACCCCGTCGCACTTGCAATGTATCGAGTCCAATAAGCAAACCCCGGCTTTCATAACTTGGCAGCTGGTGAGGGTTGCTCCAAGGCAATCGACGAAGGGCAAACCGAACAAATCTGCGCTGTACTGTCTCAATTCGATGGACACCGTTGAGATAATGAGGGTTCCACACAACTGAACAATATTCCAGAGTTGATCGAACGAGTGAGCAGTAGAGAGATTTCAAGCAGTAAATATCTGAAAAGTGCTTAGATATTCTCATTATGAACCCCAAACAGCGTGATGCCTTTGCGACAATATAGCTGATATGCTGTTTAAACGTCAGTTGTTCATCGAGAAAAACTCCGAGATCTTTGACGCAATTCGCTCTGTCAATTGTGGATTCAGCTAGACAGTAATTGAATCGAATTGGCGTTTTTTTCCTCGAGAACGTAATGACCATACATTTCTTGGGGTTTAGGGTCATTCGGTTGATCTCGCACCATTCCGCAAAGGTTTCCAGTTGGCGTTGAAGGAAAGCTGCATCATCAGTATTCCGTATTCTATGGTATAACTTGAGGTCGTCGGCGAAAGACAACCGTGGTCCTTCTAAACAAAAGTTAACGTCGTTGAAATACAGAAGAAAAATCAATGGACCGAGATGGCTGCCTTGCGGAATACCAGATGAAGCAAAGAACTCTTCGGATACACAATCACCTATCTTGACTGCTAGACGACGATCACTGAGATACGATTGCATCCAACGGAGAATATTAGTACCAAAGCCAAGTCTATCCAATTTTGCCACTGCAATAGCGTGATTTATCTTGTCAAAAGCAGCTGAAAGATCCGTGTAGATAACATCAGTTTGAAGGCCGTTCGACATAGCATCTGTAACATATGTTGTGAACGACAGAAGATTCGTAGATGTTGAACGTTTCGGCATAAATCCATGCTGAGTCTCGGAGATATACTGTTTGCAGTGGCTGGAGATGGGTTCCAACACAGCCATTTCAAACAGCTTAGGAACTGCGCTTAGCGTTGTAATACCACGGTAATTGTCAACTACCTTTTAATCACTTTTTTTGGGAACTGGAAACATGAAGGACGATTTTCAGAGTTCGGGAAATACTCCGGTTGATAGCGACAATTGAAACAGATGACAAAGAGGTTCAATTAGACCGGCTGAGCATTTTTTTAGAATAATAATTGGTATACCATCTGGGCCTGCCGAGGTTGAAGCCTTCATTTTGCTAATCGCCAGTTGTACCATATTATTGTCGATATTGATAGAGTTCAAAGACTGGTATGATTGAGGTACATTGAGAGCCGCGCGTGAAGCCTGGGTCGGTATCAGTTTCTCGTTGGAGAAAACACTCGCGAACTTTTCAGAGAATAGTTGGCAGATCTCCTGTAAACTAGAGCTCATACGTCCTCCATAGCTCATCGTTGAAGGCAACCCGGATTCCTTTCTTTGCTCGTTTACATGCTTCCAGAATGTTTTAGGTTCGGACTTCAACTTACGTTGCACGTTTCGCAAGTAATCGGCATGGCAACGCTTCGATGTCTTTTTATAGACTTGGTTAACATGAACGTAGTGTTGTCGCAGCACGTAGCCCCCAAACTTGGAGTACTTCTTCAGAGCGGCTCTTTTAGTCGCTTTTAACCGTCTCAGCTCGGCAGTGTACCACGCTGGGTGTTTAGATTGAAGGCCACTTCTTTTGGGTACATAGCGATCGATAGCATAGCTCACAACATTGGAGAAGGTCTGCACTGCAACGTTGACATCATCATTGTCGAGAATTTCAGTCCAGTGGATATTCGACAGGAAGTCAATAATGCTATTATAGTTGGCTTTTCTAAAATTATAGCTGACGGTGTCAGAAGCATTGCAGTCATGCTTCACTCGAATCGCTTCAAGCAATATATGCAGGGGAGGGTGATGTCTAACAGTCTTTACCAGGGGGAACGGTGCTGCGGTAACTTTTGGCGCGTAGTCAGATTTGCTCGAAAAACAGAGATCAAGGATTCTGTTGTTCTCGTTCACCACATTATTCGTTTGGCGCAGCAGATTTAGACTGTAGCAGTCAAGCAAACTGGTGATACCAGCATGAAAAGATGACAATTCGGGATCAGCGAACATAAATCCGTCAGAAGCAGAGCGCCATTTTAATCCGGAGAAATTGAAATCACCAACAATCAGGATCTCATCAACCGAGCTTGCTTGAGCGGAAATCCGTTCCAGTGACTCAGTATGTGAATCAATCAATGTCGAATCGCGAGTGCGGTCCGGTGGAAGATAAATATATTGTCTAAAATTACGTTCATGGCAATCGTTTTCAATATAATCAGTCCAGTTTTTTATTATAGAGATTCAATTAACGTTAGTTTTTAAGAAAAATGTTAAGTGGGACTGTTATGCCGAGAAATCGATCGGAAACCGGAAAGTTCTACGCATATCAGTCCCATAACAATTTATGTAAATGATGCTCATAACTCATTTTTTTTACAAAAGTGTATGTCGTGAGTTTTTCTATTACTCGGGAGATTTGTTGCTTCATCAAAATTGGAAATAGGGTAAAGTACCTATTTTTACTCTATTTAGAAGGGTACCTCACAAGATCATTAATTACTCTGCCTACACTCGATGGACTGCATTAATTTGGCATTCACAACCTTGCTTCGTTCTTAAGAACCAATCTAATAACAAAAATGGCCTAAAAACGATGAAATGCTAGTGTTTAATCGCAACTAAAGTTCCAATCGAGTGCCCCAATTGTCGCCCTACCAGTTGATCATCTTTGTTGAACAAAGATAGCAAACGCTGCACTAACCAACGGCTTCAAATGGGTAGCGTGATAATGGAAACATTGCGAAAATAGGCTCGTTATCCTAGATGCGTTCGCCATGTTATGCATGCGACGATAGTAATGAAGAGCTTTACAGGATTGTTCTCACTGCTGTGATTAATATTGCCACTGCCATCTCTTTTTTAATGATCCTGTATTTTTCCATCAATTTTTTCAGCGCCCGACATCTAGCGTAATGTACTTCTTAACTAAACGCTACGTTATTATTTTTTTATTGCGCGCTTTTTTGGGATTTTTGTTAGTGGGACAATTATGCGTAGAATATCAAGAATGGGACAAACAGACTTGGTATTTTTTCACGAAGTCTTCGAACAAACTTTATGATTTGGATGTGTTTTCTGAAAATATACATCAAAAAGGACTGTTTGATTAAAAAAAGTGAAAATGACCAAAAAGCAACATGGGACAATTATGCGTAGAACGGCAGTGCGATTATGCTATTTAGTTTTTCACCATCACCGGTGTATTGTGGAATTAATGACGGGATGGTTTTAACAATTCCAAGTGTCGACGTCATTTTTGAGCTTTCTTTTAGCCTCTTCGTAAAAATTATGGTCGTCGCAACGGCTTTAAATGAAATATCTAGCTTACGTTTTTCTTCTACGATATTTTTTATAGTTTGAAAAAGTTTACAGGCGTGTTCGTACAGTATTTTGTTTTCTTTGTTATTTTTTTCATTTGCCTTAGTAATAAGTCTAAACAAAGTTTTCGCTTTTTCAAATTGCTTGTTAATTAAGCGATTTGAGCATCTAACGTTTGATTTTCCTTTAAGTTCAGTGAAAATCTCTGTTATGTAGTTATAATTCTCTTGCATTTGCCCTAAAGGGCGAACACGAAATTATTGCGACACCGAAAATGTCATGCCAATTTTCTTATAATGTTTAAAGTCAAACCAAAATTTTAGGGTAGTTTTATACATTTATTTACTTCAAAAATCAAAACAAAAGTTAATCGATGGAGCCTTGAGATTAAAATTGAACGCATTTTCGCTTGATGACTCCATCAAAGTCTTTACAGTGTCATCCGGTACCAGTTTCTCAGTTTTTTTTCCATTTTCTTAACATGTCCTTCTCGTCTTTGACTGTCTTCTTGCTCTTCCGAAGTTCCCGCTTCATCATTGCCCAGTACTGCTCCACCGGGCGCAGCTCCGGACAGTTTGGCGGACTCATGTCCTTTGGAACAAAATGGACAGAATTGGCCTCATACCACTCCAGGACACTTTTAGAATAGTGGCATGATGCCAAATCTGGCCAAAATAGCGGAGTTTCGCCGTGCTGCTGCAAGAACGGCAAAAGGCGCTTCTCGAGGCACTCAGATTTGTAGATCTCGCCATTTACTGTGCCCTCTGTCACGAAAGGCTCACTCCTCAGTCCGCAAAAGCAGATGACCTGCCAAATGAGATTTTTTTATTTCGTTTATTTGACACGGCTCATAGCGGTAGCTTATGTAGCAGTGGATCTTTTATGTGTTTACAATGTGTAAAAAATAAAAATAAAACAAATATTATTGATTGTCCGTTGGATCTCGTGCGCGCAACTTTTTATTGCGAGCAGAGACCTTTTTTCGCGGCTCGCCGGCTGCGTCATGGGTACCATTTAATTCTCTCCTGTCCTCCACATCAAGGTCATCATCGTTAAAAGTGCCTTGGTGCTCGCGACCAGATGTTCTTTCCTGCTTCTTGCACTTACGGGTGACCAATATAAATCCAACGCCATTGCTATTATCTTCATCACCGATGTTGCTTACAGTGATTTCTGGGGTGCTGGATGCTGCTTTGGCAGTTATCAATATGGACTGAACAGCTGCCACAAATTTGGCAACCGTTTGTGGTTCAGGTATTGGCATTGAAAATTCTTTTTTGGGTTGGTTTACCGTGGATTCGTTGGCAATCGGTAGAGATGCATTCTCCTATGTATCTTCCGCGCAAGGTTGTCCGTGGTGTGCTGTTTAATTACAATACTTGCACGTGGGAGTTTGCAACTCATGTGTGCATAACGTAGTTTGATTAATAGTAGCTTCGTGGGTTTTGAGTTTTATAGTCAAGTGGGAGGGGATAGGTTTTTCGATCTGCATCCTCACCACAAGAACACCGTTAGGTGTACCCGGGAAGAAATTTCTCCACGTATCACGTGTTACTGATTCTACTTCGCCGTATTGTGACATGTATTTTGCGATTAGATCAGGAGGGGTACGTGGTGATAGGTCATGTAACTTTACATCTTTTTCTATATACACGGGAATCTTAATTCCAACTTTATCACTTTGAGCCACGTGCTTTAAGTTGTTCTGCAAAACGAAACGTTCGGCTTGTGCTAACGTGTTGAATGATATGAGTACGACATTACGAAGATGATGATACTGTAGATACATAACCTCCTTGAGCTTAAGCTGCATCTTCACCTTCAGCAGGTATTCCACTACACGAAAACTCAATCTTATTGAACAGAATTTAAAGTTCACGACCGCTGCGTTTTTCTTTTCGTCAACTTTACTCATGATGGCAAGAATAAATTAAAAGTTTCCTTTGTTCTCGAGACAATGCACACTAGATCGAGAGGTTGCTAGTTTTTGTTCACTTGGTTCGATTGTACGTCTGACTTGGGCAGAAGTAGAAAGTAGACTGAGCAGATGGCCTGCCAAATGAGATAATTGGAGGCGAACTTCGACATTTTCTTCTTCTTAAATTTGTCGTCCACATAGAACTTGCTCTTGCCGGTGAAAAACTCCAACCCCGGAATTTGTTTAAAATCGGCTTTTATATACGTTTCGTCGTCCATCACACAGCAGCCATATTTTGTCAGCATCTTCTCCTAGAGCTTCGTGCCCGAGTTTTAGCCGTCGATTGTTGCCGCTCATCGCGGTTTGGGAAGTTCTGTACCTTGTATGTATGTAGTCCAGCTCTCTTCTTTGCATTCTGGACGTAGCTCGACGGTGCGACATGCCGATCTTTTTAGCCAAATCGTTGGGATTTGCTTTAATCATCCGCTTCACCTTTCCCTCCGTCTTTTTGTTCTCCGGTCCCGGTTTTCTTCCAGCTCCTTTGCCGTGGTCCAACGTCAACCGCTCCTGGAATCGCTTCAACACTCTGGAGACGGTTAAATGGTGAATGTTCAGCATTTTTCCCAACTGCCGGTGCGACAGGTCAGGAAATTCCAGGTGTTTGTAAAGAATTTGTTCTCTCGACTCGCGTTGGTTCACCTCCATTTCCGTTGAATCGAAAAACACGACTTCGAGTTTGACAGCATGTAAACAATACACATCAATGAGAAAGTGTGCAAAATTTGGCTGATTTTTACCCAATGGTAAAAAAGTTATGCCCTGTTGAATGTGTCGCAATAATTTCGTGTTCGTCCTTTAGTTCAATCTAGATTATATATAATTTTAATTTTACTCACTAAAATTCCGGGGTGTTATTGATCGAATTAATCCTTCCTTGACCATCGATTTTGTTGCATCAATTTTCCGAGCAGTTTGTTCCAATGCATTGGTGCGGGTTGGGGTAATGGGTTGGGTTAATTTTACTTTTCACTTAAGTTTTGGTTTATTCAGGATCTTTAACTGTGCATTGTATTGTTCGGCACTGTGTCTGTAATTTTTTATACACTTGTATTTGCGCTATAGAACGCGCCATCTTTAACATTTGTAACTTTGAGCGTTTTTTGTAGAGTTTGTATAAGGTAATAAAAAGGTGCCCTAACACCACTATTAATATTATCATCAGCAGCGCTTGGTGCTGCTCGTGATATGAGGTGTGGGTTTCCAGGTTGTTCACAACCTGCACTTGCGGGTCACCATTGTTGTTCACTGTATTTTTCGTGGGTCTTGAACCCATTTCTTTATCACTTTTTGTTCTTAGCGTTCACGCAAAATTTCCGGTGCACTATAACACTCCGAGCACATTAGCAAAATTTCCGGTGCATCATATCACTTTTTGTTCTTATTGTAATTGCCTGTTTAGGCCTCGGTCACTAGACGCGGTCAGCCATGTAACGTAAGTTTGGTTTGTCATCGCAAATGATACGGACTCAACGCTGGTCTGGTTGAGACTGATTTATTCGTTCTTCCTTTTTCTTACATTTGCCTACGGGAGACACTTGAAGCCGCATATGTATTCTATTATGTGTGATCGGTGATCGCCGTTAAAAAGGGATAGATTATTAATTTAAATGTGTTGGGAAAAGGCAAGTAAATGGCAGGCTTGGATACAGTGCCTCGAAATGTGACACTTTTGTTTATCCATCGCGCCTTCATTAGTTTGCTTATCTTTGTGCATTCGTTGCATAATAGGGCATTGCAAAAAAAACTTTTTTTTGAATTCTCAAAGGCCCCCCCTCTCATATTGTGACAAATGTCAAAGTAAGCTCAGATGCCAAATTTCACATCATTTGGACAATTTTAGACCCCCGCCCACTTCGCTTGAAATTTTTTGAAATTGGTACTATGGGAAAATATGGAGGAAAAATACATTAAATGCTATAACTTTCGAAGTAGCAATCAGAAAATTACAATTTATACCTCTTTTGAAAGGAAATAATCTAAGTATTTGAATGAAGAGATATTTGTTTCTTGAAAAATACGGGAAAGTGGGGTACTTTGACCCCAAAATCCCCTATTTTTAATGATTTTTCTGCTCCGTGATGCAAATCATACATATTTTGTAGTTTTTCTAATGTGAAAAAATCTCAGAAATCGAACGGAACCATTTTGACCTTAGTTCGAATACGAGAAGTTGGGGTTATAGGGCTTTTTGTCAGTCATATTAAATTTTATCATTTTCTCATGCATATAGCTCTATTATTCTTCAATCAATTTTCATAAAATGTAACTTATTGAACGTGTAAAATTCTGTGGAATAAAACAAAAATAAAAACGTTAAAGGTAAAATTCAGAAACATCAAACTTTTTGATATTTACTCTACAAATCTATTTTTTTTCATTATTTGTCATAATACCTCAACTTCCCCTATTTTTCCAGGAATGGAACTTTTCTCATGTGATCCCTAAGCATATTTTACACTAAAAGTAGTAAATTAAATAAGAATTTTGTTGTTAAATGGAGTTAATATGTGCGATTTTATGATAAAAATGTGAAATCGACACTATATGTCAGATAATTTGATGTTCCTGAATTTTACCGGTAACGAATCTATTTTTGTTATAATCCTAAGGATTTTCCACGTTCAACAAGGTATAGTTTATGAAAATTGAGTGAAGAATAATAGAGATATATTCACGAGAAAATGATGAAGGTTAGTATTAATGTCAAAAGGCCATTTAACCCCAACTTCTCGTATTCGGACTAAGGTCAAAAGGGTTCCGTTAGATTTCTGAGATTTTTTTACATTAGAAAAACTACAAAATATGTATGATTTTCATCACGGAGCAGAAAAATCATTATAAATAGGGGATTTTGGGGTCAAAATGACCCAGTACCCCACTTTCTCGTATTTTTCTAGAAACAAATATATCTCCATTCAAATACCAAGATTATTTCCTTCCAAAAGAGGTATAAATTTTAATTTTCTGATTGCTACTTCAAAAGTTATAGCATTTAATGTATTTTTCCTCCATATTTTCCCATAGAACCAATTTCAAAAAATTTCAAGCGAAGTGGGCGGGGGTCTAAAATTGTCCAAATGACGTGAAATTTGGCATCTGAGCTTACTTTGACATTTGTCACAATATGAGAGGGGGGGCCTTTGAGAATTCAAAAAAAAGTTTTTTTGCAATGCCCTATTGCATAAAGAGAGTTCAACGAATTATGGGCGCATGGGAAATTGTTGAAAGTTGCCACAGTGTGGTGCATTGATTTTAGGCTATAGAATATTTCCGATTATTTAGTGACATGTGTGGTACACATGCCACAATGGTGTTTTCGGCAATGCTCTAGAGGAGGTCAAGGGCTACGCGATTATAAGCAAATCAAATTAAAGTGAGCATGTACTATTTTTCAAATTCTTTATCTCGAGATCATGATAATTTAAAAGTGTGGTGTCTTCGGCAATATTCATCAGCGGGTCGAGTGTTGCCCGTAGGCGAATAAATAATTTCAGAATTCAGCCACTAGGCGAAGTTAGGGAGAATACTACTTCCAGTACATGTTAGGTGATGTTTTGTCACGAAAGTTAAATAGTTTACGAAAATGATGTTTTTTGTAAAGTTTCTGAGGACGACAAGGGCTGTTTGATAATGTAATAATAAAATTAGGTATCACCCCCTAGGCGGAGCTAGTCAGCAAACATCTTTTTATTTCAATATCTTCTAAAGACGGTAATTTAGAAGGGTGATGTAACATGATGCCTTACAATATGAAATTTATTCCCAAAATGTTGAAAATTTTTCTTTTTTGACACATTGGAACTCCCTGTGCATTGAAAATGTCCAAAACAAATGGTTTTCATCTGCCAAGAAACTGCCCTTCAAAATAAAACTTATTGCCATATTGTAGAAAAAATTCGATTATCAAAACCCTGCGCGTTTGAAGCAGTCATATGTTGATGCATTGTTTGAGTTCCCTTCGATAAAAAGAGAGTCTGCTTCGGAGTTGCACTCCGCAAGTTGCAGTTGGAGAAATTTGAGGCCAATGTCAAGGTCCTTCAGCAGTTAGGGGAGAAGGTCCAATTCTGGGACATTCTACTGATTCGGATGCTGAGTATTCGCCTCGACACGACGACGAGAAGAGGGAGGAATTTTCGACAACGAAGGATGCCATTTCTTTCAAGGACCTGATGTCATTCATCCAGCGTAGGGTCACCGTGATGCAGAACATCCAGAGCACTACGTTAGATGTCACCATTTCCGGCCACGTGAAGAAGTCTTCTCAACGACCAGCCGCAAGTAACAATGCTGCACCGTTCAACGCAAGGAAGTGCATCGTTTTCAGTTATCATCATCCCCTCTACCCATGCGCGACGTTTTCCAAGATGGATCCGGAGGCTAAAGAGAAGGAAGTTTGTCGCAATCATCTCTGTCGGAACTGTTTGCGCAAGGGGCATCAAGCGAGAGACTGCTCGTCAACGAGTACCTGCCGCAAGTGTCGGGGCAAGCATCATACTCTGCTTTGTTCCAGTAAACAACCAACCAACTCAGGTCAGAAGACAGCCAACTACACGGATGAGCAGTCCACTCCCGCTGCATCTACCAGCAATCCACCCACTGCATCTGTGTCAGCTACCATCGAGCCTACCAGCTTCGCTTCCGTTAGTCAAGTACGGAAAGAAATCCTACTTGCTACCTAGCCTCGTCGACAACCGTCGTACCGCTCTACGTCGTTTTCACCAGCTAGAAGGTCTAGTCCGCAATCCCAACCTGCATCAACAGTATCGAGTCTCGTCGAGGAATATCACGCGGTAGGGCACATGCAGCGCGTAACGGACTACGAGAATCCTCCCATTCCATGCTACCGTCTTCCACATCACGCCCTAGTACGCGAAGATAGCACGACGACCAAGCTGAGGGTAGTTTTTGACGCGTCGTGTAAAACCCCCAACGGACCATCGCTGAACGACGCGCTTCTAGTTGGACCAACCGTGCAAGAAGACCTGCGATCAATTATCATGCGAGCCCGAACATACCCAGTCATGTTGATCGTCGACATCAAGAAGATGTACCGCCAAGTCCTGGTAGACGAGCAGGACACTCCACTGCAGCGAATTGTTTGGCGAGTTTCCCCTGACACTTCGATGGAAACCTTTGAACTAAAGACCGTAACATACGGCACAGCCAGCGCACCATACCTTGCAACGAGAGTTCTCCAGCAACTAGTCGACGATGAACGCGACGAGTACCCCGAAGCAGCTGCAGTTCTACGCAAGGATTTCTACGTCGACGATCTGTTTTCTGGTGGACGCAACATAGCAGAAACACCACTTTATGCAAGCAGCTCGACGCGCTGTTGCTTAACGGCGGTTTCGAACTCCGCAAATGGGCATCCAATGAAGAAGCAGTACTGGAGGATGTTCCATCAGAAAATCGTGCTGTACAGGTTTCGGTTGACCTAGACCGAGATCCATGCATCAAAACGCTTGGGCTTCACTGGGAACCGTTCACCGACCAGCTCCGCTACAAAATTCAGCTTCCGACATCGACGACAGACGCACCACTAACTATGCACTATCGTACGTCGCTTGTTTGTTTGATCCGCTTGGACTTGTCGGACCTGTCGTAACAACCGCAAAAATTCTCATGCAGACTCTTTGGACCTTGAAGGACGACGACGGCAAGATTTGGAGCTGGGACAACGAATTACCGTGAGCCATCAAGGAACGCTGGCACGAGTGCCAATCGCAACTCCATCGGTTGAACGATTTGCGCATCGACCGTTGTATTCTTCGCCTATGGCTCGTGTGTCTACGTCCGCTCGACAGACGCCTCTAGTTAAGTTAAAGTTTGCCTGCTGACTGCGAAATCGAATGTCGCACTCCTGAAAAAGCAAAGCATTCCCCGACTCGAGCTATGCGGTGCCCTTCTGTCTGCTGAACTCTACGAGAAGGTGACTTCATCGCTCCAAATACACGCAGAAACGATCTTTTGGGTCGATTCTACCATCGTGCTGAGTTGGCTAAATTCTTCTCCGTCGACCTGGACAACGTTCGTGGCCAATCGAGTCTCCAAGATTCAGATCGCCACGCAAAACTGCTCTTGGAACCACGTAGCAGGCCAGCAAAACCCAGCAGTCCACATTTCCAGAGGAATATCCGCAGAAACCCTTCTACAAAACGATCTTTGGTAGCGAGGATCTCAATGGCTGCAGAGCGACCAACGCGACTGGCCAATTCAACAACCGAACACTAATCAGCCTCCCGAAGTCCTCATAAAAGCACGAAAAGTACCAGCAGCAGCACTTCCGCCGTCGTTGAACTCTCATTCGTCGACCAGTTCGTTGAAACTTTCTCCGACTTCCAGCATATGGCCCGACTAACCGCTTACTGTCGACGATTTCTTCAGAACTGTCGGAAAACCTCTACAGCACGAACGGAATCAGCACACTTCACAGTCGACGAGCGGAAGGAAGCAGAAGCGACGATCATCAGGCTCATTCAACAGCAAAGCTTCAGCCTCGAGTACAAGGCCCTCCAGCAAGCGCAACCAGTATCCCCGAAATCTCGTATCCGTTGGTTTCATCCCTTTATCGGCACAGATCAGATGATTCGCATTGGCGGAAGACTGGGGAAGGCCAATCAAGTGTACGACAGTAAACACCAGATTCCTCTTCCCGCTCCGCATCATTTCTCCATCATACTCGTTCGCTACTACCACGAGAAGCATCTACACGCAGCACCCCAACTTCTACTCTATCTTCTTCGATTACGGTACTGGATCACCGGGGGCAGACGTCTGGCTAAACGCACAGTTCACAAGTGTGTGATTTGCGTTCGAGCTCGCCCCAAGCTGCTCGAGCAATTCATGGCTGAACTACCCGCAGCTCGACCATTCTCATCGACCGGCGTCGACTATTGAGGACCGATTTCTTTAAAACCACCCCATCGAAGAGCTGCATCCATCAAAGCTTACGTTGCAGTTTTCATGTGCTTTGCAACGAAGCTGTGCACCTTGAATTAGTGGGTGACCTGAGCACTGCTAAATTTATTGAAGCGCTTCGCAGATTTGCCTCTCATCGCGGATTGTGCGCCGAAATCTACAGCGACAACGGACGCAACTTCGTAGGAGCAGCCAACGAACTGCGTCAAATATTGCGAAGCAAGGATCGTCAGCAGACAATCGCCCGCAATTGCGCCGACAACGGAATCCATTGGCCTTTCAACCCTCCAAGAGCATCGCATTTTGGTGGCTTGTGGGAGGCTGCAGTTGCATCAGCGCAGAAACATTTCGTCCGAGTACTTGGAACGCACGCTTGCCTACGACTCGATGGAAACCCTGCTAGCACAAATCGAATGCTGCCTCAACTATCGTCCTCTCGTGCCACTGTCTGACGAATCGACCGATTTAGAAGTGGCAACTCCAGGACTTTCCTCACTGGAGCTGCTTTGAAGACTGTCCCGGACATCGATGTCACCGAGATTCCCTTCAATGGAATTCGCCAGTGGCAATAGGCACAAAAAGTGTACCAGCAGTTGTGGAAACGATGACATTTAGAATACCTATCAACGCTACAATCCCGAACGAAATGGTGCAATCCTCCTGTGCACATAAAAAAGGACCAGTTGGCTGTCATAAAAGACGAAAACCTGTGCTACCTCTACAATAATTTGTCGTATCATTTGTGGTAACAGTAAGTTATATTATCATATGGTATAAACTACCCATGATATTCTACTGCTATAAATAGCCCATGTGTGCCGTTACTACTTGATTTAAAAAATAAAGCAGTCTACATGTATAGTTTGGTTACCAGAATCAAATGTCATGATTCAGACAAAAGTTTGATGACCTTTTCAATCGCTGAAGTGTTCACAACAGATTTTACTACTGATAACATTCACATTTTCTTGTTAAGAATTGTACACCGTATAAGAATCGAGTCGAACAGAGAACTCTATACAATTATTCGATCGGTTACCTCTGATTTCACAATGGCTGGAATAAATGCATTATGTCTGTCTTTCAACTCCATGAGCGTTGTCCAATATTTGCATGCTTGTGCTCAGTATATGGCCAAGATGACTAAAGATTTAGAAAACGATTTAGAAACAATACTTATATTGTTATAATACGCCTTTGCACATCACATGTAGCAAAAATTATTTATGCCCTTGTTGATACGTACATAACTTGAATCAGTTCCAGATAGAATCAATCTACGCAGTCTTCTATCAGCTATACATGACATGAAAGATTGCAATGAAGTTTTTATTTTTTTCACATTTGTGAAGATACTTGATTGCTGAAACAGTAGAAAAAAAAAAATAAAATACGCATCCCTTGAGAGCTTCTTTAGAAACTGTACTGAAATAGAAGCTTCTGAAAATCAAAGCGGCTTAGTTGAAGCTGGAATTAAAGCAGCATCTGAAATTGATAATGAAAAGTCGAAGACAATATACTCACAAAGTCCGTTCTATCGGAGAGGTTATAACGAATTCAAAGCAATAATTGAAGGAAAATTTGAAAGCATGTTTGAGTTTAGCCGGAAACAACCAGCTACATATAAGTTCGAAACAATGTATCTACGTCAAATTGTTACGTATCTTCTCATGCTGATTCCAACCCTCTGGTATGAAGAACATAGTGAGTTGAGCAATATAGATAATAACTGCGAACAGAGCAAATAACGGCGTGATTGAGGTCCATCACAGGAATGTTAAAGAAGATATAAGACTGTCCAAAGCGGTGGGAAAAGTTCCAATACGTATAGATGATTATATCGAGTATATCTATAAACAGGAGATGGCACCGAAGAATATTTCAGCTAGACTTAAAATTCCCAAAAATCGATCAACGCGTAACGTTCGACCTCCAGAACACAAGCGTATTCGGTCCAATAGTAAACTTGAAACTCCAAAATCACAGCGAAGTGATGTTGGAAAATTGTATAATCAGACACCATCTCTCGCAAGTACAATATCGTCCTGGAATGCCGACAAAATTACAAATATACATATTTCAGATATGATAAAAACCAAAGACACTTTCAAAAAGCGTTCGCTTAAAAGTGAAATTGAAAGTCCCAAAAACAAAAGAACACGATACAGACAAGATCTTTTTTCCACAAAAGAAATGGAGTCATATTTCGAGACAAACAAGACACCAGAATTACGAGTGAATGACATATTAGTTTAAAACCCGTTTCAATAAAAAATCAATAAAAAAAATATAAAACACCAGAAAAAGTACCCGATCAACCAAACTTTGGTTTAGCTGGAATAAGCCCGATTGCTGTATAAACGCCAGCTTGCCTATTTCGTACACGAAATTAGTTACCCCCCCCCCCCCCCCCCCCGTCAATTGAAAAATGTATCTCATGATACCACCAAAACTCGATTATCTACAATTGCTAAGGAAAGTAGGCAATACATTTCAAATATTGCTACATCCAAATCAGGTGGAATTGTTGAAAAATGTATCATTACACTATCTTGTATCATTTCCCTATAAAGATACTCAAACCATTTGTCTCGAAAATCAGACATGTTGAGTCAGTCTACGATAAAAGTACAATTCCTTTCGATCAGGTATTTGAAGGTTTCGACTCCACCACATTTAAAGGATTTGGCAGTATTTTAGAAAATAAGCTCATTTCTGATCCACTTTACTACACTAGAGATCGATCAAGAACCTGTGATGATCTATGGATTTTGTTAAAAAGCAGATATAAGCTTTTATATGGCGATTTGGGAAAATAACTGGAGCAGTTGATTTTCCAATTATTTGATAGAAATTCTCCTTAAATTTTTCAGTATTCACTATGGTGTTCACACTAAGGTTGAATCGCATGTTCAAACCAGTTTATTATTCGCAACATGAAAGACATCATTATTGAAAATTTGAACCATTCACTAGTTTTACTGCCACTGTTATATGATCATCATTTTTCAATTGCTATAATTAAAACGAAAAAAAGGTTTCCCCTATTTTGATTCTCAATGCAGGCATTCACCTTTTTTATATATTATTTTCTATTTGATTATATTGTTTTGTTTGCATTACATTTCTAATTCAGTATATTGAGCGTTCAGCCACAACCCGATCAGAAATACATAACAGAAATATTTCAAAACTATATCTCGCATTGTTACTTGTTATAAATTTTTGTGATTTTAACTATTAACGAGACCTAATTTATAACACAATATGATACAAAAATTGTGTTCTGATATAATCTTGTTATTTCATTCTGATCGGGAAGTGGTGACTTTTCATCCCTATTGTTTACATGATTCAGTTAATTATTATTAAGTTATAATATGCTTTCGCAGTTAAGTATTTTTTTTTCAGTAGGATGTTTTAAACCTACTTGTCTTCTGAATAAGGAGTAAAACAAATCTTATAAACTAACTTATAAACTATAAAGAGAGCTAATCGTTGCAATTGAAGATTGCAACGATTTTTGTCGGAAGTTGCTTATAATACTGTTCGTCATAATTTCTAATGTTTCTATGTTTGCGAGTCTGTGCAACTCATTTGTGCTAAACCAGGAGGGAGTACGCTTCAAAATCATTTTCAGAATTTTATTCTGAATCCGTTGAAGCGTTTTCTTCCTAGTAGCACAACAACTTGCCCAGATTGGCACTGCATATAGCATTGCCGGTCTAAATATTTGTTTATAAATTAATAGTTTGTTCTTTAGGCAGAGCCTAGAATTCCTATTTATAAGAGGGTATAAACATTTTATATATTTGTTGCATTTTGTTTGGATTCCTTCAATGTGATCCTTAAAAGTGAGTTTTTTATCGTAAATCAAACCCAAGTATTTAACTTGATCTGACCACGTTAAATTCAAACCATTAAATTTAATAATATGGTTATTATTCTGGTTGCAGTTGCAAACTGGAAAATCCAACCAGCGACAATCGTATTTTCTCTGGTTCTAAACAATGGAATCACGTCGAAAGTAGTGCGCTGTTTTCGTACAATGATGCGCTATCCAGCGCACTACTTCCGACATCATGGATTAGCACTAAACAGGAGAAAAAGCGATTGTCGCTGGATGGATTTTTCAGCTTTCAACTGCAACCAGAATATTTGGTTTAAGAGAAGAAGCTCTTGGCTTATGCGGAAACACAATCAATTGTGTTTTTGCCGCATTAATGGAAATTTTCCATTTTTTCGGGTAATCATTGAAAATATTTAAGCTTCGTTGCAGTCGACTGCAGATAATACGAAGACTCCTACCAGTGACTGAGATGCTAGTATCATCACAGAAAAGTGACTTTTTACAGCCTGTAGGTAGATTTGGAAGATCAGAGGTAAAAATATTATATAGTATTGGTGCGACGCTTTATCTTTGAGGGACGCCTGCTTTACCGGGTAGATTATTAGATTTACAATTCTGATAAGAAACCTGTAGGCTACGGTTAGTAAGATAAGTTTTAATTATCTTTATTATGTAAATTGGAAAATTAAAATCCCACATTTTGGCAATTAAACCATTGTGCCAAATACTGTCGAAAGTTTTTGCGATGTCTAGAAGAGCAACCCCAGTGGAATAGCCCTCTGAGATATTTGCCTTTATCATGTTAGTTACTCTCACAAGTTGATGAGTAGTTGAATGGCCAATACGAAATCCAAACTGCTCAGGAAGAAAAATAGATTTCTCATTGATATGTGACATCATTCTAGTTAGGATGATTTTTTCAAATAAAGCCATTACAAATATTTTTTAAAAATTATGTCACCCCCACTGCAAAATCGCTGAAAAAAATCAGGGGGCAAATAATTTTTTTTTAAAATAACCAAAATTCAAAAAATTGTCACGTTTTATAGAATAAAAATAGCTTCCATAGAGTTTTGCTTTTCGTAACTGAAAACTATTATGGTAGTTTTAGAAATTACCATCCCATGATAATTTTTATTTTGACCATTCTCGGGTAAATGTGAAGTTTAAATGAGATCATCGATCCAGTCCAACATCAAATGAAACGTTTGCTGGGCGCGGAAGGAAGGACCCATCTGTGTATTATCAAACAAACATCTCATGGAAAGGCTAATACAGACCGACTTCTGAATCGATTCCAAATTAAACTCAACAGTCGATCGAGACATAATCGATCGTTGCATTCGAAAATAATTTCGATAAGGAAACAATCTGAATTCAAATCAGACTCCTGGAGATTTATATGTGGTTCAATATTCTATATACATGAGCTTTACCGAAAGGTTTTTGACATTTAAAGATTTCATATGGGATCGTAGTATTCATACCGTATTTCCGCAGCCATATGTGCGATTCTTATGAACTTGATCAGATCAAAATCTGCTACCAAACCTTCCATTTAAGGCTAAGCTTGTGAAAATCGAATAAGCCGTTTTGCGAGAAGCCGAAGAGACATTAATTCTGAAATATTCCAAGAACCAGAAACATGCGAAATTTTCGAGATAGACGCTGGAATCAAAAGAACTTTGTCTGGCCATCAGCGATCAAGAATGCTCTAGCAAAGCTAAATATAGATCTTACAAATAATGGTATCATCGGCACTTACCGCAGGAAGAACCGGGAATCCATTATCGATGTTAATTTTTGTATCCTTGGAGTAACCGTAAAGATGGACTGAAAAGCGTGCGAGGATATATCCACAGCGACCACCAAGCGATTTGGCACAGCATTGATAACAGGACTATGAACTACACATGAATATGAATATGTAGGAGATATATAAACGAGTGAAGATGGAAAACAGCGATTTTTCACAGGAACGTGTCCGTCGAAGAACTTGAATTTGAGGGTATCCTCTTCAACCTAAATGCGAACGAGTTCACGGCACTACTAACAAAGGCGTGTAATGCGACCATACCAAGGGATGGGAAACTGAGAAACGGTCGCCGGGTGCAATACGACGATTATCGATCTACGTATAAGTTGCCTCCGAGCTTGGAGAAGAAGTCGGAGATCACTTCGGTTTCTCATCTCGCTCAGTTCAGAAGCTAGAAATCGCTCCGCTGCAATAGCAGGGCAAGTAATCAAATTTACCCGCGCGACGCTTGGCAAAAATTGATTCCTTCTGCCTAGTGTGTGATACGTGAACAAACAATGAGTGACAATGCCAAGCAAAAGTATATCACGATGCGGGCAAACTGTGTTGCTGTCAGAGCTGCAAATTTTCACCAGGTTGTTTTGAACTTGAAGGAAGAACAAATCTCAAATCATGCCCTACTATGTTCAATTCGCAGTTATTCGTTTACATCATTCATTCAAACAGTCGAGCTGCTCAATCATTTTCCTTTCATTTTCGATTTCATTTACCTTGTGAATATCTCTGTACTGGGATATTGACTAAGTTTTTCAAGCAAAACTACTTTGAACATACTTCTTGCTGTTCATGTAAGCTTGAAAACATTTAAGCTAAACCTGTCAACATTTAACCTAAACTGGCCTCTACAGAGCAGATGACAACTTTGGTTGGTGAATGAAAAAGCATCAATTTGAAATGAAGACGTACGCTTCGGTTATGAAAATCCCGCCAACTTTAAAGTGAATGATTAAGGGAGGCTTTGAATTTGAATCATGGTTGGGTTTGATTGAGCTGAAAGTTGGCATTTGAAAATGAAAATTTGCACCACTGGTTGCTGTTGACTAAACGAAATATCCGGTAATACCATCAATTCATGAAGGGGAGCAAATGTTGAAGGAGAACTTGAAGTTCAACGTAGCTTGCGGTGCAATTCCACCATTTACGTCATGCGGTACTGAACATGTTAAAAAATATTAGTCAAGCAGAATCATTCGCTTCCCAGAACAACACGAAACACGTCAACGAATGTAATGACATTTTATACAGTATTCCAACGTATATAGATGTTGACAGTATCGAAAAAAAGATACATGACCTGGCACCACGTACTAGTTCCTTCGCTATCAATCCTGTCAAAATACGGAGAGGTGAATAGTGTTAAGGAAGATAGTTGGAGGAACTTCTTCCCAAGACTCCACAACGAAGTTCGTGTGGTGAGAATGCGTCCGACAAAACCTATTCCCTCTTACTTGACTTTCACATGCTAATCACCTAATGATGTTGAATATTCTCAACGAACACTAGTCACGCACCCAGGACAGATTCCTACCTGTCAATATTGTGATCATCCGCTACACCACAGGAAACCTTGCGCAGAGACTGCTAAAGAAATTCCACCTGATACGAGCAAAGCCGGTATACAATCATCGTATGTTAAACCACAACCAGTTGGTAAACCAACGACTGCAGACCGGACATTCACAAACACCAGCTCAACAACGATCGGCCCCAGTACCACTAAACCATCTGCCATTACCAACATCGAAGTAACAACGATTACAGCAAATGTTTCCAAACCAACAACCAACACCACCAATAAGGAATCTAATACCGATGAAGAAGGATTTACAATAGCGACCCGTAAGCACAAACAACAAATAAGAACATCCGACGATGAGCAAGATGAATGCAGTACCGATGATGACATGGACGTAAACGAAAACGCGAGAGAAGACGGACCAAATGACCCACAATGTGCGCTCCACGGCTCAGTTGTGCTAACGCATTGAGCTGTGTAAAATATATTTAAAATTAAAAAGAAGTCAGAAAGCTCGAGGGAAGCGAGCTGCAAGAACCGCTCTCAACAAAGCAGTCAAGCTGTACAAGAAAGCCTTGCCACAAACCCAACGCGAATTTCCTTAGGAAAGACCTACAAAGTTGGCACAACAAAAATAAAAGGCTCAGCTGCACCACCTGAAAGGTGCCCGGAAAAGATGGAGGTCACCATCGAAAGGTTTTCCCCACAACATGAATCTATTCTCGCCGTACAGTGAGGAGGATGATCACAAAGATGAAGATCGATTTACCAACAAACAGATTATCGAGATGGCGAAAGCCATAAAAGTGAAGCGATACATGAGAGCCCGGATAGTTTCAAAACGATCCGATAATTGGAAGCGACAAAAGCTGATGTTGCTTCCGATGCCGGGACAACATGGAAATCTTTCAGCGTAGTCAATATATCCCTTGGTAATGTTAGAGAGAAGGAGTAATCCTGAACAAGCTAACGAAGTACGCGGACCGTGAGAACGGCATCTCATATAATTCGGCTTCGTTATAGGCAGGTCTACAGTGAAATCCACCCGAACGGTTGTGGGAGTTGTGGAGACAGCAGAGATAAGGATATCGTTTTTGCGTGGTGGTTCCCTTAGGCGTGAAGAATGCTTCAATAGTACTAGCTGGGAAGCAATCGCCCACACGCTGTACAGCACGAGTAACTCTGCAGAATATTATAGAGCTACTTTCAGTACCGAACACTGATCTACGAGACAGACAAGGGGGAATCACAACTACAACTGACGTTCCTCGACTCGACGCTGTGGAACGCAGTGTACGATGGAGTATTGAAGCTGAAGCTTCCCAGAGATATAACGATTTTCGGCTTCACGGATGATGTGGTGTTCCAAGTAATCGGACAATCGCTAGAAGAGGAGACACTCGACACGGAGACGATTGCCCATCATAAAACAGAGTTGGTGATGACTAGCAGCCGAAAGACAGCGCGGTCGGAAAATATATCATCGACTTGAACTTTTAAAGTCACGACGATTATGTTAAGGGGAAGGCTGTGAGAGTAACCACAGCTTTGCTTGAGGCGCCAGTGTACTGGGCACCACGAACCAGCGGAAATCGCTGGACCGAAGCATGTGAACAGACTAGTTTCACCGTCAGGGACAAGATCGAGTAGGTCGAGTGAAGCACCAGCGGTGGGTCGTCGAGTTTTCAACGAACTGGAAGCAGCGAACTAGAAGCTACGCTCCATCCAGTATCGCCGAACCGCCCTCGCCAAGTACTGGTTGGCCCTTTGAGTAGGATTTATATACTATGCGAGTAGATTGCGACAAAACTGGGAGCTAAATGACTCGCGCAAAAGCCATCGGTATCATGAGAACTTCCGACGAGGAATTGAGATGGCTCGCGAAAACAGGAACTAAATGGTTCACAGAAACGAGAGCCAAATGGCTAACGGAAGTTCACCACTGCGATTAGCCGGATATGTGTTCGGAGCTAAACCGCTCTAATGTATCATTTTGTCTTAAGACTGAATCAGCCTCCCCACGATATAACGCTTCGATGCAGTCGACATTTTCAGATATCGACGAACTGAATCTAGTGGTACATGACACTCGACACTCCGGGTGTAGCTTAAAAAGTCGAGTTTCAGAGTGATTGCACAGTCTTCCTTATATGAAAAAGGCAAAAAATGAACTGATGATTGCTATACATTTCATAAATCCGTAAATGAATTTCTCTGATATGGCTACCTACTGCGCAACAAGATGGAGAAAAATGCAAAGATTTCGAAGATGTACACGGAACCGAGCCGAATTACTATCATGTACCAAACAAACAAATCTACAAGTCTTCAAGCACAAGCGATAAACCAAAGCTGGTGTTTCCACTAGAGTTCGAAAAAGTATAGTATGCACAGGATGTACGTTCGCCAGGCTACTGTATATGAAATACGCAATAGAAAAAATATCAGAGAAAACCATATCTGAGATAAATAATTCCATTGACGCACACTTTACCTTTGGATTCATTTCAGAATGTTTTCCAAAAGTCCATAAGTGAAATGTTGCAATCCTGTTTCTGTACATTGTTATCAAGCAGGTTCACCTTTGACCGATTTCCATGCCTTGTGTGTACAGTCGGTCCATGTGCCGCCATAACGGAACGAAAACTATTCAAGCAACCAAAAGTTAATACCTTAATGTACTCTTAAATGTTTTTTAAGTTCTTAGAGAACTTTCAAGCTCTTATTGGGAATTTAGAAATTGCACTGTTCGGAAAATTATTTAAAACGAAAACTTTAGCATCCCTTTCCTATGTGAACTTTTGATTGATTCAGTAATGTTTGCTTGAATTTTTCTAGTAAAACAAATAGCTCAACCCCGCTATACGAAATCACCCTGCGGAAATGTCCATGAGAACAATCGAAAGAAAATGCAAAAAGAAAAAAAAAATTGTTTTTATTAAAATAAATATTTATTTTTTGTTTGCCCCCCCCTTCAGAAAAAAATTTGTACTTGGACATAATTTTTAAAAAAGATTTGTAATGGCCTAATTTACTAATAGAAGAGAGTAAGCTAATTAATAGATAGCTAGATGATTCTGCTGGATTTTATCTGGTTTCAAAATAGGAATGATCTTGGCATTTTTCCATCTTTCAGGGAAGCATGCTAATTCAAAACATTTGTTGAATATTTTGACCAAGTATGGTCATGGTGATTTCGGGAAGGTTTTTAAGAAGAATGTTGAAAATTCCATCATAACCTGGAGCTTTCATATTTTTTAACTTTTTCATGATGGATTTGATCTCATCATAGTTTGTTTCAACAATATCGTCTAGAGATAATACTTGATTTGAAAATTTTTCATATTTTTGTAAGACTTCGGTTTCAATAGGGCTCACAACGTTGAGATTAAAATTATGGACGCTTTCAAACTGCTGAGCAAGTTTTTGAGCTTTTTCTTGGTTTGTAAGAAGTATGTGGTCACCTTCCTTCAAAGCTGGAATTGGTTTCTGAGGTTTCTTAAGAACCTTAGAAAGTTTCCAGAAAGGTTTAGAATTTGGCTTGATTTGTTCAACCTCTTTCGCGAAATTTTCATTTCTTAAGAGTGTGAATCTATGCTTAAATTATTTTTGTAGATCCCGATAGATACATTTCATAGCAGGATCACGAGAACCTGATATTGACGTCTTCGAACATTCTTCAAGCAAATCAGAAGTTGAAGATCGTCTTCAATAATAGGAGTATTAAATTTTTTCTGTGTTGTTGGTACTGATAAATTTCTAGCATCAACTATAGATATACTTAAATTTTGTAATGCCGTATCAATGTCAGCTTTATTTTGTAAATCAAGGTCATGATTAAAATTATTCTCAATATAAGTTTTGTACCTTTCCCAATTCGCTTTGTGATAATTGAACACTGAGCTAATGGGATTGGAAACAGCTTCTTGAGAAAGTGAAAAAGTTACTGGAAGATGATCAGAATCAAAGTCAGCATGTGTAGTCAATTCGCTACAAATGTGACTTTGATCTGTCATAACCAAATCAATTGTTGATGGATTCCTTACAGACGAATAGCACGTAGGACCAATCGGGAACAAAATTGAATAATAACCAGCAGAGCAATCATTAAAAAGTAATTTACCGTTGGAATTGCTTTGAGCATTATTCCAGGCTCGGTGTTTGGCATTAAAATCACCGATTATGAAGAATTTCGACCGATTTCTTGTAAGTTTTTGTAAATCTCCTTTCAAGAATTTGCTCGCCAGTGCACTGAAAAGGCAAAGCAATAAAAATGATACCAAGATCAGTTTCAACTTCGATACCCAAACTCTCGATCACCTTGGTGTCAAGAGACGGTGTAACGGAATGTTTGATCCTGCGATTTACCGCTATTGCGATTCCTCCGCCGAATCCAACAATTCGATCAAATCGATGAATAACAAAATTAGAGTTACTCTTCAATTTAATATTTGGTTTTAGAAAAGTCTATATGCACATTATGTATCCTCAAGAAGTTGAAAAATTCGTCTTCGCACGTTTTTAATGAACGAGCATTCCAATTTAATAAATTTAAATGGTCATTTAAAGTCATTGTTAAACTTTAATTTCATTACAATTCAATTTTGTTAGCAAATTCCCAACCCGCTTGAAAAGCTTCAAACATGGAGGTAGAATTTAACATGGTAATCGTCATAGGTAACATAGAGTCTTGCAGGTATTCTAATTTTTCTTCCGTTACGCTACCTAGATCCATTGGACTATAGGAAGCGTTGGGTGCAAACGAGTTTGTGGCCGTGGTAACGGTAGCCGTTATTTTCAATATATGTACAGCAAGTTGTTGAATACATTGGAAAAAGTCTAAAGACAGTTAACGAATGATCTATTATTACAGATAATCAGTATTTTTAAAACCCTAAAAGTCAGGGAAATGAGAATAAATTGTCCAAATGATGGCAATCATTGTGGACCTTACGTGGTTAATAATGCTGAACGATATTTTCGGAACGAATTCCTTTATGATCAAGATTTTGATCCCATCAAATATAGAACATATTTCCTCAAAACTCTTATTGATCATTCTGATAACGTTGTAAACCTATGTCCTAAGTGTGGCGATAACAGGGTCGAAGCTACTAACACTCAAGACTGAGTTGCTTGTGATACATGGACAAAATTGTATCATCATCATATGTGTAAATGACGATTCTACGGTAAATTAGAATTTTAGAAAATTCGTTTGCGAGATGTGTGCTACATTCAACTAAACAACAATAGTTCCATTTGTGAGATTTAAGTTATATTCAGCTAAAAGATCTCACGTTCGAACAGAAAACGAAACAATATATAACATTATGTGTTATAGCTAAATAGATTATATTTTCATCTGAAATGTTTATGTTTATGTTTATTACCTTCACCAACAGGCCCCTTGGCCCCAATGGTGGTTGCTTAAACTAATTACATTTTAAAATTGCAAACATTTTCGCTTTTATCGCATTCCGCGTCTGGTTGAAGTCAAAGGCTGTCGCCACACTGTTAAAAATTCGCTGGAGTCCGGTAACAGCGCTCTGGCAACCATACTTGGTTCTCCTGAACGGAATTCGCAGAAGAGAGTTATTACGTAGAGCTCGAACGCGGGCTTGGAGATCCAGACGTCCGAGGATTGTTGGGCAATCCACTCTAACAGAGAGTAAGTACGAGACGAACAGGGCTTGAGAGCAGTCCCTACGAAAGCTGAGTGTATCGAGGCGTATTAGCTGGCAGCGGTTTTCATAGCTCGGCAGCTAAAATCTGTTTCGCCATGGGAGATGCCGAAGGGCGAAGCTTATGAACCTGCGTTAGACAGCCTCGATTCTGTCAATCCCGTTCTGGTAGTACGGATTCCAAACAGCAGAACAATATTCTAACGTTGAGCGGACCAACGCGCAGTAAAGCGATTTAAGACAATATACGTCCCTGAAGTTTTTCGCTATTCGGAAGATGAACCCAAGCTGTCGTGATGCCTTATCCACGATGTATGAAGTATGTGGTTTGAATGTCAGTGCTTAATCCTTGATGACTCCGAGATCTTTGATGTGAGAGTGTCTTGAAATGCTCGAGCCGAATAAATGGTAGTTAAACTGAATCGGATGGCGTTTCCGCGTGAACGTAACGATTGAGCATTTGCTCGGGTTTAAAACCATTCTGTTTAGATCACACCACATACTAAAGCTGTCCAGTTCCCTCTGAAGAGCTCGGCATCGGTTTTATCCCGTATTTGTTGAAAAATTTTCATGTCGTCGGCAAAAGAAAGGCGGGGTCCTCGTAATGTGATATTGACGTCATTGAAGTAGCGGAGGAATATTACTGGACCGAGATGGCTTCCTTGTGGTATGCCGGATGTAGCGAAGAATGGTGCAGATAGACAGTCCTTAATGCTGATTTGGAGTTATCTTCCATCGAGGTAGGAACGAAACCAGCGCAGAAGTTGTCCATGAAAGCCGAGTTTGTCCAGCTTCGCTATTGCGATATCATGGTTAATTTTGTCGAAGGCCGCAGATTGATCCATGTAAATAGCATCGGTTTGCAATCCGTCAGCGAATCCATCCATTACATACGTTGTGAATGAGAGCAGGTTTGTCGTCGATCGTTTAGGCATGAAACCGTGTTGGTCATCAGCAATGTAGTGTTTGCAGTGAAAGAAAATAGGATCTAACACAACCAGCTCGAACAGTTTTGATTCGCCACTTAAACACGAGATTCCCCGATAATTGTCAATGTTCGATTTGTTTCCTTTTTTATGCACTAGAAACATGTGCGCTGCTTTCCAGCAGGAAGGGAATGTACCAGTAGTGAGTGATAGCTCGAAGACTCGCCGAAGTGGTTCAAGAAGCCCGCTGATGCACTTTTGACAAAAATCGAAGGAACACCATCTGGACCCGGGGAACAAGATGCTTTCAGTTTGGCGTTTGCTGAAAGAATGGCAGCATTATCGACACAAATTCGGTTGATGGTTCGTCCTAGAGGAGTTAAATTGGCGGCGGCAGCGACTTGTTGTGATGGCGGGCGCTCGTTGGAAAAACCGCTTGAAGTTGGCAAATTTCCTTAGTGTCGGTGCCTAAAACTCCATTAAACGACATACAAGATGGCAAACCGGATTCTTTTCGCTGCTCGTCAACATACTTCCAGAATGACTTGGGCTTGGATTTGAGTTGACGCTCGACGTTTCGTTGGTGTCTAAAAAAGGCGCGTCTGCTTTGTTGTTTGTATTCGTGGTTGAGTTGAAAGTAGCGATTTCGTAATGCAAGTGTCTTATGCTTTGAGAATTTTTTAAATGCAGCTCGTTTGGCAGTTTTAAAACGTCTAAAGACGGTTAATTGTCAGGGAGGGTGTTCATCGGTACTAATTGTTCGTTTTGGCACATGGCGGTCGATAAGGTAGTTAAGAATACTAGAAAACGTCATCGCTGCTTTGTTCGCGTCGTCATTGTTAATATTTTCGTCCCGGTTCATATCCAACAGCGTGCCAACGATGCTGTCGTAGTCAGCGTTTTTAAAATCGTAGACGATAGAGCTTGAGACGTCTTCAAAATTCACTCCAAGGTTACCAGCGAATACAAGATGTAGTGGGGGATGATGACGCACCTGCTTGACTAAAGGAGTCGGTGCAGTGCAGCAGTACGGAGCGCAGTCCCGGGCACTTACAAAGCAGAGGTCCAATGTACGTCCATTCTCGTTGGTGACAATATTAATTAGCCGAAGAGTTGCGCTACTGTAGTTGTCCAAAATACAACTGGCATTGTTAAAAAGCGCAGATTTTTCGATATCCAATCGTAGAAAACCATTACTTGCTTGGCACCACGTCAAGCCAGGTAAGTTGAAGTCGCCCAGTATAACGATATCATCAGACGGGGCGGCGATCGAGGCGATAAAAGAAACGGAGGAAAGATGTACATCGATCAGGCTGGAATCACGAATTCTGTCAGGTGGAAAATACACAACACACAGGAACAGATTGCGATCGGCAAGTTTCACTGATATCCTCACTTGCTCGGAGCTCGTTGATCACTCGGGCTTTTATACCACGGCGAACAGCGATAAGCACACCAGCGACTGATGTCTAGTGGCTGTTGAGGGCATTGCGGTCACAGTGGTAGACATCGAATGTTGAACCAAAGACCTGGCGAGACAGAGTACGGTTGTCGAGCCACGTCTCGGTCAAGGCGATAATGTCGTAACAGCAACCCGTGATCGCGAGCAAATAGCTGTCAGTTGATGAATTTAAGCCACCAACATTCTGGTAGTAAACCTCGATGTTGTTGGAGGACGGATCAGGTAGAGCAGTGAGCGAAGCCATGTTGCTGTGTAGGAAGATCCTTTCGTCAATCTCACGAACAGTATCGGAACGGTTCACGGTCGCCTGGTCAAATGTGGTGAGGGATTCGAGGCATCCCGAATCAACTGCGTCGCGCCCCAAAATACGACTATCGTCGTCGTCGAGAGAAATGGTTGGCATCTGATAACAAGATGTCGGAGCAAAAGGCAAAAAACTGGAAGCGAAGAGTACATCAGCGCTTGAAGTGTTCGGAACAGATGTATACTTGCCATTTGCGGCAGGTTGGAAGACCCTTTCACCCATCCCACACACAGGACCGGGACGACTGATGATCGCTGGCTGCAAGTGCTCGACTGTGGCGGGGGGATCAAGGGCTTCCATAGTGCCAATTGCGGTGCGTCTCAGTATGCGTTGGAACCCGATGGCGGAGTGCGGAGAGCAGGAACGGGGTGGTAGCAGCTTGCGGCGAGAGTCGTACGATGAGCTAGAAGCGTGAATCGGTTCAACCGTTGTATCGTTACAATTTTTATAATACTTGCCGAGAAAGGCGGCTTGGAAGACCCTTTCCCCACCCACACATACAGGACCGGGACGACTGCTGAGTGTATCGAGGCGTATTAGCTGGCAGCGGTTTTCATAGCTCGGCAGCTAAAATCTGTTTCGCCATGGGAGATGCCGAAGGGCGAAGCGTATGAACCTGCGTTAGACAGCCTCGATTCTGTCAATCCCGTTCTGGTAGTACGGATTCCAAACAGCAGAACAATATTCTAACGTTGAGCGGACCAACGCGCAGTAAAGCGATTTAAGACAATATACGTCCCTGAAGTTTTTCGCTATTCGGAAGATGAACCCAAGCTGTCGTGATGCCTTATCCACGATGTATGAAGTATGTGGTTTGAATGTCAGTGCTTAATCCTTGATGACTCCGAGATCTTTGATGTGAGAGTGTCTTGGAATGCTCGAGCCGAATAAATGGTAGTTAAACTGAATCGGATGGCGTTTCCGCGTGAACGTAACGATTGAGCATTTGCTCGGGTTTAAAACCATTCTGATTAGATCACACCACATACTAAAGCTGTCCAGTTCCCTCTGAAGAGCTCGGCATCGGTTTTATCCCGTATTTGTTGAAAAATTTTCATGTCGTCGGCAAAAGAAAGGCGGGGTCCTCGTAATGTGATATTGACGTCATTGAAGTAGCGGAGGAATATTACTGGACCGAGATGGCTTCCTTGTGGTATGCCGGATGTAGCGAAGAATGGTGCAGATAGACAGTCCTTAATGCTGATTTGGAGTTACCTTCCATCGAGGTAGGAACGAAACCAGCGCAGAAGTTGTCCATGAAAGCCGAGTTTGTCCAGCTTCGCTATTGCGATATCATGGTTAATTTTGTCGAAGGCCGCAGATTGATCCATGTAAATAGCATCGGTTTGCAATCCGTCAGCGAATCCATCCATTACATACGTTGTGAATGAGAGCAGGTTTGTCGTCGATCGTTTAGGCATGAAACCGTGTTGGTCATCAGCAATGTAGTGTTTGCAGTGAAAGAAAATAGGATCTAACACAACCAGCTCGAACAGTTTTGATTCGCCACTTAAACACGAGATTCCCCGATAATTGTCAATGTTCGATTTGTTTCCTTTTTTATGCACTAGAAACATGTGAAACTTCAACAGTTTTAGCCTTCGTCTTGAAAGATTGTGTTTGCTGATTGGTTGTAGCAACCAAGGCTGTGCAAGCCGTGAATAGGCTAGAAGTTTGTGTACTGTGTCAGTATTTGATGCCGTGTTGGTGCGGAGACAGGCAGGATTGTTGGCTGCGAGAGCGGTCGTTTGGTGGTGGTACCACGCGATAAGCGAGTGTTGGTGCGAAGGCAACGAAGTCTCAGGTAAGCGGCGCCCCACCTTGGTGGTAGTAGTGGTTGCGCTGCATACAACCGGCGCTTGCGACGGAGTGAGACAGAGCTGCATCTGGTTGGTGAAGCGGCTCGCTTCATCATCATTCATTCATCCGTATTAGTGCAGATACGGGATTTTGAGTATTTGTGTACCTAGCCACGCTGCGTAGCAGGGGAATACCTCTGGACCCACAGGTAAGCGGCGGCCCCACCTTGGTGGTGGTAGTGGTTACGCTGCATACAGTCGGCGCTAAGTGAGACAGAGCTGCATCTTGTTGGTGAAGCGTCTCGCTTCATCATCACTTATTCATCTGTGCTAGTGCAGAAACGGGCTTTTGTGTATTTGTGTACCTAGCCACGCTGCATAGTAAGGAAATACCCCTGGACCCACAGGTAAACAGCGGCTCCATCTTGGTAGTGGTGGTTGCGCTGTGTTCAACCCGAGCGTGATAGAGGGAGACAGCGAGAATCTGCAACTCTTCGAAGGACAGGTAGATTTTAATATAATTTTGCTAGTGTTAGTATTTAATTTACTTACTGTGTATGGTAGGCGAGATGGAGGATAGTGAGATGGAATCCTCCATTTCACAAGAGCAAAATTCTTCTGATCCCCCTCCCTCACCTCCCCTTAGAATAAAATTATACCCCCAAGGGTCTTCTGGACCTTGGCAGGTTTTCTTCAGGCGGAAAGGAAAGCCATTAAACCTTGTGCAAATTGCACGGGATCTGACTTCACGATTTTCGGCTGTAATAGAGATCGTGAAAGTAAATAAAGATAAACTTCGAGTTAGCATTGATAACATTAGACAAGCTAACGAGATAGTAGCCTGCGAACTCTTCACGCGTGAATATAAAGTTTATATACTTTCGCGCGATATAGAATGCGATGGAGTCATCTCCGAACCCAGCCTCACTGCCGAGGATATACTTAAGCATGGTGAAGGTTGTTTCAAGAACACCTTGCTTAATAAAGTAAAAATACTCGATGTTAAGCAATTGTACTCAGTGTCAATTGAAGAAGAGAAAAAAGTTTACCGACCATCCTATTCATTTCGTGTAACTTTCGCTGGGTCTGCTTTGCCTTGCCATGTTCTCATTAATAAAATTCGTCTCCCCGTTCACCTTTTCATCCCTCGTGTGATGAATTGCCTCAATTGTAAACAGCTGGGCCACACAGCCACTTACTGTTCCAATAAGGTACGGTGTGGCAAATGTGGGGGGCCTCATCAAGAGGATACATGCAATAAAAACTTAGAAAAATGTTTACATTGCGGAGAAACTTCACACGAGCTCCTTGCATGTCCCATATATAAATTGCGGGAGGAGAAAATTAAACGATCCTTGAAGGAGAGATCTAAGCGCTCTTATGCAGAAATACTGAAAAATGCTACTCCTGAACCCACGGTCCCAGAAAACAGATACGCTATTCTATTGCCGAAAGAGTCTGACTCTGACGAAGCGTCCGAAGGTACATCATTTGTTTTACCTAGAGGATCCAGGAAAAGCAAACAATCCTCTTTTCCCAAACTGCCAAGCAAGGGCCTTAAAATTTCTCCTCCAACAAATAAATTGCGGCCAAAGCTAAAGAATTCCGATGCAATACCGAAACCAGTCCCTCCCGGTTTTGGTAATGTACAATCCAAACAGAACACCATTACTGGAAATAATAAAACTTCAACTTCCTCCGAGCCTCAACCGGGGATAGGTTTATTGAAATTTTCTGAAATTGTTGATTGGATTTTCAAAGCATTCAATATTTCTGAACCACTAAAAAGTATACTTTCAGCGTTCCTCCCAACAATTAGAACATTTTTAGAGCAGCTGATTGCTCAATGGCCCATCCTTGCAGCGATTGTATCTTTCAATGGGTAATTCACCTCCTCCAATGAAAGATTCCATCACTGTTTTACAGTGGAATTGCAGAAGTATCATACCTAAAATTGACTCCTTAAAAATTTTGCTGCATAATTTGAAATGCGATGCTTTTGCTTTATGTGAAACATGGCTTACCTCAAACATCAATTTCAACTTGAATGATTTCAACATTATTCGCCTAGACCGAGACACCCCATATGGAGGAGTGCTTCTAGGAATTAAAAAGTGCTATCCTTTCTATAGAATTAACATCCCCTTGTTTGCGGGCATTGAGGCTGTAGCTGTCCAAACGAATATTAAAGGCAAAGACATGTCTATCGCTTCTATATATATACCTCCCAAAGCTCAAATTGGACAACGTCAGATTTTTGAGGTAGTGGAATCCATGGCTGCTCCGCGGCTGATACTGGGAGACTTCAACTCGCACGGAGTATTGTGGGGTTCCCTCTTCAATGATAATCGATCCTCTTTGATATACAATGTTTGTGACGAGCTCAATATGACAGTTTTAAATACAGGCGAAGCAACACGCATTCCCAGACCACCCGCCCGACCAAGTGCATTAGATCTATCTCTATGCTCGACATCACTTCGGTTAGATTGCACGTGGAAGGTTGTACCTGATCCTCACGGTAGCGATCATTTGCCAGTCGTTATTTCAATTAACAGTGAATTAGGCCTCACGAATTCAATCAATGTCCCTTATGACTTGACACGAAATATTGATTGGAAAAAATACCAATCTTTAATTTCCACTTCTCTTGTTTCGACGGAAGAGCTACCACCAGGGATGCCAACGGTACCGATAAACTACTTTTTTTCGGTATATTTACATTTGTACAAGCCGTACAGCCCGCTACAGCGACGCATCACTACAGCTCTTGCCAGAACGGTAGCCAAATCGAGTACATTTTCCCGTACAGCAGTAGAATACATTTTTGTTTTGCTGCTGTACTCTGACTGCTCGGTGAGAGTGTGGCGTAGTAAAGTTTGTTCTCTCGCTTTGTACATTTTTCTCTGCATAGTCAAAGGGAGAGGCCCGCACACGAAAGCGTTGATGCCGGCCGTGGCGAAAATGAGCCGCATTCATTGTCGTAATTTTTGAATAAAAATATTAAAAAGATTGAAAATATTAAAAAATGTAAAATAAGGAAAGAGAAGCTGTACCGCTCGCGTCTGGTGGCTGTACTGGGGACAGTAGTTTTTTGTCATGTTACTGCTTTGCACACAGGCAGCCGTACAGCGCTGGGCGCCCTGCACTAGCGAATGACAGCAGCATCGAGAGAGAAATGAGAATGTAGGCAGAAAAAATACAGCCGCAGAAAAGGTAGGCATTTTGCATCCTTGGCTACCACCTACCGAAGAATATGAATTTCTAGCGGGTTTGATTATTGAAGCAGCAGAACAAACCCAAACGAAATGCAATCCTGGCATGATAATGAACAGCCGGCCTCCTAATCCCTGGTGGGACAAAGAGTGCTCGGATGCATATGAAGCTAAACAAGTTGCTTACAAAGAAATTATGAAACGGAAAGGGTGTACACGTGCAAACTTTGAAAATTATTCGATTTTGCAAAACAAATTTGACAGTCTCCGTCATGCCAAAAAGTCTAGTTATTGGAGACGTTTCGTTGATGGCTTGTCAAGAGAAACATCAATGAGTACTCTTTGGAACACAGCCAGAAGAATGAGGAATCGAAACGTAACTAATGAAAGCGAAGATTTTTCGAATCGCTGGATATTTAATTTTGCCAAGAAAGTTTGTTCAGATTCTGCTCCTGCGCAGAAAATCATTCGCGATGCTCCCACAAGTAACGATTCCATAGATTCGCCTTTGACAATGATGGAATTTTCAATTGCACTCCTCTCATGCAACAATAACGCTCCGGGTCCAGACAGAATTAAATTCAACTTGGTGAAGAATCTGCCTGACCTAGCAAAAAGACGCTTGTTGAATTTATTCAATAAGCTTCTTGAACAGAACATAGTCCCGCACGACTGGAGACAAGTGAGAGTTATCGCCATTCCAAAACCGGGAAAACCAGCCTCCGACCATAACTCGTATAGACCGATTGCAATGCTATCCTGTATCAGGAAATTGTTGGAAAAAATTATCCTACGACGTCTCGACAATTGGGTTGAGGCGAACGGCTTGCTATCAGATACCCAGTTTGGTTTTCGGAGGGGAAAGGGAACGAATGATTGTCTGGCGCTACTTTCGTCAGAAATCCAACTAGCTTACGCAAAAAAAGAACAAATGGCGTCTGTGTTCTTAGACATAAAAGGAGCATTCGACTCTGTTTCCATTGATGTTCTCTCAGAGAAACTACATCAATGTGGTCTTTCACCAATATTAAATAATTATTTATACAACTTATTGTCAGAAAAGCACATGCATTTTTCATATGGCGATTTGGCAACATTCAGAATAAGTTACATGGGCCTCCCACAAGGTTCTTGTTTAAGCCCCCTTCTCTACAATTTTTACGTGAATGACATTGATAATTGTATTGTCAGCCCATGCACTCTAAGGCAAATTGCAGATGATGGCGTGGTTTCTGTTACAGGACCAAAAGCCATAAATTTACAACAACCACTGCAAGATAGTTTGGATAATTTATCAAGTTGGGCTTTGAAGTTAGGCATCGATTTCTCTACGGAGAAAACAGAGTTGGTTGTTTTTTCAAGGAAGCGTGATCCAGTTCAGCTTCAGCTTCAGTTGGTTGGTAGAACGATAGCCCAAGTCATGACCTTTAAATATCTCGGAATTTGGTTCGATTCTAAAGGTACATGGGGAGGCCACATTAGGTATCTGATAAAGAAGTGCCAACAAAGGATAAATTTTCTCCGAACAATAACCGGATCTTGGTGGGGTGCTCATCCAAGTGACGTGATAAGATTGTATCAAACAACGATACTTTCAGTAATGGAATATGGGTGCTTCTGTTTCCGTTCAGCTGCAAACACTCACATTATTAAATTGGAACGAATACAGTATCGTTGTTTACGAATCGCCTTAGGTTCCATGCAATCGACACATACGATGAGTCTTGAAGTTCTAGCGGGAGTTCTTCCCTTAAAAGATCGATTCTGGGATCTCTCCTCTCGTTTACTTATACGATGTGAGGTTATGAATCCACTTCCCGATCAGAAGGACATAACAAGATTATAACACAATTGTATCAACGGTTGATATGTATAACAACTTGTGTTATATTTAGATATTGGAATAAAAAGTGACTGTACCGATTTCAGATTTTACAGTTTCAAATTTTACATTACATCAAAATTAAATCACAATGAGTTATAACATATACATTATAACATATACATCAAATGATAAATGCAGGTAACACCAAATAAATTGTAATGAACAATAGGAAGTAATAAGATCAACTGGATGGCAAAAAATGATTTAATGATCAATAACAACGAGTGAATCAGTTTATTAGCTGTTAGTCTATTTGCGTTCTTGGTTTACAAATTGAAATGAAGTTTTTGTTAGCAGAATTTTCATCTTTTGGTTGAACTGTTACGCTCACGCATTGTTTTACTGTTTCTGAAAGCCTGAAAAGCAATGTGCTGTCATAACGTTCGTATGTGTACATATTATTGTATATTTTTGTAGTGATTAATTGTTGTCCCAAAATATACACGTTATTGTCATGATCAATCAAAATTCGTATGATTTGGAAGAATTTTTCGTTGACATTTATAAATGAATCGTCATAAGCATACTTCGCACATGTTGACTTAGTGCAAATTTTAATTCCGTTGCAATACCATTTTCCAACATCGTTGAATTCTCTTGGGATTACATCATTTTCGAATTCAACATTATCTTGAAGAACACAGCTATTTTTATGATTATATTTTGGATTTTTCCGTGATGAAGACCAAATACTGTTAACCCATATTTTTGCAGAAGTGTCGGTTGTTATTTGTGTGTGATGACAAATACGATTCAAAATAAATTTTGAAGCAACTTGAATGACTGGGTGGTTGTTCGATGTGTGGAATTCAATCAGCATGCTGTTTCCATTTTCGTATGGAAAAAGCGAAAAGTTCCATAGTGCTCCCAAATTCTTTACCGACGCTACCAAATGCGTAGCTAAATGAATGTTATAAACAACATTTTCTAATCCGAAAGTATTCTGAAATTCTTTGACGAATTTGATCAATCTTTTTTCGCAAATTTCTAACGTACGTTCGGAAATGTGGAATTGAAGAAGTTCATAAATACTTGTGGAAAACAGCATTATCATATCAAGGTGACGTTTCGGTAACAGATCGTACATGCATGGATAAATGCAATGAAACAGTATCGTTTCCCATTCGCTGGCTTTGAATTTACGGAACTCATCAACCTTTCTGATATATCGCGGGAAGTAGCTTGGGAGTCTGATTGACAAAAGCCGTTTCTCTATTAATTGTTTATGGTTTCCTACATAACAGGGTCGCAATTTATTGGTTCCATCGGCTGATAATAAAAATTCCCAAATAATTCTTGTAACGCCCATCAGACCCATGTGCATGTAATCAGGTGGTAAACCGTTGATTATGTCGAAATCTGGAACCCCAACCAAAACACAGAGTCCTTTTATACCAAATACCGGTTCTTTTGATGCGGTTCTTTCCATTTCAAACATGATTTCTCTCGTTGCCTTATCTTCTCTTGCCTTCGTTTTCCGGTAAGGATATCTAATCTGATTATCAACTGATTTTCCCGGATGCAAGCAATACGTGCATCCATATCGACCATTATATTGCTTTGAGCAAAATAACTCACATCGACCAACGGAATCTGTACAATTTTGAAGCAAAATTACTTTGTAGAACTCTTTTCCAACAGTTATACCATTCCGTAGTCGTTGCAGCTGCAGAACAAAGTTTTTATGAAACAGGGCCATGTTTGGCTTCCCTGGGTTGAACCACAAAGCGGCGAGAATGAGATTGTTCTTATTGAAACGTAATTTTGGTGGTAAGTTGTTCAGAGTTATAAATAATGGATATACAGGCTTCTTATTTGAGCATTTGATGGCAGCAGCACTGTCTTCATTTCCAGAAAGAGTTATGTATTTTGACATGGTATCCTTCATTGTTATTGATTGCGCCAATTTCCCACGACTTATGTCGCGAATATCGTCTCTTACGATCACAGTTTCATATTCTGCTATCTCTTTGCAGTACTTCATAATGGTTTCCCTGAGTTGCTGCTCTAGGGGAAAAGCAATAAAAAAATCCTTTTTTATAGAACCACAATTTTCTACAGGACATACGGTGTCAGGATGCGGAACAGTTTCATATCTAATTGAATAATAAATGGTTATTTGTATATGTATAGGCATCATTGAAAAGAAGAGCGTACCCGAACTGGCAATTAACACAAAAATAGACTCGTTCGATGTTGTAAGGAGCTGGAAATACATTAATGAATGTGGCAAAACTTTCAGGAAAAGTTTTGTGTGTTGATAAAACATTCATCATTCGCATGAGATCTTCTAAACCTTCTTGGGTTAGCTTGTGTCTGATGTAAAAATTCAGGGCCATGAACAGTATGTCTTTGACCCGAATGTTATCATTAAATTTTGCATGTTGATTGTAGCTATACGTATATTCCTGGAAGAAACTTGTTCATAGTCTCATTAACTTTAAGTATAATAAATCAATAAATACCGATCCGGAATTAAGCTCATCGTTTCCCTTTGGAGATTCTTCTTCCATTAAATCTTCAGAGAGAAAAGAGTCTTCTGAGACATTCTCCGTATCATGGAAAGTTCCTTCGTTGTGTGATACCTCCTACGAATACGTTTTAAATAGCAAAATGTTTTTGAAAATACTTTACAAAATTACTGTATCGTGTGCCAATTCATCCTTAGGGTCTGATTCGACTTCAGAAATGTCTCCCAACGGTGAAGAGCCATCCGAAACTGTTTCACTACGTTCTAGATCGGAGCTAAACAAGGAATTGCATCCAATTGCTGCAAAATTGACATCGACATTCTGATATAGCTCCACATCACCATCATTTTGAAGATTATATTCATTTTGATGATCAGTAGCTAACCAAACATGTTTCGGCTAAGTATTAAAACAATATTAAATAAAAACGGTCAACAGAACATCATAATATAACTTACTTTTCTGGTATATTTGCGATCGTACCACGGACATTTTAAATGATAATGTCGAGGTCTACGGTTCATTTTGTATTGAATACTTTTATAAAAAATGTACTGAAATTCGTAAACTAACGCTTAATCGCTGAATAAAGACTTGGCCAGAGATGATGTGAAGGCCGAAATATAAAGTTCTAATCGAACCCAAAACAACGGTTCCAATTGAGTAATGTAAACAAATATGGCGGATTTAGGACATACGGCGTGGGGAGTATTGGGATTGAATTGAAAGGAAATGCATTTAATTGTGGTTAAGGTGAAGCTTTCCCCAGGACACGGTGTTTCGCCGAAAACACCAACTTTCAATGCATTGTCTCAAATTACTCAAGAACGAGAAAAAATTCGGGAAAACCCGCTCGTCTGATTGTTCACAAGTTTGTTATGAACAGATCTGAGAAAAAAATTTCACGAAAAACGGTTCAGGAAAAAAGTTGTGGTGCGAGTTTTCCATTCCGTCCCTATATTTACATCCCATGGAATTTTCAGCAGTAAGCGGGCTGAAAAAAGGGATATGGCAATTGAAATAAAACGATAAACTACTTTCGAATTGCAAAAAAAAAAAAATTTTTTTGGTTTTACTAGAAGTGTGGAAATAAATTATGTCATAATAATTGACATAGTTCCGGAATTTTCCCGAATGGTGGCGCTACCGATCAATGAATAAAAGACGGTAAAATCACTGTGGCTTAGTAGCTGAATATGATAGAACTTTAGAATGTTCTACAAAATTTCAGAATCCGTAAATATCTTCATTTAGATGATATGATTGTTTCGGAATTACTCCGATTGGCGGCGCTAGAGAGCAAAAGTGTGCGTCATCAGATCATATTTTCTGTGTAGCTCAGCAAGTAAGAGGAGTAATGCTTTGAAATGTTCAACAAAGTTGTGAGTTGAGGGCAGACCTTCTCTTGGGCCTTGAATATGTTTTAGAATTTCCCCGACGGGCAGCGCTAGCGTGCGAAAATCGACGTTTTTAAATGGTATTTTGTAAACTTGGAGGAATAATGCTTTGAGGTGTTCAACAAAGTTGTAAGTCGAGTGCAGGCCTTCTCTTAGATCATGAATATGTTTAAGAATTTCTCCGATTGGCGGTGCTAGCGCGTAAAAATCAAAGTTATGAGATGGTATTTTCTCTCTATCTTGGAAAGTGGGAGGAATAATGGATAGAGGTATTCAACAAAGTTATAAACCGAGTTCATGCCTTCTCTTGGGTCAAGAACATGTTTAAGAATTTCTCCGATTGGCGGCGCTAGTGTGCAAAAAACAACGTTATGAGATGGAATTTTCTCTGTATCTACGAAGATGGGAGGGAAAATGCTTTGAGGTGTTCAACAAAGTTGTAAGTCGAGGGCAGGTCTTCTCTTGGGTCATGAACATGTTTAAGAATTTCTCCGATTGGCGGCGCTAGTGTGCAAAAAACAACGTTATGAGATGGAATTTTCTCTGTAATCTTGTTGTAAGTCGAGGGCAGACCTTCTCTTGGGTCATGAACATGTTTAAGAATTTCTCCGATTGCGGGGCTAGTGTGCAAAAAACAACATTATGAGATGGAATTTTCTCTGTATCTACGAAGATGGGAGGGAAAATGCCTTGAGGTGTTCAACAAAGTTGTAAGTCGAGGGCAGGTCTTCTCTTGGGTCATGAACATGTTTAAGAATTTCTCCGATTGGCGGCGCTAGTGTGCAAAAAACAACGTTATGAGATGGAATTTTCTCTGTATCTACGAAGATGGGAGGGAAAATGCTTTGAGGTGTTCAACAAAGTTGTAAGTCGAGGGCAGGTCTTCTCTTGGGTCATGAACATGTTTAAGAATTTCTCCGATTGGCGGCGCTAGTGTGCAAAAAACAACGTTATGAGATGGAATTTTCTCTGTAATCTTGTTGTAAGTCGAGGGCAGACCTTCTCTTGGGTCATGAACATGTTTAAGAATTTCTCCGATTGGCGGCGCTAGTGTGCAAAAAACAACGTTATGAGATGGAATTTTCTCTGTATCTACGAAGATGGGAGGGAAAATGCTTTGAGGTGTTCAATAAAGTTGTAAGTCGAGGGCAGGTCTTCTATTGGGTCAAGAACATGTTTATGAATTTCTCCGATTGGCGGCGCTAGTGTGCAAAAAACAACGTTATGAGATGGAATTTTCTCTGTATCTACGAAGATGGGAGGGAAAATGCTTTGAGGTGTTCAACAAAGTTGTAAGTCGAGGGCAGGTCTTCTCTTGGGTCATGAACATGTTTAAGAATTTCTCCGATTGCGGGGCTAGTGTGCAAAAAACAACATTATGAGATGGAATTTTCTCTGTATCTACGAAGATGGGAGGGAAAATGCCTTGAGGTGTTCAACAAAGTTGTAAGTCGAGGGCAGGTCTTCTCTTGGGTCATGAACATGTTTAAGAATTTCTCCGATTGGCGGCGCTAGTGTGCAAAAAACAACGTTATGAGATGGAATTTTCTCTGTATCTACGAAGATGGGAGGGAAAATGCTTTGAGGTGTTCAACAAAGTTGTAAGTCGAGGGCAGGTCTTCTCTTGGGTCATGAACATGTTTAAGAATTTCTCCGATTGGCGGCGCTAGTGTGCAAAAAACAACGTTATGAGATGGAATTTTCTCTGTAATCTTGTTGTAAGTCGAGGGCAGACCTTCTCTTGGGTCATGAACATGTTTAAGAATTTCTCCGATTGGCGGCGCTAGTGTGCAAAAAACAACGTTATGAGATGGAATTTTCTCTGTATCTACTAAGATGGGAGGGAAAATGCTTTGAGGTGTTCAACAAAGTTGTAAGTCGAGGGCAGGTCTTCTCTTGGGTCATGAACATGTTTAAGAATTTCTCCGATTGGCGGCGCTAGTGTGCAAAAAACAACGTTATGAGATGGAATTTTCTCTGTATCTACGAAGATGGGAGGGAAAATGCTTTGAGGTGTTCAACAAAGTTGTAAGTCGAGGGCAGGTCTTCTCTTGGGTCATGAACATTTTTAAGAATTTCTCCGATTGGCGGCGCTAGTGTGCAAAAAACAACGTTATGAGATGGAATTTTCTCTGTATCTACGAAGATGGGAGGGAAAATGCTTTGAGGTGTTCAACAAAGTTGTAAGTCGAGGGCAGGTCTTCTCTTGGGTCATGAACATGTTTAAGAATTTCTCCGATTGGCGGCGCTAGTGTGCAAAAAACAACGTTATGAGATGGAATTTTCTCTGTAATCTTGTTGTAAGTCGAGGGCAGACCTTCTCTTGGGTCATGAACATGTTTAAGAATTTCTCCGATTGCGGGGCTAGTGTGCAAAAAACAACATTATGAGATGGAATTTTCTCTGTATCTACGAAGATGGGAGGGAAAATGCCTTGAGGTGTTCAACAAAGTTGTAAGTCGAGGGCAGGTCTTCTCTTGGGTCATGAACATGTTTAAGAATTTCTCCGATTGGCGGCGCTAGTGTGCAAAAAACAACGTTATGAGATGGAATTTTCTCTGTATCTACGAAGATGGGAGGGAAAATGCTTTGAGGTGTTCAACAAAGTTGTAAGTCGAGGGCAGGTCTTCTCTTGGGTCATGAACATGTTTAAGAATTTCTCCGATTGGCGGCGCTAGTGTGCAAAAAACAACGTTATGAGATGGAATTTTCTCTGTAATCTTGTTGTAAGTCGAGGGCAGACCTTCTCTTGGGTCATGAACATGTTTAAGAATTTCTCCGATTGGCGGCGCTAGTGTGCAAAAAACAACGTTATGAGATGGAATTTTCTCTGTATCTACGAAGATGGGAGGGAAAATGCTTTGAGGTGTTCAATAAAGTTGTAAGTCGAGGGCAGGTCTTCTATTGGGTCAAGAACATGTTTATGAATTTCTCCGATTGGCGGCGCTAGTGTGCAAAAAACAACGTTATGAGATGGAATTTTCTCTGTATCTACGAAGATGGGAGGGAAAATGCTTTGAGGTGTTCAACAAAGTTGTAAGTCGAGGGCAGGTCTTCTCTTGGGTCATGAACATGTTTAAGAATTTCTCCGATTGCGGGGCTAGTGTGCAAAAAACAACATTATGAGATGGAATTTTCTCTGTATCTACGAAGATGGGAGGGAAAATGCCTTGAGGTGTTCAACAAAGTTGTAAGTCGAGGGCAGGTCTTCTCTTGGGTCATGAACATGTTTAAGAATTTCTCCGATTGGCGGCGCTAGTGTGCAAAAAACAACGTTATGAGATGGAATTTTCTCTGTATCTACGAAGATGGGAGGGAAAATGCTTTGAGGTGTTCAACAAAGTTGTAAGTCGAGGGCAGGTCTTCTCTTGGGTCATGAACATGTTTAAGAATTTCTCCGATTGGCGGCGCTAGTGTGCAAAAAACAACGTTATGAGATGGAATTTTCTCTGTAATCTTGTTGTAAGTCGAGGGCAGACCTTCTCTTGGGTCATGAACATGTTTAAGAATTTCTCCGATTGGCGGCGCTAGTGTGCAAAAAACAACGTTATGAGATGGAATTTTCTCTGTATCTACTAAGATGGGAGGGAAAATGCTTTGAGGTGTTCAACAAAGTTGTAAGTCGAGGGCAGGTCTTCTCTTGGGTCATGAACATGTTTAAGAATTTCTCCGATTGGCGGCGCTAGTGTGCAAAAAACAACGTTATGAGATGGAATTTTCTCTGTATCTACGAAGATGGGAGGGAAAATGCTTTGAGGTGTTCAACAAAGTTGTAAGTCGAGGGCAGGTCTTCTCTTGGGTCATGAACATGTTTAAGAATTTCTCCGATTGCGGGGCTAGTGTGCAAAAAACAACATTATGAGATGGAATTTTCTCTGTATCTACGAAGATGGGAGGGAAAATGCTTTGAGGTGTTCAACAAAGTTGTAAGTCGAGTGCAGGCCTTCTCTTAGATCATGAATATGTTTAAGAATTTCTCCGATTGGCGGTGCTAGCGTGTAAAAATCAATGTTATGAGATGGTATTTTCTCTCTATCTTGGAAAGTGGGAGGAATAATGGATAGAGGTATTCAACAAAGTTATAAACCGAGTTCATGCCTTCTCTTGGGTCAAGAACATGTTTAAGAATTTCTCCGATTGGCGGCGCTAGTGTGCAAAAAACAACGTTATGAGATGGAATTTTCTCTGTATCTACGAAGATGGGAGGGAAAATGCTTTGAGGTGTTCAACAAAGTTGTAAGTCGAGGGCAGGTCTTCTCTTGGATCATGAACATGTTTAAGAATTTCTCCGATTGGCGGCGCTAGTGTGCAAAAAACAACGTTATGAGATGGAATTTTCTCTGTAATCTTGTTGTAAGTCGAGGGCAGACCTTCTCTTGGGTCATGAACATGTTTAAGAATTTCTCCGATTGCGGGGCTAGTGTGCAAAAAACAACATTATGAGATGGAATTTTCTCTGTATCTACGAAGATGGGAGGGAAAATGCCTTGAGGTGTTCAACAAAGTTGTAAGTCGAGGGCAGGTCTTCTCTTGGGTCATGAACATTTTTAAGAATTTCTCCGATTGGCGGCGCTAGTGTGCAAAAAACAACGTTATGAGATGGAATTTTCTCTGTAATCTTGTTGTAAGTCGAGGGCAGACCTTCTCTTGGGTCATGAACATGTTTAAGAATTTCTCCGATTGCGGGGCTAGTGTGCAAAAAACAACATTATGAGATGGAATTTTCTCTGTATCTACGAAGATGGGAGGGAAAATGCCTTGAGGTGTTCAACAAAGTTGTAAGTCGAGGGCAGGTCTTCTCTTGGGTCATGAACATTTTTAAGAATTTCTCCGATTGGCGGCGCTAGTGTGCAAAAAACAACGTTATGAGATGGAATTTTCTCTGTATCTACGAAGATGGGAGGGAAAATGCTTTGAGGTGTTCAACAAAGTTGTAAGTCGAGGGCAGGTCTTCTCTTGGGTCATGAACATGTTTAAGAATTTCTCCGATTGGCGGCGCTAGTGTGCAAAAAACAACGTTATGAGATGGAATTTTCTCTGTAATCTTGTTGTAAGTCGAGGGCAGACCTTCTCTTGGGTCATGAACATGTTTAAGAATTTCTCCGATTGGCGGCGCTAGTGTGCAAAAAACAACGTTATGAGATGGAATTTTCTCTGTATCTACGAAGATGGGAGGGAAAATGCTTTGAGGTGTTCAATAAAGTTGTAAGTCGAGGGCAGGTCTTCTATTGGGTCAAGAACATGTTTATGAATTTCTCCGATTGGCGGCGCTAGTGTGCAAAAAACAACGTTATGAGATGGAATTTTCTCTGTATCTACGAAGATGGGAGGGAAAATGCTTTGAGGTGTTCAACAAAGTTGTAAGTCGAGGGCAGGTCTTCTCTTGGGTCATGAACATGTTTAAGAATTTCTCCGATTGGCGGTGCTAGTGTGCAAAAAACAACGTTATGAGATGGAATTTTCTCTGTATCTACTAAGATGGGAGGGAAAATGCTTTGAGGTGTTCAATAAAGTTGTAAGTCGAGGGCAGGTTTTCTATTGGGTCAAGAACATGTTTATGAATTTCTCCGATTGGCGGCGCTAGTGTGCAAAAAACAACGTTATGAGATGGAATTTTCTCTGTATCTACTAAGATGGGAGGGAAAATGCTTTGAGGTGTTCAACAAAGTTTTAAGTCGAGGGCAGGTCTTCTCTTGGGTCAAGAACATGTTTAAGAATTTCTCCGATTGGCGGCGCTAGTGTGCAAAAAACAACGTTATGAGATGATATTTCTTCTCTATCTTGGAAAGTGGGAGGAATAATGCTTTGATATGGTCTACAAAATGCAAAGGAAGGAAGTAGTGCAAAGACGGTGGTATAGTGCAAATGATCAACAGTGCGATAGTGGAATATATTATCTGCCCGTAAAGGTATATCAGTCCCATTCGATTTTTCTTCGATTTCCAATAAAGTTTATCAAGCATCTAATTTAGACACATACCTCCATATTTCAATACAATAAAATGTAACTATAAGCGATAAGCTTTCAGCTCCATTCGCTTATTGAATGGTACTGTTTGATAAGCACGGTCGACATAGCGTTACAAAATTTCCCCTTACGTGTTTTTTGTTCATTTCGCTTTGCAAGAAACATTCAAAGATTATAACAAACAGTTAAACAATGAAACCATTGTGAAATAATAATCCTTGTGAAGGCAAGCTAAAATCCTAACGCTAAAAGGCAGGCCTCTAGGGCCCGGTAAAATTGTATACCCATGAAAAATCCAAAGCATATTGATCAATTTTATTCAGAAATACAAACTTTTCAAGTGCTTGAATGATTTCTCTATTTGAATTTATTGGAAAATGTAGAGTAGACTGTGAAAACACAACATATAAGCGAAAAATGAAGGACTAGTAGATTGTTTCAGAATATTTTAAAGGATTCAAAATTGAAGCTCACGCCTGTAGTTACTTGCTATGCTATATACTAATAAAGTCAAATACTCATAAAAATACGAATCCCCGATGAATACTCGCACTTGGGATTAGCTAGAGTAAGCCTTGAGTGAAGCCAAAGGCTAAAATATATAAATAAATAATTACCACTTTTCGAATGTGTCGAGCAATATCTTATTTTACCACAGGCTAAAAATGGAGAACTTTGTACTTGGAAAAATTCAAAATTAAGGCAATTTTGAGTTTTCGCTCTGGAGCAAAAGAATTGGCGAGCGAAATTAGTGCTTTTCAAAACGCTTGTCTCAAACTTCTGCTCATGATTGTATATTTGTCCCGTTTTCTATGGGATTTTCTATATTTATGGGACTGATTTGCGATCATAGGCAGTGTAACTTTGTCAAATCTGAATACTCTAAGATGCCAGCTTCGTGTGCTAGTATACTGACCTTATTTTACCAAAACTATGAATTCACAACTTGTTTCAATGCTATGTAATAAAACGGCATTGCCAAAACTGTTATTCTGCCATACAGACCAAAACATGAGAAGAAGACATGAGAGCTAGATTGTCAAAACAATTGACTTTTTTTTCGAAACACCACTCAACCGAATGGTAATTGGCTCCAGATCCCCCATTCCAAAAACAAATTTGTTCGGATGCTTCTGGTTTACTCAAAAGAATTTTTTTGTTTGTATGCAAAAATATATGAAATATCGGCAATGGAAACAAATTCAGTAAAAAATATCAGCATTTGCTTAAAGCGAAATTGAAGCAGAAAATGCTACATAATCAGGGATAACTATTGGTGTTGTTGTTAATACAAACGTAGATTTATGCTTAAGAAATTACAGATAAAGATCTCGTAAAGAACAATTTCATAAAAAATACCAAATATGCCGGTACTTTTACTGCAGGATTCCTGATACAACCCCATAAGAAATAAATGCTTCAGAATTGTCCAATGATTGTCCTTCGCTGGACCAACATTAGACACAGCTCAAATGGTCATTTAACAGATTCCCGATATGAATCCCGTGACGATTTTCAATTTTTGGTCTTCCCAGTCAGCAAATCGAGAATTGCTAAAACAAAGCCGAACCACACGGCTTACATCTACTAGGCTAGCTCGTCAGAGTGTAAACATTTGACGAGAGCGCGTCATAGAAATCGTCGGCGAAAACATGAAATTCATATATTGTTTGTTGCTAACGAATGATCGGCACCTGGTAAATCACAAGGAAGCTATGCGGATGTCCAAAACCTTTGCTATGATCAGAAAATTACGGTGGGATATGTTTTCTATGGCAACTTTGTCGAACACCTCAAAGCATTTTCCCTCCCATCTTCGTAGATACAGAGAAAATTCCATCTCATAACGTTGTTTTTTGCACACTAGCGCCGCCAATCGGAGAAATTCATAAACATGTTCTTGACCCAATAGAAGACCTGTCCTCGACTTACAACTTTGTTGAACACCTCAAAGCATTTTCCCTCCCATCTTCGTAGATACAGAGAAAATTCCATCTCATAACGTTGTTTTTTGCACACTAGCGCCGCCAATCGGAGAAATTCTTAAACATGTTCTTGACCCAAGAGAAGGCATGAACTCGATTTATAACTTTGTTGAATACCTCTATCCATTATTCCTCCCACTTTCCAAGATAGAGAGAAAATACCATCTCATAACTTTGATTTTTACGCGCTAGCACCGCCAATCGGAGAAATTCTTAAACATATTCATGATCTAAGAGAAGGCCTGCACTCGACTTACAACTTTGTTGAACACCTCAAAGCATTTTCCCTCCCATCTTCGTAGATACAGAGAAAATTCCATCTCATAATGTTGTTTTTTGCACACTAGCCCCGCAATCGGAGAAATTCTTAAACATGTTCATGACCCAAGAGAAGGTCTGCCCTCGACTTACAACTTTGTTGTACACCTCAAAGCATTTTCCCTCCCATCTTCGTAGATACAGAGAAAATTCCATCTCATAACGTTGTTTTTTGCACACTAGCGCCGCCAATCGGAGAAATTCTTAAACATGTTCATGACCCAAGAGAAGACCTGCCCTCGACTTACAACTTTGTTGAACACCTCAAAGCATTTTCCCTCCCATCTTCGTAGATACAGAGAAAATTCCATCTCATAACGTTGTTTTTTGCACACTAGCGCCGCCAATCGGAGAAATTCTTAAACATATTCATGATCTAAGAGAAGGCCTGTACTCGACTTACAACTTTGTTGAACACCTCAAAGCATTTTCCCTCCCATCTTCGTAGATACAGAGAAAATTCCATCTCATAATGTTGTTTTTTGCACACTAGCCCCGCAATCGGAGAAATTCTTAAACATGTTCATGACCCAAGAGAAGGTCTGCCCTCGACTTACAACAAGATTACAGAGAAAATTCCATCTCATAACGTTGTTTTTTGCACACTAGCGCCGCCAATCGGAGAAATTCTTAAACATGTTCATGACCCAAGAGAAGACCTGCCCTCGACTTACAACTTTGTTGAACACCTCAAAGCATTTTCCCTCCCATCTTCGTAGATACAGAGAAAATTCCATCTCATAACGTTGTTTTTTGCACACTAGCGCCGCCAATCGGAGAAATTCTTAAACATATTCATGATCTAAGAGAAGGCCTGCACTCGACTTACAACTTTGTTGAACACCTCAAAGCATTTTCCCTCCCATCTTCGTAGATACAGAGAAAATTCCATCTCATAATGTTGTTTTTTGCACACTAGCCCCGCAATCGGAGAAATTCTTAAACATGTTCATGACCCAAGAGAAGACCTGCCCTCGACTTACAACTTTGTTGAACACCTCAAAGCATTTTCCCTCCCATCTTCGTAGATACAGAGAAAATTCCATCTCATAACGTTGTTTTTTGCACACTAGCGCCGCCAATCGGAGAAATTCTTAAACATGTTCTTGACCCAAGAGAAGGCATGAACTCGGTTTATAACTTTGTTGAATACCTCTATCCATTATTCCTCCCACTTTCCAAGATAGAGAGAAAATACCATCTCATAACTTTGATTTTTACGCGCTAGCACCGCCAATCGGAGAAATTCTTAAACATATTCATGATCTAAGAGAAGGCCTGCACTCGACTTACAACTTTGTTGAACACCTCAAAGCATTTTCCCTCCCATCTTCGTAGATACAGAGAAAATTCCATCTCATAACGTTGTTTTTTGCACACTAGCGCCGCCAATCGGAGAAATTCTTAAACATGTTCTTGACCCAAGAGAAGGCATGAACTCGGTTTATAACTTTGTTGAATACCTCTATCCATTATTCCTCCCACTTTCCAAGATAGAGAGAAAATACCATCTCATAACTTTGATTTTTACGCGCTAGCACCGCCAATCGGAGAAATTCTTAAACATATTCATGATCTAAGAGAAGGCCTGCACTCGACTTACAACTTTGTTGAACACCTCAAAGCATTTTCCCTCCCATCTTCGTAGATACAGAGAAAATTCCATCTCATAACGTTGTTTTTTGCACACTAGCGCCGCCAATCGGAGAAATTCTTAAACATGTTCTTGACCCAAGAGAAGGCATGAACTCGGTTTATAACTTTGTTGAATACCTCTATCCATTATTCCTCCCACTTTCCAAGATAGAGAGAAAATACCATCTCATAACTTTGATTTTTACGCGCTAGCACCGCCAATCGGAGAAATTCTTAAACATATTCATGATCTAAGAGAAGGCCTGCACTCGACTTACAACTTTGTTGAACACCTCAAAGCATTATTCCTCCAAGTTTACAAAATACCATTTAAAAACGTCGATTTTCGCACGCTAGCGCTGCCCGTCGGGGAAATTCTAAAACATATTCAAGGCCCAAGAGAAGGTCTGCGCTCAACTCACAACTTTGTTGAACATTTCAAAGCATTACTCCTCTTACTTGCTGAGCTACACAGAAAATATGATCTGATGACGCACACTTTTGCTCTCTAGCGCCGCCAATCGGAGTAATTCCGAAACAATCATATCATCTAAATGAAGATATTTACGGATTCTGAAATTTTGTAGAACATTCTAAAGTTCTATCATATTCAGCTACTAAGCCACAGTGATTTTACCGTCTTTTATTCATTGATCGGTAGCGCCACCATTCGGGAAAATTCCGGAACTATGTCAATTATTATGACATAATTTATTTCCACACTTCTAGTAAAACCAAAAAAATTTTTTTTTTTTTGCAATTCGAAAGTAGTTTATCGTTTTATTTCAATTGCCATATCCCTTTTTTCAGCCCGCTTACTGCTGAAAATTCCATGGGATGTAAATATAGGGACGGAATGGAAAACTCGCACCACAACTTTTTTCCTGAACCGTTTTTCGTGAAATTTTTTTCTCAGATCTGTTCATAACAAACTTGTGAACAATCAGACGAGGGGGTTTTCCCGAATTTTTTCTCGTTCTTGAGTAATTTGAGACAATGCATTGAAAGTTGGTGTTTTCGGCGAAACACCGTGTCCTGGGGAAAGCTTCACCTTAAGACGACTTTACAGGTTACAGCACCTCTATCGTATGAAGGTTTGAAGCTTAATGTAAAAGTGTATGTGTGTGTGCAATACTATGGGAAGTACCACCTTTACCCGCAAGTGGCGTTGCTGTCATTGTCTCCAATTTCTGCCTCCAGTTGCCAGTCTTCTTGATATGCAGTCTTCGATATAATCGAGCATCACATGAAGCTTTTTAACCTCACTTTTAACAGCTTAGAGCGAGAGGGAGACACAGAGAGAATTCAGAAAATTATTGATAGCACCACAGTACATTAAACTGGAAACATTTCACATAAGACAGGAAAAGTTCATATCCAACTTTTTACGTGATATAATAGCAGTCTATATTGTTTAGATCATAATACGTTTAATAGCTATTTGGACAATAGTCGTTTACACCTAAGACAAGACGTGACAATAGATGGAGCCGTTCTTGTTCAAATTTAACGTCACAATGGTTCAGCTCCTGATTGGTTGATTCTGACTTTTGCACCGTACGCAATGTTACTGCAGCAATGTTGGCAGCGTTGCTATATTTATAGGAAAAGATTATCATTACTTTTGACAATGACACAATGACAGCACAGAGAACAGACGTCCATCTTCAGCATTCAACTTGTGTAAAATCTCTAACGGTTTCGTAGGTAGTTTGGATATCTAAACCAGGTGCGCTACTGTCGTCATGTTTTTTTTGTGGCTGAGTGCGACAGAATTGACAGCGGTTATTCCTCTACCCAGTCAAACTAGTCCGGAACCGATTCGGACTTCCAGCATGAATTCCAGCTCAAATGCGTCAACCGATAGAGTCGGAATCGGTTGTTTTCTTTGAGCTAGATTCCATGCTGAATCCATCCAGGATTTCGAACCGGTTCCGGAATTGATTGGACAGATAGTTGGGATAGGTTGGTGTGGCGGCGCTAATGTTTATCTTATATTAATTCAAATGTTTACACACGTTTTTTAAATATTTTTGTTCGATCATGGATGTCTGTTCTCTGTGATGACAGTAAAAGTGATTAAATTGACTTGTGTGGCAAAGTAAATCATGTATTTATTATGCATTTACCGTATACGTGGTTGATTAACTTTAACAAAAATAAGACAGAAACCATACTAGAATCTAAAATTATTCAGAAAGTGGCTACATCAAACCTTACTAAACACACATTACATGAAAAAACGGTGCCTTTCATCAATATAGTGGATTCAAGATACAAAATATTGTCGGCAAAAAATAAATTAACAAGACTCCATTTTCATTAATAAAAATAGCTACACTGTTCGGAAGATTTCGGCAGGGTGAAAATGTGCGAAAAAAATAACGCCGAAGGAAAAATAAAAAGCCGATTGTCACGTCTTGTTTTAGGGGCACACCTGAGACAAGACATGCGAATAGCAAAAAATCGAACGCCAAATGCAGCAAAGGGGTACTGTCAAATGCAGCCAGTTCATTTAAACTATGTAAGATGGAAAAAGAGGCTATGTGAGACGAACGATGGAATAAACATAAAAAATAAAAGAAAACATCTATCGGTAAGTCCCGTCCCAGGTTTACACCAGCTTGACAGCAACGCCCAGCTGAGAATGTCGGGTGTTCATTGAATAAACATCCAACGCATTGGACTAACGTAGGATGACTTCCTCTTACTGGGCGGATGACGTAAATAATTATTTTCAATGAAAGGTCTGTTAACATATTACGACCTGAACGATAATTTCCGCCATTATGGCACGTATAAAGCTGGAGAAACTAGTTTTATAAATGATATGTGCCCAACCTGTGTCTGTCTTGCACTTGATCTTGAATGTAACCTAGGGGTCATTCATAAATTATCTAACGCAAAAATTGTCCAAAATGTGACAAATCGTCACAAATTACATACATAACAAATACTTCAAAAAAATCTACCTATCAAACATGTCAGTGGCTACCCTTCGTGCAAAATAAACAGTAAAAAAGTAGTGTTAACAAAAATACTACTATGGGAAAATATATCAATTGACTAAACTGAACAATTTTTTTTATATTCGTATAACAATGTACAAGAAATTACATGGAAAAGTATTATAAATAAAGTGATATAAGCCATGAAACAGTAAGTTTACAATTTGCTTAGTATCAATTTATTGTGTAACTCTGTTGAAGTCACTCATAGTTACAGCAAAAACTGTGGGTGCCAGAAACAAAGAAGTAGTCGTCATTTTATGCAGTGTTGCGCATTCTTCTGCATGGGATTCTTTAATTGAGTTTTTTGCGACCGGTCTCACGAACACTAATGAAGTTTCCTGGTTGAAAACAATCCCATTTACTTTTGCCGTCTTTGTTTATTATTTACCACCAGCTTGTAATGTAGTATTTGTGTCATGTGGCGTGTACGTACATGAGCCGTAGAAAAGTCTATATACAGACTCTACCGTGAATAATTAGGACAAATTACTTATTGACATTTTTTGTTTGAGATTTGACAATTTCATATTAACTTTTCGAAAGGGCTAATTAATTTTGTGAATAAACTTTTCTTTTGTTTTTACGAAGCATAAACATGTGGAATAACGAGTATTTTTCATAAAATTCCAACCTGCAGCGAGATAATGAGCAAAATAAGTTTGTTTGCAAAATTTTCTTCCCCTTTGAAGAATTATGTTAATTCTTGTGAATTGACAATTCAAAAGTAGGATTGAAGACGCATAGAATCTGATATCCGACAATTGACAATTTGATCAATCAATTAAACCAATTCGAAAAAATTACCCGTCTTTTGGCAAGTGAAAACAAATGTTTAATATTTCACATTTGATATGCACAATGACAATACACGGAGTTTATAAATGATATGTACAAAAGATATACCCCATTCATTGCAATTAATCCAGACGTAATACTTATACTTAATGATGAGGAAATCCGTTTTACAGTGTATTTAGCAGATACGGTGATCTGGATGTTACGACGGGTTGTCTAGAAAAAAGTTTCAATAACTTACTACTCGTCAGCGTCTATCCAAAGCCGCCTAGACGCCTTTTCGTTTACTGGGTAGTTGTCAAATGCAACATTGCCAGACATATTGCATATAGACATCTTCCAATCAAATCATCCGGAATTCCAGTTCATGTGAAACAACCAAATTTTTCATTTTATTTTAGAAAATAGCAATAGTTTTCCACCTTACCAACTTACAGGAAAAATATTCTGACAACGCTGCGGGGATAGCAGGTTTCACAGATTTTCAAAATGCCGCACAGATTTCCACAGTTTTCTGTTTTAATGCACAGATTTCCAGTTTTCTGTTGTGCACGAATTTCTCAATTTTTGACCTGACACTCAATTTTTGCCTCGTGCAAGATAAAGTCGCCACTTCTTGTTTTGTAACAAATTTATCCATTTTCCTTATCATAGATTTGCACAGATTTCTACATAGGCCACGCACAGATTTTACAAAATATTTCCTGGCATCCCTGTAATGCAACGCGCGGCGTATGATGCGCCATTTTGCTTCATTCTTTCTTCCATTGAGTAAGTGATTTTTTCTATTGATCGTTTTTACATTTACAAAAGAAAAAATGGGAGGAAAATATATTCCGGTCGCGACAAAAAAGCTTCGTGTAGCAGCCAACAGTAAGAATTTGGAATTCTTGACAAATCCGGTGCAGGTAAGTGAAACAAAATGTTTCCAAAATATCACAATCTTACTCTCATACCTTACTCTGAATTCGCAGGTGAAAGATAAAAACACACTACCAATTAAAACGGAAATGAAGGATCAAACGAAGGAACGAAATAGAAGCAGCCGTCTGCTAAAAAATGCAGTAAGAGGACCGAATAAAGCGATCGATTCAAAATACGTAAGTATCGAACCGATAAGATCGGCATGACAACATAACCTCACTTTGCACTCATATTACAGCTCGAAGATTCCACTGATGGCGAGTTAATGATGCCAATAAACACTCCGCGAAAGTCCAAGAGCCAATCAGTGAACACCCGTTTGTCGAAAAGGAATAATCAAAAGTTAGCGGCATCGCGTGGTCCGAAAAACTACTCCATTTCAGGTCCTGCATATTCCGATGAGGCAAGTTTATCTTTTATTTGAATTCTATGATCCAAAATTAAAAACTGTGTTTTTCAGGCTAAATCATCCGTGCTGGAGTCTCTCGAACTGTACAAGGTCAGCCCGGCAAAAGACAATAATGTATTGGATGTACAGATGGAGTTTTTCCAGGACTGGGAGGAACCTGAATGGTTAGACTGCAGTAAACCAGAACCATCGAGTAATTCTGCACGCATGTCGATCTCCGAGCAGATCGAAGGTACTGGAAAGCAAGAGATGGCTGCTAACACTGTAAAACGTGTTCCACTGGAACCGGAAAAAGTGAAATATATACGAGGTAACCTTGATTTATAATGTATGCATGCATGATTATGTATGTTTTTTTATTCAGATCGTTTGTTGGAACACCGCATTTATCGGGGAGACTCACCGGCTGCAGCAAATATTTGGGCCGACGAATCTTCAAGCATCATGAGACGAATCCTGACATATTATGGAAAGAAATGAAATGACTCAAACCAAACGAAAAATACTGGAGATTAGAACGTTAAAGAAACAGCAGTTGAACTACATATGCTTTATATATCGCAAAATCATGGATTAATTCGTAAGAAATGAAAACCAAACCAAAGAGAAAATAAATTAATTCAAATGAATATTTTATTCTTTAATTAGCATTCCAAATTATGAAAAGCAGCTTTTTCCTGCAACTAATTATATCTCGGTTATTTCAAGGGTTGTTATGTAAGTACAGATTTCTACTCGATTGATTATAACTCATTTGGGAATAATTCTGATAAAACTGTATCAAAATCTGTTACAATTTGATTACCACCACTGATTATTTTGTTATGTTTTTTGTTATTTTAACAACTAACCAGTCAGATTTATAACAAGTTTTGTTACAAAATATTTTTTGAAATAAATAACTCCAGTTGATATAATTTTGTTACGTCCTTCTGATCGGGTGGACGGTGACATCTATGAAAGACCTATTGCCTTCAATGAATTTTATAGCGCTTCTCGTCAGAGGACGCTTACTAGTTGGCAAACATCATGGGACAATGGTGATCTGGGACGGTGGTTGCACTCAATTATCGGTGGTTGCACTCAATTATCCCTAAAGTATCAACGAAGGCATGGTTCAAAGGGTTGGATGTAAGTCGAAACTTCATTCGTGTGATGTCTAGACTCATGTCCAACCATTATACGTTGAATGCGCATCTTCGCCGTATTGGGATCGCAGAAGATAATCAATGTGCTTGCAGAGAGGGTTACGAAGACATTGAACATGTTGTTTGGTCTTGCACTGAATAGCGTGAAGCCAGATCCCAATTAATAGACTCCTTACGAGCCAGAAGAAAACCACCCTATGTACCTGTTCGTGATATCCTCGCTTTACGAGATCTTACATACATGAGCCATATTTATCATTTCCTGAAAACAATAAATATTCAAATATAATTATCCCCACAATGTTTCTAGTTTTTTTTCCCTTGCTACCCACAAACAATTTAGATTTCTTCGCAGTTAGTTAAGTTAGATAAAACGATATAAATAAAGAAAAAAAATAAACAAAGATTACAGAAAAACTATCAATAGGTTTACAATGAAATTCAAGAAAATAGAGTATAATTAAAAACATTCAAAATGATGATTATCCTCAGTGTTAGCATTAGAAAGTGATTTTTTTTATAACGTGATAGTCTTAAGAACCTTTGTAACATGTTATGTAAACAAAAACCCCGGCGTAAAAAAGCTTTTGCAAATGCCGTGTCAAATAAACGTTTTATGAAAAAAAAAAAAGAAACATGTGCGCTGCTTTCCAGCAGGAAGGGAATGTACCAGTAGTGAGTGATAGCTCGAAGACTCGCCGAAGTGGTTCAAGAAGCCCGCTGATGCACTTTTGACAAAAATCGAAGGAACACCATCTGGACCCGGGGAACAAGATGCTTTCAGTTTGGCGTTTGCTGCAAGAATGGCAGCATTATCGACACAAATTCGGTTGATGGTTCGTCCTAGAGAAGGAGTTAAATTGGCGGCGGCAGCGACTTGTTGTGATGGCGGGCGCTCGTTGGAAAAACCGCTTGAAAATTTGTCGGAGAACAGTTGGCAAATTTCCTTAGTGTCGGTGCCTAAAACTCCATTAAACGACATACAAGATGGCAAACCGGATTCTTTTCGCTGCTCGTCAACATACTTCCAGAATGACTTGGGCTTGGATTTGAGTTGACGCTCGACGTTTCGTTGGTGTCTAAAAAAGGCGCGTCTGCTTTGTTGTTTGTATTCGTGGTTGAGTTGAAAGTAGCGATTTCGTAATGCAAGTGTCTTATGCTTTGAGAATTTTTTAAATGCAGCTCGTTTGGCAGTTTTAAAACGTCTAAGGACGGTTAATTGTCAGGGAGGGTGTTCATCGGTACTAATTGTTCGTTTTGGCACATGGCGGTCGATAAGGTAGTTAAGAATACTAGAAAAGTCATCGCTGCTTTGTTCGCGTCGTCATTGTTAATATTTTCGTCCCGGTTCATATCCAACAGCGTGCCAACGATGCTGTCGTAGTCAGCGTTTTTAAAATCGTAGACGATAGAGCTTGAGACGTCTTCAAAATTCACTCCAAGGTTACCAGCGAATACAAGATGTAGTGGGGGATGATGACGCACCTGCTTGACTAAAGGAGTCAGTGCAGTGCAGCAGTACGGAGCGCAGTCCCGGGCACTTACAAAGCAGAGGTCCAATGTACGTCCATTCTCGTTGGTGACAATATTAATTAGCCGAAGAGTTGCGCTACTGTAGTTGTCCAAAATACAACTGGCATTGTTAATAAGCGCAGATTTTTCGATATCCAATCGTAGAAAACCATTACTTGCTTGGCACCACGTCAAGCCAGGTAAGTTGAAGTCGCCCAGTATAACGATATCATCAGACGGGGCGGCGATCGAGGCGATAAAAGAAACGGAGGAAAGATGTACATCGATCAGGCTGAAATCACGAATTCTGTCAGGTGGAAAATACACAACACACAGGAACAGATTGCGATCGGCAAGTTTCACTGATATCCGCACTTGCTCGGAGCTCGTTGATCACTCGGGCTTTTATACCACGGCGAACAGCGATAAGCACACCAGCGACTGATGTCTAGTGGCTGTTGAGGGCATTGCGGTCACAGCGGTAGACATCGAATGTTGAACCAAAGACCTGGCGAGACAGAGTACGGTTGTCGAGCCACGTCTCGGTCAAGGCGATAATGTCGTAACAGCAACCCGTGATCGCGAGCAAATAGCTGTCAGTTGATGAATTTAAGCCACCAACATTCTGGTAGTAAACCTCGATGTTGTTGGAGGACGGATCAGGTAGAGCAGTGAGCGAAGCCATGTTGCTGTGTAGGAAGATCCTTTCGTCAATCTCACGAACAGTATCGGAACGGTTCACGGTCGCCTGGTCAAATGTGGTGAGGGATTCGAGGCATCCCGAATCAACTGCGTCGCGCCCCAAAATACGACTATCGTCGTCGTCGAGAGAAATGGTTGGCATCTGATAACAAGATGTCGGAGCAAAAGGCAAAAAACTGGAAGCGAAGAATACATCAGCGCTTGAAGTGTTCGGAACAGATGTATACTTGCCATTTGCGGCAGGTTGGAAGACCCTTTCACCCATCCCACACACAGGACCGGGACGACTGATGATCGCTGGCTGCAAGTGCTCGACTATGGCGGGAGGATCAAGGGCTTCCATAGTGCCAATTGCGGTGCGTCTCAGTATGCGTTGGAACCCGATGGCGGAGTGCGGAGAGCAAGAACAGGGTGGTAGCAGCTTGCGGCGAGAGTCGTACGATGAGCTAGAAGCGTGAATCGGTTCTAGCTCATCGTACATCCCAGTATGCGATCGGCATCGATACTCCTTCACAAGGGCGGTGTGGCTTGGTATAGTGGCATGGCCAATCGTTGCGGAGTCCTCTGCAGGACCATTGATGGGCCGGGTTGCATTAGAGAGGTACATGCTTCTTCTGGAGGCGGTGGAAAATCAGTCGGCGGGCTCCAAATGTTCTGGGTACGGCTGTCTTCGAATTCCCTGAACAGTATGCCTTGCGGCCATGTGTCAGGATTAAGAGCTGCATCACGGTACTTTCGGTGAACTCCAACTTTGAAGGATATGAAGTTCAAAGTACTGACGTCTATGCCTTTTTTAACAAGCGGAATAACCTTTATCTCCTCGTTACAATTTAGTCCTTCTTTTGACATTTTTTCGACAGTCTCTTTGCTAACGCTAGGACGAAAGCGGGAAAGATACATCCAGAGCAACGGCGCGGGAGGTGGAACCGCAACAATGTTGCTATTATCGACTAGCTTTCGACCACCAATAAGAATATTGCTCGGATCAGGGCCATCCTCGCGACGACGTTTCTGAGGTGGTCGAGAGGTACCGGAGTTTGGCCGGACTGGAGTAGCTGTTGAAACCTTTCTAGCCAGGCGCGAAATTTGCTGGTTATTTTTGGATAACTCGGCCTTTAGTTCAGCACAGACGTCATCCGTTTTCCCAGCGATAACACATCCAAGTGAAGAAACGGTGTCGCGAAAGCGAGCAAACTTCATCAGCTTGACACATTCATTGCAAATCCAAAATAAGTTAAAACCCATACATTCAATAAAGTCGTCATCCGATTTGACGGTTTTCGCGCAGTGATCGCATGCACTTGCCATGATGCGAGCCGATCTGAGAATGCGAACAATAAAATATAGATGGCGCTGCGTTTGGTGGAAAGTTTTGGTGGTTAAGTCACAGAAGTTCACTCAGTTACGTTCTTCGCTGATTTTTTCGCAACACAAAAGCAAACAGGAGACACTTTCACACTGCACAATAATAATGTTAAAAACAAAATACTGAGTCGATTAACACGACAAACAACGATAAAATTTAAGGGTTGTGTACAAGACACGACCACGACATTAAAAATGCAGCCAGTTTTATGAGCAAGCAATATTATCCGCGGCCAAATTAAAATCTTAATGTCATCGACTGTTTCAGAACTACACACAGGCATGCTTTTCTTCACTAGAGATAATTGTTGAATTTTTAAATAAAAATTTATAATCTGTAGTTTGACAAATTCAAGTTTTGAAAAAGTTTTATTCAAATCCCCGAAATGTGAACATAAATTAATGATGCTCACAAACAAAACCTTACATCTATCGTTAAATACCTGCTATCAAATAAATGTTTACAAGCACGATAGAAAAGTTATTTTTCATAAATCAAATTATTCGTAAACGAAGAAAGTTTAACATATGCATCTTTATATTTTCGGTGGTTTAATTAACATTAACTCTGAAATGTTCTATATGTGGGGTCCATTGATGGAATCCTGAAAAGGACTATTTGTGGGATGCACAAACACGCGTGCTATGGAATAAAAAGTACTAAACTAACTAAGGGCATTTGGTTTAACAAAAATAACATGCAGAATGGAACAATTAGTCAGCTGCTAAAAAGGTTTGCCATCTTTTCTAACCGCACGCTACTTACATCAGATAAATATTTCGAAATGAAAAGAAACAACCTTTCTCTTCAGCATCTAATATGAAATACTGATAGCTTGAAACGTGACATCGGCTTTTATCACTTTCGCACTGATGATGGAAGGACTTCCTTCATGCAGAATAACGAAAAAATATTTGCGGATTTTTCACATCCTCCAATTTCTATAATATTGCAGACCTTTGGATTTGGTTTGTTATTCGCCTATTTCAGCATGGCAATATACTTTTAAATAACTGTACATTTTTGTAATGTTTCGGAAGGATAATATTAAACAAATCACTGATTGTTGTAAATTTCAGGTTGTCAATGTACGCGCAAGCAAAACGTAACGAATATAAACGGCGAAAGTCATTGTCAGGAATTTTTCAAATTTGTTCATCTTTGTAGGTTATAGCCCTGAAAAGTGCTTTTAATTTACAAAAATGACATGCGAAATGGAACAATCAGTCAGCCGCACGGTTTGCCGTCTGTTCCAGCCGCGCGCTACTTACATCGGATAAATAATTAAAATTGGAAAGAAACAAACAACCTTCCCCTTCAGCAGATAATTTGAAACACTGATAGTTTTAAACGTGACATCGGCTTTTATCACTTTCGTATTGTTGATGGAAGGACCGCCTTCATGCAGAATAACGAAAAAATATTTGCGGATTCTTTTTGGTACGGCTTTCGCTAGCTGGCAGTGTTGCCACATCCTCCAATTTTCTGAAACATTGCAGAATTTTGGATTATGTTTCCGAAAGACTCTTTTTAATAAATCACAGGTTTTCGCTAATTTCAACCTGCAAATGTACTTTAAGTAGCTGCACATATTTGTATTGTTTCGGAAGGATAAATTTAAACAAATAACAGATCGTTGCAAATTTCAGATTGTCGATATACGCGCAAACTACAAATAACGAATATAAACTGCGCAATTGGATTATCGCTGTCAATGATTGGAAATATTCCAATTTGTTCTTTATTGTTATAGCCTTTAAAAGGACTTTTAATTTAATAATAATAACATGCAGAATGGAACAATTATTCAGCTTTAACTGAGGTTTGCCAACTCTTCCAGCCGCGCGCTATTTACATCGAATCACCCCCAGCGGCAGCAGTGATCAAATGCAACACTCATCGCAGCGCATTGTCAACATGCATGACTGCTACTGCTGTTCTTTACGGCCCGACGTTCGAAGGGAGAATGAAGTCGCTCAAGGAATGAAATTCTTTAAATAGTCGAGGATGACGTCATTCATAGAAGCGTAGTGTGCTGGGTGCTCCAATATGTCGTACGAGTCGCTATAGGCACGATGTTACTTGTCTGGCAAAACAGCAACAACTGATTCAAACCAGAGATGCCAGGTACTTTTTTCGAATGTCTGCAATAATAATTTTAAAAGTCTGGGAAGAACAAAAAATGTCAGGAAAGCTAGTGTAACCAAAAGCCTCTATATTCAAAAATCTGCAAATATCTGCAATAAAACTAAAAAATCTGCAAATATCTGCAACCAAACTAGAAAATCTGCAAATATCTGCGTCATCGAAAAATCTGCAGCTTAAATTAAAAGTCTGCGAATTTGCAGACTTGTCTGCAAATCTGGCATCTCTGATTCAAACAGTCACGCGGCACATTTATTTATAACTTTTCGTGCTCGTTTGAATCACTAAGCTGCTCAGTATCGACGGCGCTGCCGGCGATAGTTTGACTGGTGTATGGGAATTTTCACGTTTTCGAGATCTGTTCATTTTTGCTTGTTTTTCAACAGCGTGCTATTGAAATACAAAAACACTAAAGCAATAAAACATAATTTCAGTTAATTCCGAATTGTTTGGTGATAACCAGACGGAAATCCGTTCATAAATAAGAAAGTTATTAGCGTTCAAAATAGTGACGCAAAAACGTGACATCGTTTGATTTTAGATTTTAGAATGACACCCTGCCCCAGATAGTGCAGTAAGACATTTTCAATGTCAAAAACTTCACAAATCTCGTCAAAAAGTAAAATTAGTTGGAGCGATTTATGTAAACAACTAATCGGTAGGAATACACTGAATCAAAAAAGGTTCTTGTTTAAGCCCCCTTCTCTACAATTTTTTCGTGAATGACATTGATAATTGTATTGTCAGCCCATGCACTCTAAGGCAACTTGCAGATGATGGCGTGGTTTCTGTTACAGGACCAAAAGCCATAAATAAAATTTTGTCAACATGTAACTGATATGTTTCTGAACTTAGAACTTTAACTTGGTGGATAGTTTATAGTTGGCCGATGATGTACAGCATTTTGTAGTGACATAATATTTAATGCACAAAAGAAAATAAGTTTGAAGTGGTTGAACCATCGTTTGTAACTGGTGCCATGATAGTTATTTTAAACTTTGATTAAAAAATTGGTTGAAATATTTCAATTTGAATTCAAAATGAACTGTGAATATCATTTTAATTGAACACGATACCTGTCGACATGGGGGAGAATATTTATATTCGTTTCAAGCTAATTTTCACAAGTTTGGAATAAATATCAATTATAAATAAAGGTTAGATCACACTCTGCGAATTAAAATTGTACTCGTTTTTTTTAGCGAAGCTTAAATAAAAAGTAAACAAAGGTCAAACAAAAAATTAAAATTTGACAGAATAATCACAAGTGTTATGCATCAATGCAGATTGGAATGATTTTATTTGCTAACCAAATTTCTACGATTTTATAAATAAAGAGAAATGAAAGTTTTGAGCATACTATAGTAATATATTTTTACGAACAAATATGTTGATCGCCGTTGCGTTCGCAATCAATTTTAAAATATTTTTATTGGAATGTTTTATGTGAGTTTATTCATATAGGTAAAATGCGCATATTTAAAATCTTTTATTTAATCTTTGCTTAGGTTATTTATGAAGTTACTTTGTAAGCGGTTAACATTCTGATTTAAAGAATGAAAATAAGAAAATTTATAAAATAGTGCATTTTACGATCTACATCCGATTGTCATTTATTTGGATCTATCCAATGAAAAAAAAAACTAATTTTTTTAGTTATTCACTTTCTTTGATGTGAGATACGACAGATATATGGGCAATGATTCGTGATAACATGTTATTGATTTATATTAAGGAATAAAATGATCCCACTTATTTTCACAGCGATATGTAAAAGAAAATAATCAAAACAATTCTTATTGCAGTTTTGATTCTAATTCGCAAAAACAACTTTGATCTGAATATGCGATAATCGATTCGATATGTCCAAATGCTCTCCTGTAACTCTTCGATGAGCAATTGGAATCAAGCGTGTAGAGAGAAGGAAAGAACAGAGAAATCAAAAGTACAGGTAAATATCAGGTAACTGGCATCCCTATCTCTACATACAGAGTTTGACAATAGGCAACATCGCTTTTCCGCCGATCGATGGGGGTGAGTTTGACAACGTCAAAATCGCTTAAAATGTCATCAACAAACAATAGTAGCAGTAAACAAAAGAAAACAATGAACACTTTAACTGATTTGATGTAAACTAAAGTGCTCCTCGTTCGTATTTAAAATTAATTTCGTTCATTTTGTTACAACCAAAGTTCTTATATTAGTTACGAAAATATGACGTCCCGTCAACCTCTTGGTAAATATAGTTCGACGGTGATTGTCTTTCCCTAGGATACACTGAACCAAGAAATCTCGTAAAAATTATTAGAAAAATCACATAGATCAACTCTTATGACAATCGCATTCATACTATGTGTATCCATTGAAAATGATGTGCAAATCACATACAACTCATGATGGCACACCAATAATTATCTATTGTCATCATGATACATTGTATATGAACGAACGTTATCTGTAATATCAGATTAAATATATATATGATTTTCAGATATGAAAAAAAAACAGTTTTAAAATGGTGAATCTGTTCAATCAATTGTTAACTAACTTGGATTTCTTGTATATCTGGAACAAACACAATGTAAGTTTTATCGTTTAGCAACAAAATCATCAACAATACAATACTACCTATTCATCTGAATTTATGTTTACAGAAGATGACACCATTCTTCAAACGCCTAATATGTTCTACAACAAATAGACTTCAGAAACTGACGTCTCCTCGAGCACACGGAATGATGATTGGGATATAGTAAGATTGAATAAACATTTTGGAACTTTAATTTCATTATTTTACGAAAAAAAAACAATTATTTTGTACAATAAAACCTAAAAAATCATCTAAAAATATTAAAATAACACATGAATTTCATTATCACAACCAATAATACTCATAAGTATTGCACTTGAAATCCATTCCCTAAATCCAATAACTTTAAACGGCAGTGCACATAAAATGTATGTGTTTTTACTAATGAATGTTATCAAAACCATATCTCTCATATTCATGTGATTTGCTCATAAAAGTTATGGGAAAAGCTACATGGAAAATAATTATATGTATTTTCAGATAAAGTTTACCTGATTTTTACGTTCAGTGTAGGATCCGCCAGCTGGCTTCTTCTTATATTTTACCAATCCCTGTTGAAAACGACATACCCCCACTCGACCAATGTTGCCAAAATATTTGTTTTGTTTCGGTCGTATATTTATTCTGATTAAAATATTCTATATTATGTCCCAATTTCATGCTTCTGGAAAAATCAAAGATTTAGTCTTTATATCCACATTTAAACGATCATAACGTTTGTTTCCATCGGAATACAGCAAAACAAAATAATATATATTCGTTGTTGGACATTACGAAAAATATCTTCACGCCTCTTCATTTTTGTAAGTTGCTTTCTGAGTCAAGCAACCTCTGTCACAAGAATAATTTTCGGAATCATTTTAAATATTCTAAAACTACTTTTCTGCAAGGTTTAATTTTTGTTTTGGAGCAATGTATAGGTTTGTTCCAGTACTACATGTGATCGTTTCGGAGAAAACAACTGTAGAAAATACACGCTCCTATTCGATGATCGATTCAGTTGAAAACTGTAAAATTCAACTGTATCGATAATAGCAAAGGAAGAACAAGAAGCGACTTCCGGGATAACTTTCTCCCTGTTTGCTCAGTACTTCCAATTTACGCGGTACTGGAACAAAGACAATTTTTACATAAAGTTCAAAATATTTTCATACTTACGCTCACAGCCTGTTGATTTCGCAAAGAGGTATTTCCGCATTATTCCGCACACAGAACAGCATCCACGATAACCTACCGCTACCGGATTTCTCGGGAACTTCAGTTCTGGATAATATGTTTGATTTCGTCTACCAAATAATGCCTGCACTTCATAATTACAGACGGATGTTATAGAAAGAAAGCGGTATCTCGAGAAAACAATAAAATCAACACAGTTAACAATCGTCGTTTTATGTTTGATATCACAATATGACAACACTTCCAAGTAGCCCTTTAGTATTTTTAGTGTCCAAGCCGAAGGTTTGCCAGAATTGATTCAAAAACAGGGGACAGAGCTGGCGGATCCTATCCTAGGTCTTTCCTACCAGTTAAAACTGGCTTATTTATTGCCATCTTTATTGCGAGCAAAGAGAGCCACATTGATCCAGAAGAAAGCTGAAGAGAGGATTGAAAATAACGAAGTATGCGCAAGAGGAGCATGTCATATTTTTGTCTTTTTCCGGTAACATGATGCTGCCATTTGCATTACTGCGTTCTGATCGGCAATACACGACAATGTTAAAAACCGTAGAATGAGGTTAATAGAAAATTCACTGTTTATGCCATTTAATAGTCTGATGTATTTATACATTAAATACATAAAAATTATTTAATACATTAAAATTATTTAAGATTCAAGTGGCTAATACTACGTTCACACAACAAGTAAAAACGTGTTTTAACGCTATCTCGATAACATTTTTCTTGTTGCTAATTATTATAACATTACTCTGTAGTGGGAGCGTGGTATAAAACGTTATTTCGCTATTTTGTCAAAAATGGTGCATACTATCGTGAATGTTATAGAGTTGTATTGTTAGTCGCTAGTCTCTCCAAGGATTGAAAGAGCTTCTCTAACAGTATATTTAGTAGTCAGACAGTTCAGCTAAATCTGACTATTTCAAATTAAATCAAATGCTTACAGAATAATAATGGAAGCTTACCTTTATTGGAAACGTTTGTATTAGTTGCTGTTCTGCAACACATGAAAAAGTCAAAAACAATTATTTATTTGCTTCAGATAATTATGTGGTCATTGGAAAAGACATCTGACATTTTAGCCTGGTGGGGCTTATTATACCATCCTACCCAACTATTCCACTAACCATGCATATAGAATTTGGCAGACATACTTTGCTGAAAATGAAGTAATTCAAATTATCAGCACGATTACCTAATCAATCCTGAAATACCAAAAGTTCAGTAATTGAGCTGAGAATTTGACAACTTCAAAAGGTGATTTTCAACGAAGTAAATCTGTCAAATGGGTTAAATCCAAATTGCTGAGCTTTGAACATCTTGGATTGCTAAAACGTTCATTTCAACGAAATTTTGCGACATCGTGCGAAAATTGAGAAAGCTTCAAATCCCGGTTACAAAATAATAAATTACAATTAATTACTTCCTATAGTCTGCAATCTGTCTGATAATCAATTGACAGATATAACTTAACAAATTGAACCTGGCACTTGATGCAGACAGTGAATCTTCTGGAGGCACCTCGACAAAATGCGGTGTAAACCGTAACTCAAAATTTCCTGGACCAATCGTACTGAATTTTACACAGTTTTTCTTCTTCACATCATTGCCCAGATGACTACAGAAGCTTTTTGCAAAGTGCTTGATATTATTATTTTTTCAATAGCATTTTCATCGTTTTTTAGCAATAATCCGACTTTGGCTTCAAAGTGCTACGAAAAGTTCGAAAATCGACCAAGAAATAAAAGCTCCATTATTCACTTGTGGAGTGATTATAAAAACAACTATTCAAATGTATCAACGCTTGGTCTATCAGATTTTGAGTTATGGTGCACACCGCCAAACCAGTTTTCGACGTGACTGAATAGACAATCTTTGCATCGAAAAAAAATAAGGAATCCAATTTTCTGCCGATAATACTTTACACAACCCCCTTAAGTTCCGACACGATTTAGGCAATTCTTCCACATTCAACTTTTTGTGTCATTTTTCCAAGTCATCTATCCAGTCTCAACTTTCACAACTTCTTTCAAACCCTATGCATTTCTGTTCTATCACTAAGAATTAAACGACAATTTGTTCTACAGTGGAAATGCTAATCGTCCAAGATCTGATGGAAAATTATAAATAGTGAAACAAGCAAGCTTCGATATAATTTAAATAACGATCAAAATGAGAATATTTGTAGCAGATTGTTTGCCGTCATAGTGTTACTTAGGTTGTATGGCATGGCTTTATTTATAATCTTTTATTTAATTATAGTTTGGATTCTTTCGAAAGCAATAAAAATGTAAGAAAACTTCCACTTGCTTATTGTGTTGTTTGTGAGAAGATATAACTAGAAAAGTGTACACATTGTGATTTTATATTCTTTTCTTTTTCTCTAGTTAAACTAACTAAAAATTTAAGGGTTGTGTACAAGACACGACCACGATGACATTAAAAATGCAGCCAGTTTTATGAGCAAGCAATATTATCCGGGGCCAAATTAAAATCTTAATGTCATCGACTGTTTCAGAACTACACACAGGCATGCTTTTCTTCACTAGAGATAATTGTTGAATTTTTAAATAAAAATTTATAATCTGTAGTTTGACAAATTCGAGTTTTGAAAAAGTTTTATTCAAATCCCCGAAATGTGAACATAAATTAATGATGCTCACAAACAAAACCTTACATCTATCCGAGGGGAACGTCACTTCAGAATAATTGTTATATTCCGTTCGATTTTGCATGAATTTTCATTTTTTCGGCAATTTTAGAAAATTTAAAAAAATTTCTATCGCATCGAGTATTGCTAAAATATTTGAAAAAAAATTCAACAAATTTATCCAATCTCAATCCAATTTTGCTCGAATTACGATTAATTTGATGTACCTGGCAACTTTGCATGCTCTATTTTCGAAACTTTCAATAATTCTGGCAACAAAATTTATGTTTCTGTTTTGATTTGTTCCTGCAGTTATGCTGCTGGCAATGTTTGTTTTGATTTTATCGAGCATTGAAACTGTCAAAACGTGGATTTCGAGCAATTCAATTTATTTTTTATGACACATTTGAAACTATCCTCGGCAATTCCAAACCATTATCAATTAATGTAGTAAATTCGAATCCATTTTGATCTAACCTATACCAATTTTTATAAATCCAATCAGAATTTTAAATTATAAGTTTATTCCATCAACAAATCACGGAGTGTCGTTCCCCTCGCATCTATCGTTAAATACCTGCTATCAAATAAATGTTTACAAGCACGATAGAAAAGTTATTTTTCATAAATCAAATTATTCGTAAACGAAGAAAGTTTAACATATGCATCTTTATATTTTCGGTGGTTTAATTAACATTAACTCTGAAATGTTCTATATGTGGGGTCCATTGATGGAATCCTGAAAAGGACTATTTGTGGGATGCACAAACACGCGTGCTATGGAATAAAAAGTACTAAACTAACTAAGGGCATTTGGTTTAACAAAAATAACATGCAGAATGGAACAATTAGTCAGCTGCTAAAAAGGTTTGCCATCTTTTCTAACCGCACGCTACTTACATCAGATAAATATTTCGAAATGAAAAGAAACAACCTTTCTCTTCAGCATCTAATATGAAATACTGATAGCTTGAAACGTGACATCGGCTTTTATCACTTTCGCACTGATGATGGAAGGACTTCCTTCATGCAGAATAACGAAAAAATATTTGCGGATTTTTCACATCCTCCAATTTCTATAATATTGCAGACCTTTGGATTTGGTTTGTTATTCGCCTATTTAGGCATGGCAATATACTTTTAAATAACTGTACATTTTTGTAATGTTTCGGAAGGATAATATTAAACAAATCACTGATTGTTGTAAATTTCAGGTTGTCAATGTACGCGCAAGCAAAACGTAACGAATATAAACGGCGAAAGTCATTGTCAGGAATTTTTCAAATTTGTTCATCTTTGTAGGTTATAGCCCTGAAAAGTGCTTTTAATTTACAAAAATGACATGCGAAATGGAACAATCAGTCAGCCGCACGGTTTGCCGTCTGTTCCAGCCGCGCGCTACTTACATCGGATAAATAATTAAAATTGGAAAGAAACAAACAACCTTCCCCTTCAGCAGATAATTTGAAACACTGATAGTAGGGATGGGCGATACTAGTAACGATACCGACGGTATCGATACTTTGCTGAAAGTATCGAGTAATTTTGTATCGATACTTCAAGATGTCATAAAGTATCGGTATCGATACTTTTTGAACGATACTCGCGCGTGGTATCGTCTCAGAACCATACGTTAAGGGTGGGAATATTTTCCTATGTATTGGTGCTGCTGTCGAATTTGAAGAGCGAAATAAAAATTCGACAAAAATCGAAAATCTACGGAATAACATTAAGATTTCTGACAGCTTATTTACAACCACAGATGCGAACTCAAGTCAAAGGAAATTGGTTTGTTTTCATCACGAAATAATCCAGCGCCTTTTCTTTTTCAACGGGAATAGAAAGGTCAATTGACCTTTCTATTCCCGTTGAAAAGAAAAGGCGCTGAATTATTTCGTGATGAAAACAAAATATTTACACTGCAAAAATCCCGTGCGAGATGCCGTGATTCATTTCCAGAACTGTAAACTGGACTTTATCCAAAATTTAAAATTAATGTTTAATAGTGTATTCATTAAAATAACCTTCATTGAGAAATTGATAAGAAATAATCACAGCTTGATAAAAAAATGACAGAGGTTGTTATACTCTGCTGAAAAAATTCACAAAATACCCCTTAAGCTACTGTAAAGTTGCTTTTTGCCTGTGGGGTAATCATTTTCTGAAAATGTGACGTCACACATTTTTGGCGTTTATTTCCCAACACACTCAAAAATGAATAATGCTTCCACCCTTAACATTATTGTCCTGGTAAGAGTTGATTTTTTCTCCGTTTTTTGTCATTAGGCACCACGACATTTGTTTGAAAATTCTGTCAAGGGTTTTATCAACAAGTTTGCTCCTGCGAACAGAAAAACCCGTCCGACGACCATACATCGTTAGTCCGATTCGTTTGAAGTTGGATAGAATTGGTGATTTTGTCGGACGTCGTACCCACCCGAGTTACGTCAGAAGAAATAATCAGCTAATCAGGAATGTCTCATGGATTGCCTAATAGAGTTCTATGCAAATGATTTCACACACTACCTGGGGGGTTTGTTTTCCTCCAGCTGTCATATGTAAAACTGCCAGCCAATTTAGAAATAGCTCACCTAAAGTATTAATAGTGTTGGAATGGTCTACGTCGCTCTAAAACTTATTCCGGAGACCTACAATACCGGTTTTTTAGGTTCCACCATGAAAATAATTGAACCGAAAAATTATTTTCGATTTGTTGTCTTCCATCTATGACAGGTGGAGGAAAACAAATCGTTGAACACACTAATAGAGTTACAGATTATACTCTATTAAGATTTCTGACAGCTCATTTACAACCGCAGATGCAAACTCAAGTCAAAGGGAATTGGTTTGTTTTCATCGCAAAATACCTAACCTCGACCGATTTTTACAGTGCACAATATTTTGTTTTCATTATTTCGTTATTCAGTGCCTTTTCATTTTTACTGGGAATAGAAAGGTCAATATCAATAGCTTTGTTTCAGTACGCGCTTCTTGCTTCCAGTTGCTCCAGAACAAACAGAAGCAAAAAATTTGCTCCTTTTTACTCCGGTTTGCTACCATAAGATGAAAAAAGAGAATGGAATACAGGAACGATTTTTCTGTTTGCTCCGGAATACTTCTAGTTTCTCCTGGTACTGGAACAAATCTCATATACTCCAGGAGTAGCGTTTTACGCCAGCGTCAAATAACCGCTCACGCAGTTTTGAAAACAGCAATTTATTTTGGGTTTCCGGTTTTTGGTAAAATAACGTAACTTCACGCTGACGGTAAGTTTTTGAAGTTCTACTTACAAACATGAAATATTCTAGTTTTTTAGGGGATAAAGAAAGTTTTTTATATTGTATTAATAAATATTATTTTTCTATAGGGCAGCTCAAAATGAGTCGTTCAGTAAGTGGTGTCTGGAATTTTCTGAATAAAGTTGATGGTGAGAAAGGAGCAAAATGCCGCATATGCCGCAAAATGTATTCAACATCCGGTAATACCAGCAATGTATGGAAGCATCTGGCACTGCACGGTATTACTAAAGAGAACCACAAAGATGCTGTAATTGGAGAAAAGGGGAAAGTAACATTTAAAAACAAGCAGATAATTGATGCCAACGCCAATGACGATCTTGACAGCACTCACGAAAGCAACGATGATTCGTCTTCAAGTATTATAGAAGCGGTGAGTATATTTTTATTTCCTACATGAATTACAAAAACTGAATTTATCTTGCATTAGGGTGGTTCTATCGGTGGTGGTGCAGCGTCAAGGTCTGCTTCGAAGAGCAGCGTATTACGACCACAAACGCGGAATAATGATTCACCGAGACCTTTGGTGCAACAATCTCTTCATTGTGTCATTGAACGTGGAAAATCTTTTCAAGGTAAGAACGATATTTTTCCCTTTTAATTTATTAATTAGTCGCAGTAAAAATTAGATATGTTACTTATTATTTGTATTTCTTGTGCTAATTTAATAGAAAACTAGTAAAATTTTAATGCTCGCTATGATTAAAATAAATGTAAATTTTCTATTGCAGTTGGTGGTTCTCGTAGTATCGACATAACGGATGCGTTACTGTTCATGGTCCTTAAAGACAATCTCTGTCTTTCGACGCCAGAAAAAGTAGGTTTCAAATATTTCTGTAAAACTACAGTGCCACTATGGACTCCACCTAGCAGAAGAACCCTTACTAGACAGATGGAACAAAATTATGAGAGATTGTCGCAACACGTCCGCGAAAAGTTCTCAAAACTTTCTGCTGTTGTCCTAACAATGGACGGGTGGACTGAGCCCCACAATACTAAAGCTTTCCTCGGTGTAACTGTGCACTATGCAGTCGATGACGAAATGCATTCGGCAGTATTGGGAGTGGAGCCTATGTCAAGCGCACACACACACGACAATTTGGCGACTGCATCCCTACAGTTTTGTAACCATTGGGGTCTAAAACCGACGCAAGTTTCGCACGTTGTTACTGACAATGCTCCGAATATTGTTCTTGCTGCGAAAGAAGCATTCGGGGAATCAAAACATTTAGCATGTTTTAATCATACACTAAATTTAATACCCTCATCAGGGGTGGGTTTCAAATCGGTAAACGGACAGCGTATCCCATACGTTCCAGGAATACCAGCTCTAATTAAAAAACTCAAAAACATTGTGACTTTCTCACATACCAGTTACAAGTTTGCGGATGAATTGAGAAAGGTGCAGTTAGACGGAGGAGCTACTGAGGGCACGCTACTTCGGTTGATACAAGATGTTACTACGCGTTGGAACTCAACATATTTGATGTGCGATCGTTTCCTGAAGATGCAAAAAATTGTATCTGTGGCAGCCCTTAACTTTCCTGATTTGGACATGTTGACAGCTGCAGAACTGGCAACTTTAGCATCTATACAAGACCTTCTTTGGCCATTTTATGATGCGACAGTCGAAATGTCAGCGGAAAAGACCACGACGGCTAGCAAGGTTATACCATTGATTTCGATGATAAATATAGTAAGTTCAATGGTTTTGCATATCTCAGCTTGTCACATTTGCTTTTTTTTCTTTTTTTCGTAGGAACTTTCCAAAGTTGAAATACCTGACCGTGACATCTGTGCACAATCCTTGAAGAAGTTTCTAACAGGAGAAATGGTACGACGATTTGGGGAAGCCGAATACAACATGCTTCTCACAATGGCGACACTATTGGACCCTCGATTTTTAAAGGTTCATTTTCAAAAGGCTTTAGCGGTTTCGAAGGGGATCAGTTTAATGGAAAAAGTAATAGTAAACGAATTAAGAAAAGAAGCTCCCGAGTCCAACGCAGCTCATGTTTCATCAACAGCAATTGTAACCAGAGAATCAAATTCGAAAAGAAATTTATGGAATTTCCACGACACTTTGGTCAATCAGGTTGCCACGGCATACTCGACTGATGACTACGTAAACGTTGCTCGACAGGAAATCAAAGCTTTCTATTCCAGAACAGTTATGCCTCGAAAAACAAACCCCCTTGCCGTGTGTAATAACGAATTGCGATCTAGAGCAACCATAGGGGCGATGAGAATGGTTGTCCGAGTTATGAACGGTTCGATTTTGAGTTGACCTAGTGCTGCGATCTTATTAGCACTATGAACCCTTCCCGTATATATTATATATTTTTTTTGTCAAAATATATTGAAAATAGTCGATTTTCCCGAAATTAAAAAAACAAGTCCGGTATTGATCGATACTATCGGAAGTATCGATACTTCTCGGTCGATACATCGATACTCAGTATCGAATTAACTAAAAGTATCGCGATACCAAAGTATCGATACTTTTTGAAGTATCGCCCATCCCTAACTGATAGTTTTAAACGTGACATCGGCTTTTATCACTTTCGTATTGTTGATGGAAGGACCGCCTTCATGCAGAATAACGAAAAAATATTTGCGGATTCTTTTTGGTACGGCTTTCGCTAGCTGGCAGTGTTGCCACATCCTCCAATTTTCTGAAACATTGCAGAATTTTGGATTATGTTTCCGAAAGACTCTTTTTAATAAATCACAGGTTTTCGCTAATTTCAACCTGCAAATGTACTTTAAGTAGCTGCACATATTTGTATTGTTTCGGAAGGATAAATTTAAACAAATAACAGATCGTTGCAAATTTCAGATTGTCGATATACGCGCAAACTACAAATAACGAATATAAACTGCGCAATTGGATTATCGCTGTCAATGATTGGAAATATTCCAATTTGTTCTTTATTGTTATAGCCTTTAAAAGGACTTTTAATTTAATAATAATAACATGCAGAATGGAACAATTATTCAGCTTTAACTGAGGTTTGCCAACTCTTCCAGCCGCGCGCTATTTACATCGAATCACCCCCAGCGGTAGCAGTGATCAAATGCAGCACTCATCGCAGCGCATTGTCAACATGCATGACTGCTACTGCTGTTCTTTACGGCCCGACGTTCGAAGGGAGAATGAAGTCGCTCAAGGAATGAAATTCTTTAAATAGTCGAGGATGACGTCATTCATAGAAGCGTAGTGTGCTGGGTGCTCCAATATGTCGTACGAGTCGCTATAGGCACGATGTTACTTGTCTGGCAAAACAGCAACAACTGATTCAAACAGTCACGCGGCACATTTATTTATAACTTTTCGTGCTCGTTTGAATCACTAAGCTGCTCAGTATCGACGGCGCTGCCGGGGATAGTTTGACTGATGTATGGGAATTTTCACGTTTTCGAGATCTGTTCATTTTTGCTTGTTTTTCAATAGCGTGCTATTGAAATACAAAAACACTAAAGCAATAAAACATAATTTCAGTTAATTCCGAATTGTTTGGTGATAACCAGACGGAAATCCGTTCATAAATAAGAAAGTTATTAGCGTTCAAAATAGTGACGCAAAAACGTGACATCGTTTGATTTTAGATTTTAGAATGACACCCTGCCCCAGATAGTGCAGTAAGACATTTTCAATGTCAAAAATTGTGGGTAAATTAAACAGCTTCACTCATTTTGATAGCCATAAGTAGACTAACAAACGAAAACAATTTTTTTTAATGCAGCTCTGCATTCAATTATAAAATTTCGTTCTACGGTTTGTTTCAAAATGATTCGACTTCTGCTAACCTGCAATATAACTCTTCGACATGGCATTTTCAAATGAGCGTGCAGCACCTTATGGATAGGACGATGAAGAATATAAAAAATGACATTTTAAACTCGATTATACCTGTTTTTCGTACGGGATAAAACTTGCTTACTTGCCCTAATATGGTTTGTGCGCAACATGGGCCATAATATTGCACATAAAGGTCGAAAAGTTGATTCAAATTATTGAGATGTATGCCAGAGGAATATGGCGCCCCGTTACACTGTTTTCATTTGGCTTCAGGATGCAGCCATTTCTGCGATGACAGGTACTAACGTCTTAAACCGGACTAAACTCAGGCCTAAAATCAAAGATAGTACCGTGCGGCGGTACCAACTAGCTTCAAGCTTACCGCTATAGATGAAACAAAGTTAATATTACACTACGGTGACGGTATAAATTTTACACACACTTTCCAACTAGTTGGAGCAGAGTTTCCAATCCATACAGACGGAATCTTAGGACGAGATTTTCTTATTAAATATAAATGCTCTATAGATTATGAGAGCTGGTTATTACATGTTAACCTTCCGGATATCAATATTTCGATACCAATTGTAGCCCCTAGACTTGCTCAGGGTGGTGAAATAATGCTTGAGTGGATGAATTGGTAGCATATGCGCTAGAGGGAACTCATTCATTGAGCGGGGGGGAATCAACCAACACACATGCAAGCACCGATTTTTTTTTTCATGAAACGTTTATTTGACACGGCATTTACAAAAGCTTTTTTACGCCAGGTTATTTTTACATAACATGTTACAAAAGTTCTTAAGACTATCACGTTATAATAAAAATTCACTTTCTAATGCTAACACTGAGGATAATCATCATTTTGAATATTTATATTATACTCTATTTTCTTGAATTTCATTGTAAACCTATTAATAGTTTTTCTGTAATCTTTGTTTATTTTTTTCTTTATTTATATCGTTTTATCTAACTTAACTAATTGCGAGGAAATCTAAATTGTTTGTGGGTAGCAAGGGAAAAAAACTAGAAACGTTGTGGGGATCATTATATTTGAATATTTATTGTTTTCAGGGAATCATAAATAAGGCCCATGTATGTAAGATCTCGTAAAGCGAGGATATCACGAACAGGAACATAGGGTGGTTTTCTTCTGGTTCATAAGGAGTCTATTAATTGGGATCTGGCTTCACGATATTCAGTGCAAGACCAAACAACATGTTCAATGTCTTCGTAACCCTCTCCGCAAGCACATTGATTATCTTCTGCGATCCCAATACGGCGGAGATGCGCATTCAACGTATAATGGTTGGACATGAGCCTAGACATCACACGAATGAAGTTTCGACTTACATCCAACCCTTTGAACCATGCCTTCGTTGATACTTTAGGGATAATTGAGTGCAACCACCGATAATTGAGTGCAACCACCGTCCCAGATCACCATTGTCCCATGATGTTTGCCAACTAGTAAGCGTCCTCTGACGAGAAGCGCTATAAAATTTATTGAAGGCAATAGGTCTTTCATAGATGTCACCGTCCAGTGCCCCTATTTTGGCTAAATTATCCGCTCTCTCATTACCTGGTATGGAGCAATGAGCGGGAATCCACACTAAGGTAATTTGATAAGATTTATTTGTTAATTTAGTTAAGTATTCTCGTATCTTCTTCAAAAAGAACGGAGCTTGATTATAAAGCTTTAAAGAGCGTAGTGCCTTAATTGTGCTGAGGCTATCTGTGAGGATGAAATAATGGCTCGGAAGTAAAGTATCAATGATTTCCAGACTATAGTGAACTGCTGCTAGTTCGGCTGTGTAAACAGAGGCAGGTTCTGCAAGCTTGAAAGAGATCGAGGTGTTATTGTTGAAAATACCGAACCCAGTGGCCTCATTGATTCGTGACCCATCAGTGTAGAACATTTTATGGCAGTCAATGTGTTGGTATTTACTTATGAATATTTTAGGGATCTCCAGAGAGCGCAGGTGATCCGGGATTCCACGAATTTCCTCTTGCATGGACGTGTCGAAAAATAAAGTGGAATCGGGAGTATCTAGCATATTAACACATGTCATAACATAACTAGAAGGCGTTATTTCTTGTGACATGTGATTGAAATACACTGTCATGGATCTGGTTTGGGATTGAAGCTCGACAAGTCTTTCAAAGTTTTCAATTACCAGTGGATTCATAACCTCACATCGTATAAGTAAACGAGAGGAGAGATCCCAGAATCGATCTTTTAAGGGAAGAACTCCCGTTAGTACTTCAAGACTCATCGTATGTGTCGATTGCATGGAACCTAAGGCGATTCGTAAGCAACGATTTTGTATTCGTTCCAATTTAATAATGTGAGTGTTTGCAGCTGAACGGAAACAGAAGCACCCATATTCCATTACTGAAAGTATCGTTGTTTGATACAATTTTATCACGTCACTTGGATGAGCACCCCACCAAGATCCAGTTATTGTTCGGAGAAAATTTATCCTTTGTTGGCACTTTTTTATCAGATACCTAATGTGGCCTCCCCATGTACCTTTAGAATCGAACCAAATTCCGAGATATTTTAAGGTTATGACTTGGGCTATCGTTCAACCAACCAACTCAAAATGTGTGTTTGGGCAACACTGTTTTGTATATTTTTGCTTGAGTTCCTGGCAACGCGGCAAATGAAGTGGTGAGTCGCGGTACAAAGTTCATTTGTTATGTAAACAAACTAAAGTGAACCTCTCGCTGGAGAACATTGCATGATAATGTTTAACCTCACTTTTTTGACAGTTCAGAGATTGTTTACATGGTTTTGGAATTTTTGTTGATTCGATCATAGTATGAGAAACTTGGTTTGGTTCGCTGCCAAATGTTAACACTTTCCAAACAAGGTCGCTCAGCTGTAATTTTTTATTTGATGTCAGTATCATACATTGTTCCGTTAAATTTAACATTTTTACTTTTCTTGTACATGATTCATTGAAGAAGTAAGGAATTTCTAGCCAAACATTTGAAAAAGGCCTACTGCCAAATGCGAACAAATCGAATTTTTATGTTCTCTATTAAAATCCTGAGACAGAACCTGTGGATAGATGTTTTCCTTTTTTCTGTTCATTTTATCTCTTGTCTTGCATAGCCACTCTTTCTTCCTCTACATTTAACAGTTCCCCCTGGTTGCAATTGACATTAGGTTTTTTCGTATCCACACGTCCCGTCCCAGTTAAAAACTTTATATCTAGTCATGTACATAAACATGACGCAACAATGGATTATGAATAATTTTGATAACGATTTTATAACAAATCATAAAACGGCCCGGCTGATATAAAAGTCCTAACTAGCAATATACTTATTATAAAATGATTATAAAGGATTATTGTAACTGATTCCAAATGGATTATAAAGGCAGTGAAATACGTACTCAATGAATTAAGGGGAGTGTCTGATGTAAACAATATGCGCAATCAAACTAAGTAAAACAGTATTAAATTTTTAAATTATAATGAATTCGACCAAAACTTCTTTAAGCCTTTTTCTCAAGGTTTACGTTTGGCAGTTAGACCCTTTTCAAATGTTTCAAATGTTTGGGTTGAATTTAGATTATTTTATCGTTTTTGCAATCAATTTCATTTGGTTTGTTTTGTTCACAATGTTAGACAATGTTAGTTAGTTAGAGTATTTTGGTGATCTATGGCAATTGATGACCTTTACACCCCATACTAGGTCCGCTCCTGTTGCAACTGTTTCGCCCCGTCCGGCACCGAGTCAATCGATGGTCCAGCCTGCACCGCAATCGTCTGTCGCTATGTCAATGGCAGGGACTTGGATTAAAGGCTAAAATGTCAGCTACGGTTGGTGGTGTTGCTGCAATCGGTTTGCAGCGCCAGTAGCAGACTGCTTCGGTTGAGCAATACGTTCCGGTATCGGACGAAGCTAAAACTCCGGCAGGACGAAGGTTTCAACGAGGGGCTCTGGCATAAGTAGCAGAGTCCTTGCACTTACTGCTTGTCGAGTGAACAATTCCGACGAAACCACTGCCGCTCTCGCCAAGTTTGATCACCGTAATAAGTGCAACGTCAGCGGTATAGTGCCAAGAATAGTCGAGAAGAGTGCCAGGACTGACTTGCCGAGAGCTACAAGATTAAATAGCAGGGCGTTTTTAAAGTGACCATAGTATAACGTAGAGGCTTTAGGCAGATGATTTATTCAGCAGAATAAGATAGCAAAATTACCCAAAACATAAGTGCTGGCTGCCGAAGTGAATCCACACACATCATCACCTACAGAGGCAAGCAATATTGGAACGCAGCGAAATTCCTCACAATGAATTGATCTCGTTAGATGGAATTCCAGGAAGTACAATTTTCATAGCATAATTTAGTCGACCGAAATTGTAGTCCTCAGTCGAGAGAGACTGATAGAGTAGAAGCAGCTAGAAATTTTCTTTCGAAAGCTAGCAGCGGTTTCGCGTATCCTGCGCTAAGTAGAGAGCGTTAAGACATCTCCGAAGCATGTCAAATGCTATCAGATGAGAAAAAACGTCGCATCTATGACCAGTACGACAAGGACGGTCTGCTGACCAACGGTTCCGTCCGGTATATATATATATATATATATATATATATATATATATATATATATATATATATATATATATATATATATATATATATATATATATATATATATATATATATATATATATATATATATATATATATATATATATATATATATATATATATATATATATATATATATATATATATATATATATATATATATATATATATATATATATATATATACAACATACTAATTACTTATCCTTCCGAAAAAGTAAATAAATTTACTATACAATTTATCATTCGCTGCCTAGTTATTTCCTGCCAATTTGAACAAGACAGCAGTTGCAGATAGCTTTATTGCGGTGCCAAAATGATGGCAACTCGGGATACAATATAAATTTACATATAATTCTAGAGAAAATTTTCAATAGGACGTAAGTAACAATGAGAGATTCTCTTTGAGGTCTTTCTCTTCTGTTCATTACGCGGCCATTTCAACGTTTACTACTCTACTCTTTGCATAATATTGTAGTAAAAACCGTCGGCTTTCGATATGTACTGGAAAATCAGTACAAAGTGATGCAATGACGTCGTAATAAACGAAAAAGAAAGTAAACAAAGAGAGGCTCTCAATGTTACTTACGTCCTATTGAAAATTTTCTCTAGAATTTCTCCTCCCTGATATTCTTCCAGAATGTATAATGCTCTGCATTCTTATCACTCCTATCAAATCCTTCTTACTATTCTACTGTATTCTTCGACACATCCATGAAGGAAGAGATTCGTGGAATCCCGGACCATATACGCCCTCAAGTGATCCCCAATATATTTTATAATAAATTCCGGGAAGTCGACTGTGACAAAATGTTCTACACTGACGGATCAAATCTCGATGGGTCCACTGGCTTCGGTATCTTCAACAATACTATCACCGCTTCATTCAAGCTCAATGATCCCGCTTCAGTTTACGTCGCAGAGTTAGCTGCAATTCAGTACACCCTTGGGATCATCGACACTCTGCCCACAGATCACTACTTCATCATTTCGGACAGCCTCAGCTCTATCGAGGCTCTCCGTGCGGTGAAGCCTAAAAAGCAATTCCCGTATTTTCTGGGGACGATACAGGAGTCCTTGTGTACGTTATCTGAAAAATCTTATCAGATTACCTTTGTTTGGGTCCCCTCTCATTGTTCTATCCCGGGCAATGAAAAGGCCGACTCATTAGCAAAGGTGGGCGCATTAAATGGTGACATATACGAAAGACCAATCTGCTTCAACGAATTTTTTAGTATTTGTCGTCAGAGGACACTCAACAGTTGGCAAACCTCGTGGAGCAATGGTGAACTTGGACGATGGCTACATTCGATTATCCCAAAGGTATCAACGAAGCCTTGGTTCAGGGGGATGGATGTGGGTCGGGATTTTATTCGTGTAATGTCCCGACTTATGTCCAACCACTACACCTTAGATGCACATTTGCGGCGTATTGGGCTTGCGGAGAGTAGTCTGTGCGCTTGTGACGAGGGCTATCATGACATCGAGCACGTTGTCTGGGTATGCGCCGGGTATTTGGACGCCAGGTCTCAGTTAAAGGATTCCCTTCGGGCCCGAGGTAGACCACCCAATGTCCCAGTCCGAGATATGCTGGCAACTCGTGATTTCCCCTATATGTCCCTTATTTATACTTTCATAAAAACGATAAATATCCCAATTTAGCCCCTCTCTTTTATTTCTTGTTTTTAGAAGTTTCCTCTTGCCGCGTGGAACCGATAAGCTGCAGACTGCCACTATGTAACCGCCGTCGCCCTTATCACTACGGAATCTGAAGCGAGATCGACTCGAGGTCCGAAGGATTCCCTTTGAAGGATTCCCCGCGGGTCCGAAGAATACCATCCGCCAATCCGACCTACTAGACTGAGGCGCAAATTTGTTTCGCTGATCTCCCGTTTGCCTGAAAGTTGCAAGTTTTGCTCTTCTCTACCGGTCACCATCTACGCCTTCTCTCCCCTGTCCTTGATACAACTACTTCTACACCGATTTTGGAAATGACCAAGCATAAGTATCCGATAAAAAATCAACTTTGTATTCCGTATTCCTAGTTTTAAGATAGTTGTAATTTCTACTCTTTGTTAAAACTATTGTCCCTCATCTTGTAAATAGAATTGTATCCCTAGTTTTAAAACATCTGTGAAATTTTTCATAAATATTTGTTCCCCCTTTTGTGTACCAAACTATATTGTTAGTTTTAAGATAACTGTAAATATTTCCTAAAAAACTATTACTATTGAATTCCTTGTTTTAAAATTTTTCATAAAAAAAAATCATTTGCCCCCTCTCTTATATATAGAATTTTTTTTTCTAGTCTTAAGATAGCTGTAAATTTTTTCTCTTTCATAAAAAAAAAATATTTCAACATTGCAACCTCCTAGTTTTTAGATATTCAAAATGTAAAAACAAAAGAATTCGGCACCGCCAAGCTAACGCATTTGTGTCTATCAAATAAACGAAATGAATAAAAAAAAATCCTTCTTACTCCTTATCGTCAGTGCCGAGCACTGTTTTGCATTTGCGGGCTAGATTAACGACAATGCGATAATCGACGAAACTTTTGCTGTAATGGAACTTGAACACGAATAATAAATAATTGTGCCATTCGAAAGCGATAACCTTGTTGTCCTCATGTTTGCAGCTATCATACGCTGGTAGACATTCTGACCAATGGAAACGTTCTTCGGTATGGGCATTGAACGATCAAAATCATTTCAACAACTTATCATCGACCAAATTCGTTACCTATAATGTTCAGGTAAACTTCACCACCTAAAATGAGTAATCAATCGGATCATCTTGTTAGGACTTAACCCACGAGCAAACAAACAAATGTGTACAAATCCTTATCCATCATCCAGAAAGCAATCGTTTTATAGCCCAATGCTTGATCTTGCGATTCAGCGTATGCCACCGGGTTTTACATCCAGCGCCGATTGGTCAATGTATGAACCAGGTTCCCATTGTTCCAATCCTCATCCGTCTTGAGTTGATATTCTTTCAAAGAGCATCGAAAGTATTCAAGTAATGTAAATTTTAAAAGTCCATGTAAACAAGTCTTAGGTAAACAAGCACACTGAACTGTCAGAAAAGTGAGGTTATACATTTTCATACAATGCTCTATGTTTTTGACAGGTATATGAATGAATCATTTCAGCATCAGTGATGCCAGGTCTATTTAAACAATAGGCTACAGTAAAAATATAAAAGTCTGCAGATTGCTACGAAAATCTTCAATAAACTTTACATAGAAATGTAGTATGTATATATTTTAAATGATCAAAAATGTTGAAGACTGATGTATAAATTGGCTGGCATAGGCTTTGTTCTGCTAAATATTTGTAATCTGCAAAAGATCTACAGTGAAAATGCAAAATCTACAGATTTACTAATATATGTGCAGATCTGGCATCTTTTTAGTATTCCCCAAAGGAAATTCATCCAAATGGTGTAAAAATACGGGGAAACAAGGCAAGATAGGTATTCAGAATATGGGGTTAAATGAGCAACTTGCACTATTTTTGATTTTTTCAATAGTTAGAGGTACCAAATCATCGCGGCAATAGGCAGTAACGAATTGGGGATAAAAAAGGAAGCATCCTATCATATAAAAAATTTTCATTGTCAAACGCGAATCTATGAAATCGTTACTTGTGGGAGCATCGCGAATGATTTTCTGCGCAGGAGCAGAATCTGGACAAACTTTCTTGGCAAAATTCAATATCCAGCGATTCGAAAAATCTTCGCTTTCATTAGTTACGTTTCGATTCCTCATTATTCTGGCTGTGTTCCAAAGAGTACTCATTGACAAGCCATCAACGAAGCGTCTCCAATAACTAGACTTTTTGGCATGACGGAGACCGTCAAATTTGTTTTGCAAAATCGAATAATTTTCAAAGTTCGCAGTTTCTTTGTAAGCAACTTGTTTAGCTTCATATGCATCCGAGCACTCTTTGTCCCACCAGGGATTAGGAGGCCGGCTATTCATTGTCATGCCAGGATTGCATTTCGTTTGCGTTTGTTCTGCTGCTTCAATAATCAAACCCGCTAGAAATTCATATTCTTCGGTAGGTGGTAGCTCTTCCGTCGAAACAAGAGAAGTGGAAATTAAAGATTGGTATTTTTTCCAATCAATATTTCGTGTCAAGTCATAAGGGACATTGATTGAATTCGTGAGGCCTAATTCACTGTTAATTGAAATAACGACTGGCAAATGATCGCTACCGTGAGGATCAGGTACAACCTTCCACGTGCAATCTAACCGAAGTGATGTCGAGCATAGAGATAGATCTAATGCACTTGGTCGGGCGGGTGGTCTGGGGATGCGTGTTATTTCGCCTGTATTTAAAACTGTCATATTGAGCTCGTCACAAACATTGTATGTCAAAGAGAATCGATTATCATTGAAGAGGGAACCCCACAATACTCCGTGCGAGTTGAAGTCTCCCAGTATCAGCCGCGGAGCAGCCATGGATTCCACAACCTCAAAAATCTGACGTTGTCCAATTTGAGCTTTGGGAGGTATATATATATATATATATATATATATATATATATATATATATATATATATATATATATATATATATATATATATATATATATATATATATATATATATATATATATATATATATATATATATATATATATATATATATATATATATATATATATATATATATATATATATATATATATATATATATATATATATATATATATATATATATATATATATATATATATATATATATATATATATATATATATATAGAAGCGATAGACATGTTTTTGCCTTTAATGTTCGTTTGGACAGCTACAGCCTCAATGCCCACGAACAAGGGGATGTTAATTCTATAGAAAGAATAGCACTTTTTAATTCCTAGAAGCACTCCTCCATACGGGGTGTCTCGGTCTAGGCGAATAATGTTGAAATCATTAAAGTTGAAATTAATGCTTGAGGTAAGCCATGTTTCACATAAAGCAAAAGCATCGCATTTCAAATTATGCAGCAAAATTTTTAAGGAGTCAATTTTAGGTATGATACTTCTGCAATTCCACTGTAGAACAGTGATGGAATCTTTCATTGGAGGAGGTGAATTATCCATTGAAAGATTATTATTATTATTATTTATTGGGCTTTAACCACACAGGGTCATTCGCCATAAGAAAGGAGATAGTTGTGATACATTTCACTGATTTGGTTTTTCTTCTTTGAGATCGATTGGCTATTGGATTGATGAGGTGTTGAGCTCCGGAATGAAGACAGCTTGCCAGGGCCGCGGGAGAGCCTCCCCAGCGCCCGGTTTTGGTATGTCAGTGGACCCACTGAACGATGGTGGTGGGTGACTTGTTTATTTGCGGTTAGTCGAGAGACCTCCCTAGCACCCGCTGGGCGGTGGTAGTAGTTGGGCTGACGGATTTCGATGGTGGTAGAGGCCGCGGGAGAACCTCCCCAGCACCCGATCCGGACGGTGGTGGAGGGCCCGCTGGGCGGTGGTAGTAGTTGGTCTGACGGATTGCGGTTGTGGAAGGGGCGCGGGAGAACCGCCCCGGCACCCGGTCCGGGTGTGGCGGAGGGCCCGCTGAGCAATAGTGGTAGTGGTTGCAGTAGAGGATGGTGTGAAGTTGGCCGGTTCGCGGTCTGTCTTAGATAGATTCGAGAAGATTGGCATCTTTCAGGAAGGCAAGTAGTGCCTCTTCGTGCACTGGGTCGTTTGCCAGTGTTTCTCGAATCGAGGAGGGCAAGTTGTGATGTCGTCGTAGGTTGTCGAACTCCCTGCAGTTTATTAGTAGATGCTCCACCGTGAGTCTAGTGCTGCAAGATGTGCATATTGGAGGGTCGACGCGGGTAATGGTGTGGGCATGGGTGAGCCTCGTATGTCCCACGCGGAGGCGGGATAGCGCTCTTTGTTCAACTCGGTTTTCGCGGTCTGTCCACTTTTCGAGGTCTCCCTTTACCTTTTAAGGGGAGCCTCGGAGAGTCCTCCAGTGAGTGATGAAGTGCTCAGAGGTCTTCGCCTTGAATTCCCTGATGATGTCGGATGACGGTACCTCATTAGAGAACAGGGCGCGAGAGCGTCGGCCGAGCGCAGCCAAGTGGTCAGCATCCTCGTTACCGCGGATTCCGCTGTGTCCGGGTACCCAGCATATGGTAGTTAATGAGTCACAGGATTGTTCTATGGCTTGGACATAGGGGTGCTTGGACTCCCCTGATTCCAGCGCTTTGATGACTGAAAGGGAATCGGAGAAGATCACTGTGGGTGTGTCTTAAGGTTTGTTGGTAACCGCAATGACGATGGCGGCGGCTTCCGCGGAGAACACGGAACACCCGGAGAGTAAACGACGGGCGAGGCCCGCTCCGATTCCGCTCACACCCGCGCCCACCCCCTCGCCAAGTTTCGAGCCGTCGGTGTAGATGTGCAGATGGTTTGAGTATTTTTGTTCGACCATCTGTAGGAATTTGGCTCTGGCAGCCCGGGGAGGATCTCCTGCTCTGGTGGATACAGCCAGACTGATGTCTATGTTTGGACCGCGCTCGTGCCAGGCGCGGTTGTTGACCCGATGTAGCTGGGCGACTGTGGGAAGAGGGGCATTGGCAAACATGGTGTGTATGCTCTTAGCTGTCCGTAGTAGATGGCATTCATCACCCGATGTTTTTTCTAGGAACCCCATGGCTCGTCTTAGAATGGCTACTGCCACTGCCCACCGACAGGGAAGGACGCCGGTTTCGACGCAGGCAGCTTCGGCGGGGGTGCTTGGCAGCAGGTTTGAGGCTGATCTGATTGCTCCGTGATACAGCGGTGCGAGGGTATCGATTAAACCCTCCCAGTTACGACTGGTTATTTCAAGGCCATAGAACAGACGACTGTGGATGAGGGCCTGGCTGATGTTAAGTGCGCTTTGCCTGTTCCACCTTGGGTGTCTCGAGCTGATGGTGCGGACAAGACGTTTCCTGCTTTCGCAATCCTTTTTCACCCGTCGAAAGTGTGGAAGGAAAGTCATCTTACGGTCGATTATCACGCCAAGGATTTTTGGCTCTTTACGGAATGGTATTACTGTTCCAGCGAGTTTGACCGGCCGGTCGGTGGCTAAGTGGTAAGAGTTGCAACAGTGTGAAATAGCGCGTTACCTATAATGTTCAGGTAAACTTCACCACCTAAAATGAGTAATCAATCGGATCATCTTGTTAGGACTTAACCCACGAGCAAACAAACAAATGTGTACAAATCCTTATCCATCATCCAGAAAGCAATCGTTTTATAGCCCAATGCTTGATCTTGCGATTCAGCGTATGCCACCGGGTTTTACATCCAGCGCCGATTGGTCAATGTATGAACCAGGTTCCCATTGTTCCAATCCTCATCCGTCTTGAGTTGATATTCTTTCAAAGAGCATCGAAAGTATTCAAGTAATGTAAATTTTAAAAGTCCATGTAAACAAGTCTTAGGTAAACAAGCACACTGAACTTTCAGAAAAGTGAGGTTATACATTTTCATACAATGCTCTATGTTTTTGACAGGTATATGAATGAATCATTTCAGCATCAGTGATGCCAGGTCTATTTAAACAATAGGCTACAGTAAAAATATAAAAGTCTGCAGATTGCTACAAAAATCTTCAATAAACTTTACATAGAAATGTAGTATGTATATATTTTAAATGATCAAAAATGTTGAAGACTGATGTATAAATTGGCTGGCATAGGCTTTGTTCTGCTAAATATTTGTAATCTGCAAAAGATCTACAGTGAAAATGCAAAATCTACAGATTTACTAATATATGTGCAGATCTGGCATCTTTTTAGTAGTCCCCAAAGGAAATTCATCCAAATGGTGTAAAAATACGGGGAAACAAGGCAAGATAGGTATTCAGAATATGGGGTTAAATGAGCAACTTGCACTATTTTTGATTTTTTCAATAGTTAGAGGTACCAAATCATCGCGGCAATAGGCAGTAACGAATTGGGGATAAAAAAGGAAGCATCCTATCATATAAAAAATTTTCATTGTCAAAGGCGAATCTATGAAATCGTTACTTGTGGGAGCATCGCGAATGATTTTCTGCGCAGGAGCAGAATCTGGACAAACTTTCTTGGCAAAATTCAATATCCAGCGATTCGAAAAATCTTCGCTTTCATTAGTTACGTTTCGATTCCTCATTATTCTGGCTGTGTTCCAAAGAGTACTCATTGACAAGCCATCAACGAAGCGTCTCCAATAACTAGACTTTTTGGCACGACGGAGACCGTCAAATTTGTTTTGCAAAATCGAATAATTTTCAAAGTTCGCAGTTTCTTTGTAAGCAACTTGTTTAGTTTCATATGCATCCGAGCACTCTTTGTCCCACCAGGGATTAGGAGGCCGGCTATTCATTGTCATGCCAGGATTGCATTTCGTTTGCGTTTGTTCTGCTGCTTCAATAATCAAACCCGCTAGAAATTCATATTCTTCGGTAGGTGGTAGCTCTTCCGTCGAAACAAGAGAAGTGGAAATTAAAGATTGGTATTTTTTCCAATCAATATTTCGTGTCAAGTCATAAGGGACATTGATTGAATTCGTGAGGCCTAATTCACTGTTAATTGAAATAACGACTGGCAAATGATCGCTACCGTGAGGATCAGGTACAACCTTCCACGTGCAATCTAACCGAAGTGATGTCGAGCATAGAGATAGATCTAATGCACTTGGTCGGGCGGGTGGTCTGGGGATGCGTGTTATTTCGCCTGTATTTAAAACTGTCATATTGAGCTCGTCACAAACATTGTATGTCAAAGAGAATCGATTATCATTGGAGAGGGAACCCCACAATACTCCGTGCGAGTTGAAGTCTCCCAGTATCAGCCGCGAAGCAGCCATGGATTCCACAACCTCAAAAATCTGACGTTGTCCAATTTGAGCTTTGGGAGGTATATATATAGAAGCGATAGACATGTTTTTGCCTTTAATGTTCGTTTGGACAGCTACAGCCTCAATGCCCACGAACAAGGGGATGTTAATTCTATAGAAAGAATAGCACTTTTTAATTCCCAGAAGCACTCCTCCATACGGGGTGTCTCGGTCTAGGCGAATAATGTTGAAATCATTAAAGTTGAAATTAATGCTTGAGGTAAGCCATGTTTCACATAAAGCAAAAGCATCGCATTTCAAATTATGCAGCAAAATTTTTAAGGAGTCAATTTTAGGTATGATACTTCTGCAATTCCACTGTAGAACATTGATGGAATCTTTCATTGGAGGAGGTGAATTATCCATTGAAAGATACAATCGCTGCAAGGATGGGTCATTGAGCAATCAGCTGCTCTAAAAATGTTCTAATTGTTGGGAGGAACGCTGAAAGTATACTTTTTAGTGGTTCAGAAATATTGAATGCTGTGCAAATCCAATCAACAATTTCAGAAAATTTCAATAAACCTATCCCCGGTTGAGGCTCGGAGGAAGTTGAAGTTTTATTATTTCCAGTAATGGTGTTCTGTTTGGATTGTACATTACCAAAACCGGGAGGGACTGGCTTCGGTATTGCATCGGAATTCTTTAGCTTTGACCGCAATTTATTTGTTGGAGGAGAAATTTTAAGGCCCTTGCTTGGCAGTTTGGGAAAAGAGGATTGTTTGCTTTTCCTGGATCCTCTAGGTAAAACAAATGATGTACCTTCGGACGCTTCGTCAGAGTCAGACTCTTTCGGCAATAGAATAGCGTATCTGTTTTCTGGGACCGTGGGTTCAGGAGTAGCATTTTTCAGTATTTCTGCATAAGAACGCTTAGACCTCTCCTTCAAGGATCGTTTAATTTTCTCCTCCCGCAATTTATATATGGGACACGCAAGGAGAACGTGTGAAGTTTCTCCGCAATGTAAACATATTTCTTAGTTTTTATTGCATGTATCCTCTTGATGAGGCCCCCCACATTTGCCACACCGTACCTTATTGGAACAGTAAGTAGCTGTGTGGCCAAGCTGTTTACAATTGAGGCAATTCATCACACGAGGGATGAAAAGGCGAACGGGGAGCCGAATTTTATTAATAAGAACATGGCTAGGCAAAGCAGACCCAGCGAAAGTTACACGAAATGAATAGGATGGTCGGTAAACTTTTTTCTCTTCTTCAATTGATACTGAGTTCAATTGCTTAACATCGAGTATTTTTACTTTATTAAGCAGGGTGTTCTTGAAACAACCAACACCATGCTTAAGTATATCCTCGGCAGTGAGACTGGGTTCGGAGATGACTCCATCGCATTCTATATCGCGCGAAAGTATATAAACTTTATATTCACGCGTGAAGAGTTCACAGGCTATTATCTCGTTAGCTTGTCTAATGTTATCAATGCTAACTCGAAGTTTATCTTTATTTACTTTCACGATCTCTATTACAGCAGAAAATCGTGAAGTCAGATCCCGTGCAATTTGGACAAGGTTTAATGGCTTTCCTTTCCGCCTGAAGAAAACTTGCCAAGGTCCAGAAGACCCTTGGGGGTACAATTTTATTCTAGGGGGAGTGGAGGGAGGGGGATCAGAAGAATTTTGCTCTTGTGAAATGGAGGATTCCATCTCACTATCCTCCATCTCGACTACCATACACAATAAGTTGATTAAATACTAACACTAGCTGAATTATACTAAAAATCTACCTGTCCTTCGAAGAGTTGTAGTTTCACGTTGTCTCCCTCTGTCACACGCTCGGGTTGAACACAGCGCAACCACCACTACCAAGATGGAGCCGCTGTTTACCTGTGGGTCCAGTGGTATTTCCTTACTACGCAGCGTGGCTAGGTACACAAATACACAAAAGCCCGCACTAGCACAGATGAATAAGTGAGCTCCACCAACAAGATGAAGCTCTGTCTCACTTCGTCACAAGCGCCGACTATATGCAGCGCAACCACTACCACCACCAAGGTGGGGCCACCGCTTACCTGTGGGTCCAGAGGTATTCCCCTACCACGCAGCGTGGCTAGGTACACAAATACTCAAAATCCCGTATATGCACTAATACGGATGAATGGGTGATGATGAAGCGAGCCGCTTCACCAACCAGATGCAGCTCCGTCTCACTCCGTCGCAAGCGCCGGTTATATGCAGTGCAACCACTACCACCACCAAGGTGGGGCGCCGCTTACCTGAGACTTCGATGCATGCACCGATGTTGCAAACCAACATAAGGTGGGCAAAGTGGAAACGCTCACTGCAGGTTTCTCACAAGCACTACACTGAAATAAAACTCTGGTGGAATAACAATGACGAGGGCTGATTACTTCTTTTTTGAGTTCGCAAGCGAATATTAAAGCTAGTGGTGTAACTGGCTAATAAGGGCCATCACTATTTGAACTAACTCACGGTGCACTTCGGTAACATTATGGATTTATTCTTAATCGCTAACATGAACTCTATAACCTACGTGACGTCACTACGTTCTACATGCGGTTTGGGTTTTAAGTTATGCTGGTATGCTAGGGTGATCTCGGGCTAGGTTTCCGGGACTGCTGTCGACTGCTTGTAGTACTTGAAGTCGATACTGGATATTAGCGTGTCGTTACGGGAACCGATGTAGTTGTCGTTTCTCGGAGGCAATCACGTGGATGTGATGCGAAAGCTGCCTTGTCGTGACGGAATTGACCACGTGGTGTAGGGCCGAATTCCATCAGCAGGTGCGATATTGCTCTCGTAGTAGCGTCTGAGAGCCGTGCACAATCTGTCCGCTGGTCCTAATTTGCGTTGAGTCTTCTTCGCCGTGATAGATGGCTTATTTAGATACGGTCTCTGATGATAATTTCTGTGAAGAGAGCGACTTACGGACGTAGATCCGAAGCCCGAGATAAAAAGGATCACTAGGAACCTACCCAGCAATATTAGAAAATCGGCCACACTTCTTATCGATCCTAACCTATACCAGCTTTTTATAACGTTTCATATAAATTACCTTTTTATCGTGAGTACACTTTTTAATTAGCTTTTAACAAATTTCGTGCCTTTAGCTTTAACCAATTTTACACCATTAGATATAAAATTTTAATATATATTAATTTTAATTACCGAAACTGTACATATTTTAGCACTTTAACTATCTATTAAATTACTTACTTTTAACTCCGTATGTATCTGTCACCTCTTTTTATTCGTAACAATATTTATCCTTAGACTCAAAAATATTTTAAACTGTAAATAGTAAGACAATTATTAACACTGTACACCACGTTTTTAAACAAATAACCTAACCAGAAAAATTTAGAACCGTCGCGCACTTCTAACTTCGTTGGTATTCACGGACAGAAAAATGGTTCAGTATTTTGGCTGAGCGTATTAAAGCGCGATCAGTGAGTCTGATTCGGAGAAATAACGAAATCACCCGAACTTTGACAATAATTGTGTTTCCGCTCAGCAGCCGTTATTTGGTCTCTTCACCCGTGGATTGCCCTCGGCGACCGATACCCTAACCCATTGTAAACAAGTACCACTCTTGCTGGAATGCGACTGTGAGTACCTTCGGTGGTATGGAGAGAGGATTTGCTAGTCAAAATGAGGGTCGGACTTAGGGATTGGGAACTCACAAGCGAGTCTAAGGCTCATTTCATTGTGGCAGAGCCAACAATTTGGAATGGTAACCGACGGTTACAATACCCCGTCGTCCTTCTCCAACGTAATCATCGTTTATATTAATAATCTGTATTTTTTGGTCAATAGCGAGGTTTCTATCTGAATAACAAATTTAACTGGTTGTAAAATCATTTCAGATGAACACTTAATACCACTTGTTCTTGCTCTTTTGGAGAAGCGGAGGCTTCTCCGTATGAAACGGGAAAAAAAACTCAGCATACCAACACTCTTACGTGTTGAGAACTGTCAACTGGCTATTATCAATCGGACTGTTTACATTCGACACGAGAACATTACATGTGGTTAATACGCAGGTTAAACGTAGTCGCATTTCCTTTTTTTAACGAATTAATTCGCATTTTTACAAAGATGTGGCTATTAATTGTGTCTTGTCGACAGAAAATTTCCGCGCGCGCGATGTTGCGGCGAGATATTTTGTTTCATTGGTCGGTTAGCGTTTCATTGAACGGTTGGTTGTGTCTCGCTGAGAGGAAAGGATCTGTCGTAGGAGACAATTTTACCCAAATCGGAGAAAGGTGTAAATCAATCGATTGAGCTATATTGTTGACCGTGTTTTGGACTACTCGAGCTGAATGAACAGGTGCAAACCCTTTGATGTCCGGATCCATCGCTTGCCCTAACCTATTCAAGACCTCCGTTTGAAGATTATTTTGTTTTTTTTTTATCTTTTAAGATTCGGGTCTCAAATCTGCCGTGGAGAACACACCGAGAGATTTTCCGTTTTCATCGGCCAACTCATACGAGCTGGTGCAATTCTGGCCATAATAGTACATATAATGCGTCCAATTTTGCATTGTAAGCATCCGGATGACAGGCGAAAGTTTCTTTTGAAAACCCGCTGACCGATTGAGTACACCGGAGCAGGATTCTTGGATCGCAGATTGTAAACTTTTATGTTTTTTTCGTGAGCGCTTTTAAGATTTTTCATCACTATGGAATAAATATGTTTATCGATTTCCTTCTTCCTTTCAACCCTCTCTTCCTCCTTCAGATCTATCTGATCCGTATCCATCCGATGTTCCTCCCCTTTCCCTATTATTTCATGTCCGAAAAGTAAACGATATGGTGAGTACCCGGTGGGAGTGTGAGGAGTGTTATTTAGACAAAATTCTATCTCGGACACCCGTGTGTCCCAAAGTCTCTGATCCTGTTTCGTGTAGGACCGCATACAGGCGTTAATCGTACGATTTAGTCGTTCAACCGGATTCGATTGGCAATGGTGCCGGGAGTTTGCCCAATGTTGTATGCCGTATTTAGCTAAAAGCGCTTTGAATTCCTAAGACAGGAAGGAGCTGGCATTGTCTGAGATCATATATTCTGGTACAGAGTATCGCCGAAACCAGGCCTCCTCTAAAATTTTTGTTACTTATGGCGCTGAAATTCTTTTCATCGGTACAAGCAGACACCACTTCGAAAAGAGGTCCATGATCACTAGAAGGTGAACATTTCCGGATTTGCTGCGGGGAAGGGATTGAATAAAATCAAGGACGACTATCTGAAATGGTTTCGTAGTGAGGCGCTGTTTACCCGGTTCGGGGGTCTGCGAGCGATTCGCAGGTTTGTTTTGTGTACAGAGGGTGCATTTGCGGACGTGGTCCCGAACATCTTCCGCCATTTTCGGCCAAAAATACTTCTTCCTTATCCTAGCAAAGGTTTTATCACACCCAAAATGTAGACTCTCATCATGTTCCTCTACAAGGATTTTTTTTCTCAGTGGTTCTGGAACACAAGTTTTCCATGAGAACCGGTAATCTAGAAGCTCATCCGAAACAGAAATCAGTTTCATCAATACTCCCTTGTCGACCTTAAAATCTTTTTATTTTTCAGGTGGTTTTGAGACCATATCAGCATACCACCCCTCCGTCACTTTGATCTCTTCTACGGAGCGTGATAGGGCGTCTGCTATAAGATTATCAACCCCTTTTCGGTGAACTATAGCCATGTCATGACGTTAAAGCTCCATACTCCATCGACATAAACGGGAGGACGGACGATGATGTAAGTTAATGCAGAAGCATATGTGAAAACCGTGAATCTGGTGCCTTCTACATAGCACCGCAATTTTTCTATCGACTTGAGAACGGCTAGTCCTTCCCTTTCAGTTGCAAAGTCTTTTTGTTGAGTGGTGTTTAATTTTTGGGAGAAGTACGCAATTGGCTTCTCCACATCATCGTAAGATTGTGTCAGAATTCCCGCTATTGCAGCATCGCTCGCATCGCAATGAATAGCGAAGGGGCGCGAAAAATCGGGGTTGGTTAGAATGGGTGCGCTAATTAACAGATTTTTTATTGTTATGAATGCTGTTTCAGCCTGATCGTTCCAATGCACGGATTTCGATTTATTTCTCAAGAGATTTGTCAAGTACTGTGTAACTTCGCTATAGTCACGGTGTCTTTTTTTAACAACTTTATGCAAAAAAATTCAGCATCTCTGAAACTTCAGGATTTGAAAGAATGGGCTTTCCCCTTTCATTTGAAACCAAAATCAAAATAATCCGTCGGGGGGTCTAGAGCAACTTTTTTTTTAAGTTTTTTTTTTCGTGAAAACATAGATTTTACAATGGAACTAGTTCATATTTCTGCCCCTAGATGGTGCTGTAGACATTCGAACAACACTAAAAGTGAGAATCTGAGATATTATTTAATTGTCTACAACTTTGTTACCAACTAAAAACCTATTTGAAATTTTTCGGATAAGTTGTTTAATATTTTAACGAATTCTAAGTCTAAGTTAGCTTCACAGAAGACCTAGTGGTTTGTCAATTCACAAGCACTTTTTTTATTTGCCAAATAGTTGTGTTTAGTTCAACAGTGAATTCAGCGGAATTTGAGAGCTTGGAAAGTCTCACCTTTCAGCTGAAAATTATAATTCCCTGATACAGGGCACCATTAATATGTTTGAGATGAAAAGTCTTAGATAAGTGTTGACAAAACTAGTATGATATTAATATTTTTGTTCATGATGGTAAGTGATTCCTCCCGCAGAAACAGCTTTTGCTATGATGTATGCCTTCTTTTCCATTTTTTCGATTGTTCTCAGGGATGACTGATAACTATTCTTACATGAATCTCCTACTCTGTTGGCATCTTCGTATAAAATTCACTTGTCCTGAACTTCAACCTTTATATTCGAACAAACTCAATGAAACTTTTAACGCACCATTGCACTATTTCGCGGATTTCATTGCAACGCATGGTTAAAAACGCTGATTATCCGTTTGCAAAATTAACACAATGTGACAAACAGTTAACAAAAAACTTTGAGTCTTTGGATCAAGATAATTTTTTTTTGGGATATATTCGAGGACTTCTATGTATATATAAGGTTTTTGTTGTACTCATATCATATTTTGTTTTCAAAAGTAATACATTTCGCATAATCTAGGATCAATTTAGTAACGATATCTCGCATAATTGATAGGAAATGGCCGTAAAATCCAACTGCCACAATATGCTATGCGGAGAAAATTTGAATAAATCGTTTCACGCTAAACAATAATTTCGACAGTTACTGCTGTGGTTTGCGTTAAATTAGAAACGCCAACATTTCGTCTTGATCGGACTTATAATAGCTGACTTAAGCGATCATAACCTAAATTATACGACGTATGGTCCTTTCTAAAACATAAATGTAAGCAAACCCTTGTAACCAAGCAATACCTTCCGATGAATGGTAGTTCCTTCGAAACTATCGGGAAAGATTACAAACCAAAAGCACAAATAGTTTTCTGACTCTGTCAAACATCCTAATTTTCAGAAGGTCAATTAGAATTGTCAACGTAATGAATCCCGTCTAATATTTTCATGCCACTAAGCCTATTATATTAATTCTTTTTTGGTAATGTAATAAGTGCGAGAAAACATATTTTCAAACCACTAGGCCTCGCGTGAAACTATTTTAAATATAACTTTGTTAAAATCTTAAGCAACTTTTCCGGATAATTTCAGATCAATTTTCAGTGGTCAACAAACTTGTAGACAATTAAGTTTTTTATCAAATTCTCACTTTTAGTGTTATTCGAATGTATAAAGCACCATCTAGGGACAGAAATATGAACTAGCTCCAGTAGTAAAACCTATATCGTTACGAAAAAAAACTTCAAAAAAAAAAGTTGCTCTAGACCCCCCGACGGATTATTTTGATCTTAGTTTCAAATGAAAGGGGAAAGCCCATTCTTTCATCTTCCGAAGTTTCAGAGATGCTGAATTTTTTGCATAAAATTGCTCCAATAAATACACCGTGTAGTTGATGAGGTATCTTCTATAGTAGTTACGCATTCCTAGAAATCTTCTGAGTGCTCGGAGAGATGTAGGTCTCTCGTAGTTAACAATGGCTGCCACCCGGTCTGGGTTCGTTTTAGACCTCCGTGCCCCAGAATGTAACCCAAGTACAGAACTTATGGTACACAAAATCGTTATTTCTGCAAATTGATCGACAAGTTAGCTAATATTAAACGGTTCGCTACTTCCGTTGGTAGATTCAGATGCTCGTCAAACGTATTGCTAATGATGATTATATCATCTAGATAGACAAATACGTTTGGTTCCAGTTCATCCGCACCTAGAACTCGGTCCATCAGTTTTGACAATGTAGCAGGACTGTTGACCAAACCAAAGGGCATACGGGTAAACTGAAACGAACCGCGTCCCAACACCGAAAAAGCTGTTAGTTTGCGCGATCTTGGGTGCAGTGGCACCTGTAGAAAGGCTTTCGATAAATCAATAGTCGAAATTAACTCAGCAGCTCCTAATCGACTCAAAATTCTATCTGCATGTGGGAGGGGATACGAGTCCGGTCATTTAATTTTCGGGCATCCAAGCATAGACGCACCGTACCATTTGACTTGTCCACCGGGACAAGACGCAGGGCCCAGTCGCTGTAAGATCGCTCTATGATTTTAGCCTGAAGCATTTTGTCTAGTTCTACATTTATCTACTCTTGTCTTCTGGGTGACTTTGGAAATGAATTCATTCGAACCGCAGAAAGTTTCTTTGCTTCCTCCGTGAGCTCAATTCTGTGACTCAACCAGGTGGTAGTGTCTAAGATACCTTCCCCGGCCACTTTAAATTGCTTTTTAATTTTTTCCAGTTCTGCTTTTTGTTCTTCGGTTGGTCTAGAGTAACATTCGTTTTTCATCAAAGCTTTCAGAGTCTTCATTAATTTCCATATTCTCGACTCTGGCTTCAACTATCGTTGGCTGGATGTGAAAGGATTTCCAAAAATTCATCCCCAAAAGAACTCTTCTTTTGAGCGATGGTGCGACAATAGTTTCTATTATCTTAGTCTTGCCATTAAACGTAACTGGAAGGTATACCGTTCCCTTGACGTTTAATTCTTCTCCATTGGCAGTTCTTAGACTTACTTCGGAGGGAAAAAGTTGTAATTTGCATTTCTCGATCAGTTTCAGCGAACCGATTCCTAGAATACTCAAGTGGACTTCGCTATCTAATAAACCCACCAAAGGATTTCCAAAAATTGTTATTTCGACGAACGGTTTCTCATCGTTCTCCAGGTGTATGATGGCTTCATTGATTTCGTAATTGGTAGAATGGATATAATCTGTCTGGCATACTCTGGCATACTTTTTCAAACCCCATGGTTTGCGAATCAGCAAGTTGTTCTACAGTTGAGAGGGACTTTACGAACGCTCGACTTGTCGGCCATCGGGGACAGTCTTCGACGCGTTTTTTCGCAGAAAGGACAAGCATGCGTATCCACATTGTGGAATCCGCATCTTTGGCAGTATTTGTGCCTTGGTCTGTCACACTCACGTGCGTGGTGACCCTGAAGCCGGCAATTGAAGCAAATACCGTCCTTTGGCGGTTGGTAGTTTTCCAAAAGCACATTGAAACCTTGCTGTGAAACTTGACCCTGATCTCCTCTCTCAGTTCTACGCGCGTTTTTATTTTCATCGTCAGACACGCTCGCGCGGGATTTTGAATTATACAAATTTCGCCATGTGAATGGCTCGTTTTCGAATTTTTGCCTGGATTTGGGTTTCGCCCCTGTATCCAGCTCGTTTACCATGACGTTTTTCCCCGAGGACTAGTTTCGTTTGCAGACGTTTGGTATTTATACCAAAAGGTCGCGTCTAACCGTCGTCCGAACTTTTTTAGATCCGCTAGATTATCGATTTCGGAAGATAACGCGTGGCCCTTGTAATCCGCGCGCACATTTCGAAACACGATTTCAAATTATTTTCGCTCAGTCATCGGTTTCGTAAACAAATTGAATTTTTTTGCAATTCCATGAAATAACCTAGGAATTTTTCGCGAGGGCCCTGTTTTCGCGATATCGCGCGTATTTCACTAGTATGATTGTAAGTTCCTTTTTAGGTGTCGACCTGGCATTACGAAAACGTTTTCATCGACGTGACTAGATGAACCCGTCGATATGTTCCCGGGATTTTAATTTTGATTCCCGATCGATAACTTAGATATTGTCTCATTCATTTGTTTCTCCATTTCTTGCTGACCCAGAGACGAGAAAAAGGAAAAGTATTGATTATAAGTTTGACGAATGCACGAGATTAGCGCATCAATATCCGCGAGATCGTTCTCCTCTTCGGTGTTTTCCATTAGGGTAAACAGGTTTAATACGCCCCCCTTAAACAAAAATAGCTATATTTCACCATTTGACACAATGATCTTCTCATTAACTACTCTAATTTATTGTTATATTAGTTAGAAATTAGTACCCGTTTCATTTTTTATTAAAAACATCTTGATACAAGTACTATTAAACATTTTTCTAAGATGCCTAAATTCTAGTTTTTTCTTTCACCCAGGGCACAATGCCCCCGGTGAAAGTGTAATATGCCCCACAACAAGAGGACGGTATGCCCCACAGAAATCGGTGAGTATGCCCCACAACAATGGGTGGGGCGTTTTGGCCGGTGATGAGCTGTTGTGAATACATGAATAATTCTACACACACATAGTTTTAAGCCAAGCTAAAAACTAAGATAGTAACTATAATCTTCTAGTAAGCTACTTGAAATAGTTCTATCGAATCCGACTGTTTCTAATTGGTTGTAATGCTATAGGAAAAATGGGAGCTTAGATCAAAGTAGCTCTTTTGAAACTTTTGTGTATATTGTTGCTTTGCAACATATTAAAAATACCAAACTAACTTAGTACGTTGATTTCATGAAACGATACTGTTATCAGTCATTTTTACATTTTAGATAATTCAGGAACCCTGGGAATCAAAGAGGGGCATTTTGCCCCGGTGGGGCGTATTATTCCCTTTTACCCTACACGTTTCACGTGCGCGAAATAATGGACTTTTAAACTTTCCCTTGTATCGTTTACGGTTTCCGACAAAATCTTTGATCTTCTTAACTTTTTCATCTATTTTCGAAATTTCCGCGTCGACGTTTGTATTTAATCGATTGAAATCTGAATCTGCGTTACCACATTCTTTCTCTGATTTGATTTGTTCTCTTAGTCGTCTAGCTATTACCGCGCGTGTTTCTGTTTCGATAAACTCAATTTCCCGAATCGCGAGCTCGTGTTCAATTTCTTCCCTCTCTAGGTGATGGACTAGGAGACTTTTGTATTGCATGTCGAATTCTATATCCATTTTAATGCGAATAGTAAATGTAATTCCTATCAAAAGAAAATGGCTTCGTTTGGAGGACGAAGTGAAAACTGAATCAGGGTAGAGAAATTTAATTTGAAATTTTATGGGTTTTTGTAGTTGGGCGCCAATTTGTAGCCCCTAGACTTGTATTTAAAATTTGTGTTCATCTGACACTAAGTCTTAATGAACTAAACTACAAATAACTAACCTAATGTAACAGCAAACGGTGACGAAATTGTGATGAATTATAATTGAGGTCAAAGTGCTCGGCAAGCTCGTTGAAGCGACGAACCATCGCTAAAATCGGACTATTAGCAGCGTAGTTGGTGTTTCGCATTTCGATGTGTAGTAATGTCCGAGGGCGAAGAACACAGGTTGGGGCGTAGAGGTTGATTTGTCCAAGGAGATCGGGAACATCATACTCAGCCAACAGAAGCTTTGATATGAAAATGGCCTGCGAAGTATGTCTACGTTCTTGCAAAGTATGTAGTCCTAATAGTCTGCAACGGTTCTCATATGGTGGCAGGTTCAACGGATCATTCTAAGGCAATTGACGTAAAGCATATCGTATAAATTTGTGCTGGACAGCTTCAATCCTTTCACTCCACGTTGCATGATAAGGGCACCAGACGATGTTTGCAAATTCCAACTGCGAGCGCACCAGTGAGCAATATAAAGCCTTGAAACACAGAAGACCCCGGAATTCGCTAGAAATTTTGAACATAAAACCTAGAAGTCGATTTGCTTTGTCGATGGTCGCTGACAGGTGATTGGTATAAGTTAGCCTTTCATCTAGAATAACACCTAGATCTTTTACGTGGTCAAAGCGTTGCAGCTGAGTTCCGGCAATGTTGTAGTTAAAATTAAGCATGTCTCTTGTACGATGAAAACTGATGACAAAACATTTCGTAACACATAGGATCAACATGTTTCTTTGACACCAATTGTAAAATGTATCAATGAGACACTGTAACTCACGGCAATCGCCTTCATTCCTTATCACAAGAAATATCTTCAAGTCATCGGCGAAAAACAGTTTCCCTCCACGCATTAGAACAAAGACCGCATCATTCACGAATAATGAAAATAGTAATGGACCTAGTGTGCTACCTTGGGGAACTCCGGAATTATTACAAAAAGATTCAGACACGTTGTCACCAATTTGCACGACGCACTCGCGGTGAAGAAGGTAGGATCGAAGCCAGTGGCAGAAACTCAAGGTACATCCTAGTTTATCAAGCTTTGCAAGCAGTATCTCATGGTTAACTGTGTCGAAAGCGGCCTTAAGATCTGTGTAGACCGTGTCCACCTGGAGTTTCCTGGATATGTTTTCAATGCAAAACGATGTGAAGCTAACTAAATTCGTCTCAACCGATCGACCAGGGAAGAACCCGTGCTGACAAGGGCTTATGTAATGTTTACTAGCAAAAAACAGCACCTCGTTGATAAGCGCTTCGAAGATTTTCGACTCAACTCTCAGCGAAGTGATTCCCCGGTAGTTCACGATGTTGCTTTTGTCATTTTTCTTGTGAACCGGAAACATAACTGAAAACTTCCAATCATCGGGAAATTTTTGCTGCTGAAGCGACACATTGAAAAGGTGCGTCAGTGGGATCGCTAAGATATCGGAACATTTTTTCAGAACAGCAGACGGCATAGCACTTTGTCCTGGAGCATAAGACGATTTTGTTTTCCGTATTGCAGAGAGAACCGATTGTACTGAAATAGTGAATACATCCACTGCACCAATGGGAAAATCACGGGTCGCGTTTTCGAGCTCGATGGCAGATGGCACATCAGTCGTGAAGACACTTGAAAAGTAGCTGGCAAATAGGGAGCATTTTTCCGCCGTTGTAGTCGCTACTTCGCCATTGTAGACCATCCTAGACGGAAGACCCGTTTCCTTTCTCTTCGTTTTAACAAAAGCCCAGAATCCCTTCGGATTTCGTCGTAAGTTTTGTTGGATGCGGTTCACATATCCTTTGTACAGCAATTTATTGTAACAGCGGTACTCATTACTGGCGAGTGCGAAAAAGCGCTTGAGAATAGGGCATCGACGATTTGTGTACGCACGTAGGGCTTTGGCACGGGTGCGTTTCAGATTCCGAAGCATGGCGTTAGACCATGGAGGCTTCTTGGGAGGTTGATATTCTGGCACGGATTTTTCAACACAGTCAATGAGTAATCGGTTATAGAGATCGACTGCAGCGTTTACATCAACTTGATCAAGTAATACACTCCAGTCAGTCTGCGATAGGGTGTGACGTAGTGCTGCTAAATCAGTTTTACGAAAATTACGACGATTCACAGCTAAATCTTCTTCATATTGTGGTGAACTAATGATGGAAATGGATATTTCTAATGCGGGATGATAGTTATCCAAAGGAACGATAACACTGGAAGCTTCACTCACAGAACACCCAGGCAAAGCATTCTCACTGACGAACACAAGGTCAAGAAAACGGGATTGATGGTTGGAAATCGTGCTTAGTTGATTTAGTCCGTGAAAAGCCATCCCGTCCAGAAGTAAGCGGCTGGCAGGATTTGTTGTCGAGGATAACGGGTTAGGGTAAGCGTATTCACGTCCAGAAGAAACCCACATCAGTCCTGGTTGGTTGAAATCACCAAGAACTATTATCACATCGTTTGCATCTGCCTGAGAAGAAGCTTGTTCTATAGAGTCGAGATGGAGCTGCGTAATAGTGCAGTCAAGTCGCTTTTCAGGAGGAATGTAAACAGCTCCAATAAAGTAGCTCTTCGTCTGCGTAGTAATCTTCGTCCAAACAACTTCAATGCTTGATGAAGAGTAAAGCCATGTCAAGTGATCCTCGAATTTTTCGCAAAATCACCGATTTTCATGAGATATGTTTTATTGTATAGGGATTATGGTAAATAACTTTTGGTATAAATATTTCGTTAAAATTCCTTTTTTCCTTTGAGGTATTAACCCTTAAACTTTATTGCGTGATAAAATTGTAAATTTTATATCTCAAAACCTACTGAAGATAATTGAATGAATTTTTGTACACTTATGGAATGATATTTACACTATCTCATAAAAATAATTTTATAGTATAGTTATGTGAATAACGGTACTTTGCATCTACTTAAAAATTTTAATTGCATTTTTTCTTGCGTTCTTCACGCTAAAAAATTTCAAAAGGTATTTCAAATTACGCGTCAATCTCTCACCTTCAATAATCTGTATTGATAATTTTTCATTTTTGTTTCTATCGAGAGTTATGGATGATTTTGTAACGGTGCGTACCATCAACGCACGGCCCACTTTGATGCAGCCAGGTGGAACTTACACATTGGCAACGCCGCATGTCCCAACGTCCAACTGCGCATCGCGTAGGAAACGTGCATCGCATGAGTAAATGAAACCACATCTCTAGATTGGTGCAAAAGAACAAACTTTTATATACGGATTATCAAAGGTTAAGGTTTTCTGGATATTTTGAGATACTTTTAGATTTTTTTGACCGAGGTGCACAACAAAAACAATTTTGTTTAATGAATACTTTTTTATTATAATTTAACGTTTCTAGGAATTAAACTGTATCGCAAAGAACCGAAACATAACTCATATAATACGCCTATGTTATTGCCATCTTCGAAGACACTTTTGTTATGGCATTTTCGTTTTTGACAGTGTACACCAGTATTGTCGGGGCTATACTCATTCAAACTTCAGTCTATCTCTTTTTTCACTATACCGGTGTATACCAGGTTAAAAACGAAAACGTTATTAGTCGATGTTTCATCCAAATTCATTACTAGTCTACAACATTATGCAGGAAAATGGAACATTTTATGAAAACAGCATTTTACTTCGCTTGTTTATGTCCACTGAGTGATCTTACTTATAAACAACGAAGTGTCTTGCGAAAAAATTACTTTGAATCTGTTTTCAATCGCTTTGGCGTGTTTTCTTTATCGCTATTGCTTCTGTCAATTCTGTTAATTAGTGGTTCTCCAAGTTCTAGTAAGATATTATTTACTTCATCAAATTTCAGTAAATCATCAACGATTTATAATTCAAAATCTTCATTACTTTTTTAACGAAATACAGTACTCGGTTGGTAGTACCATATTTATAACATAAAAACAAACGAATGTTTTTTGAGCAAATATACTGTGCTAACACCTAGACAGAACCAACTGACGATAAAAAGTGGTAAAATATGTCAATTTGCAAAAAAAGTCATATACATGCAGATTCAAACATGCCCATTGCTCAAGTTTGCACAGCAACTGCCAACATCCGGGCTCGCCGGTTTGAGAGTTTGAATGACAGAAAATTAAATAATTCCAGAAAAATATAACACTAAAAACCATGCAAATTACTCGGAATATGTTCACCTTTAAACATCCGCACAGAAAAGCTTATCTTTTTGCTCTAATATCGAAGATGGCAATTTTGGACATAAGGTATGCTCTGCCAAAGCGATACGCAGTAGGACGTTGCTACATGCGGCGTTGCCAATATGTAAGTTCTCGCGGGCTGCATCAAAGTGGGCCGTGCGTTGAAGGTACGCACCGTTACAAAATCATCCATAACTCTCGATAGAAACAAAAATGAAAAATTATCAATACAGATTATTGAAGGTGAGAGATTGACGCGTAATTTGACATACCTTTTGAATTTTTTTAGCGTGAAGAACACAAGAAAAAATACAATTGAAATTTTTAAGTAGATGAAAAGTACCGTTATTCACATAATTATATTGTAAAATTATTTTTATGAGATAGTGTAAATATCATTCCATAAGTGTACAAAAATTCATTCAATTATCTTCAGTAAGTTTTGAGATATAAAATTTACAATTTTATCATGCAATAAAGTTTAAGGGTTAATATCTCAAAGGAAAAAAGGAGTTTTAACGAAATATTTATACCAAAAACTATTTACCATAATCCCTATACAATAAAACTGCGTCGGAGCGCTCGGGGGCTTCCGTAGTACGGTATAACAGGCGTCCCGGTGATGGCAGCGCAGCGTGAATTTGTTTGTGCAGTCTCGGCGATGGCGGCGAAATTATTCTTCGTTCAAACAACGGCAAATTGTCGGAACGAGTTGTACCCAGTGACATGCGTCCCGATGGTGGTTGAATTATTCCGTCATAGCTGATTGAACTGATGATGGTGAAGCAGGCTGATGAGTATCGGCCTGAACTGGCGACTGATCTGGCTGCGGATAGAGGGGTTTCTAAAAATTTCCAGCTGATACGGTGCGATTGCTCTTGAATTCGCGGAAAATAATTCCTTCGGGCCATGTTGAAGCAGATAGGCCTCGCGCCTTGAGCTCAGGTTTGATTCCAACTTTAAACGAGATGAAATTCATTGTGCTTACGTCACGATCCTTTGCAACAAGTCTAACGACTTCCACGTCATCGGTGATAAGACGTTGTTTCGCCAGAATGGAAATTTAGTCAACAGAAACATCGCGTGCAATACGTGAGAGGTAAAGCCAAAACTTTGGTGTACGATCAGCTACTGTTATCGTGCCAAGAGATGGTGAAACAGGCATACCAGTACCACGTAATAGAGATGAGACATCAGATTTAGCCCCATCTTTATTCGGGAAAAGACGGCGAGCTTTGTTACGACTGGTTTCGGCAAATGGACGTTGAGTAGCTTTCTGTGTCAACGAATTAGAATTTCTAAGGGCCGTAAAATTCGAACGAATCTCCAACTTCAACTCAGTTAGTATTTCACCCTTAAGGATTTGCATAGCCAAAATATCTGCTTATTATTTAATACATCGTCAAAGCAGTTTTCGGAAATCCCGCTGCATTTGCGATGAAAAGTAGCATTGCAAAATCCACGGCAGGAGATGTGCGTTCCCGCAATATCATTTGTTCACGAGTGGCACAGCAGCGTATTCATTTTCATTCAATCACACCACACACCACACAAAGCCGAACTGTTGTGATTGCACGATTCTACGAACAATGCCGCTCCACAAGCTACTGCTGTCTCGTAAATGAGCGGGCTGATAGGGCAGCAATAAAATTGATTTTCACGGTAAATTAAATTGCTTCATAACGGATAACACTATCTTCGATTGGCCTTCGTTACCTCACGGGATCGTATCACAAATAACAAAGGTAAACTAAACACGTAACACGTTAAAAAATAAAAAGAATATGGAAGCGTTGTTTACTCAACTGATGGAAACGAACTTGTACAATATTTTGATTGCTCAGGGTGGTGAAATAATGCTTGGGTGGATGAATTGGTAGCAGTCGCATATGCGCTATAGGGAACCCATTCATTGAGCGGGGGGGATCAACCAACACACATGCAAGCACCGATTTTGCAAACCAATATAAGGCGGGCAAAGTGGAAACGCTCACTGCAGGTTGCTCACAAGCACTACACTGAAACAAAACTCTGGTGGAATAACAATGAGGAGGGCTGATAACTCCTTTTTGAGTTCGCAAGCGAATATTAAAGCTAGTGGTGTAACTTGCTAATAAGGGCCATCACTATTTAAGTTATGCTAGGGTGATCTCGGGCTAGGTTTCCGGGACTGCTGTTGACTGCTTGTAGTAGTTGAAGTCGATACTGGATATTAGCGTGTCGTTACGGGAACTAATGTAGTTGTCGTTTCTCGGAGGCAATCACGTGGATGTGAAGCGAAAGCTGCCTTGTCGTGGCGGAATTTACGTGGTGTAGGGCCGAATTCCATCAGCAGGTGCGATATTGCTCTCGTAGTGGCGTCTGAGAGCCGTGTACAATCTGTCCGCTGGTCCTTATTTGCGGTGAGTCTTCTTCACCGTGATAGATGGCTTATTCAGATACGGTCTCTGATGATAATTTCTGTGAATAGAGCGACTTACGGACGTAGATTCGAAGCCCGAGATAAAAAGGATCACTGGGAACCTACCCAGCAATATTAGAAAATCGGCCACACTTCTTATCGACCCTAACCTATACCAGCATTTTATAACGTTTCATATAAATTACCTTTATATCGTGAGTACACTTTTTAATTAGCTTTTAACAAATTTCGTGCCTTTAGCTTTTGCCAATTTTACACTATTAGATATAAAATTTTAAGATATATTAACTGTACATATTTTAGCACTTTAACTATCTATTAAATGTTTACTTTTAACACCGTATGTATCTGTCACCTCCTTTTATTCGTAACAATTTTTATCCTTAGGCTCAAAAATATTTTAAACTGTAAATAGTAAGACAATCGTTAACACTGTACAGCACGTTTTTAAACAAATATCCTAACCAGAAAAATTTACAACCGTCGCGCACTTCTAACTTCGTTGGTATTCACGGACAGAAAGAAGGTTCAGTATTTTGGCTGAGCGTATTAAAGCGCGATCAGTGAGTCTGATTGTTTCCGCTCAGCAGCCGTTATTTGGTCTCTTCACCCGTGGATTGCCCTCGGCGACCGATACCCTAACCCGCTGTAAACAAATACAACTCTTGATGGAATGCGACTGTGAGTACCTTCGGTGGTATGGAGAGAGGATTTGCTAGTCAAAATGAGGGTCGGACTTAGGGATTGGGAACTCACAAGCGAGTCCAAGGCTCATTTCATTGTGGCAGAGCCAATAATTTGGAATGGTAACCGACGGTTACACAATAGAAGACAATATCAATAAGAATATTATAGGGGAACATGGGGAGATTTGACCAAGGACAAAATTCTATTTTTGGCTTTGGCGTCTTCTATTCGATTCTCAAATTTTTTTCAAAAATATTTTTATACTTGTTGCGATCCCTTAAAGTAATTTTGAAAGTTTGGAATGAATAATCCTTTCCTTACAGAAAATATTACGCGATTAATAAATTTGCATTAAATTATGTGATTTTTTATCAAACTTTGTATAGACATATCTACTCGACTACTAATGACTATTAATGCACTAATATACCATCGTAATCCTTGTGAAGCAGTGAAATGATTTTACATAAATTGGAACATTGGAATAGTTATTACTAGAATTTGCATGACATTGAACGCAATAACTAATGTAGGGGAGACTTGACCAAGATTTTACGGGGAGACTTGACCAAGTGGCAATTAGCCGAAGAAAGGTACAAAATTTCTGGGGAATGGGGAGACTTGACCAAAAAAACGATCACAGAAAACTTTTGTAACTTTTCAAAAATGAAATTAAAAATTCTGAAAACAAATCATAAAGACGCACAATAACTTTGCACATTATATCTCAATGACTTTTGAGGGATTGAAGGCTTTTTTAGAGATTTATGCAGTTTTAGCTGAAAACCTGGTCAAGTTTCCCCATGTTCCCCTAATACCCGCACGATGCGAAGTGATTAAAAGAATACCAAACCTTACAATCACTAAAAACTCTGTAGTTATATCTCAAGAAATTCAACCTGAAATCTTTTGTGGTAATTCTATAATATCACCCGATAATCCATACATTAAATGGATAAACACCACAAATTCACAGTTTGTACTACAAGACTTCAAGCCAATATTGCAGCCATTATCAGATTATAAGCAAGTAGTGTATTCCCGAGTCAAAGAAACTAACGAAAAAAGTAGGCTACAAGAGCTGAAAACAAAACTGAAAGTAGATAAATTACCTCCTGGTTTAGGAAAACCACTGACAAAACTGCTTGAACATTACAATGATATTTTCTGTCTCGAAAACGATAATCTAACTACTAATAATTTCTACACACAGAATATTATTCTCCATGACAAAGTACCTGAGTATATCCCCAATTACAAGAATATACTCAAAAAACGAAGAAATAAAAACACAAGTACAAAAACTAGTAGACTATGTAATGGAACCGTCAGTATCGCCTTATAATTCACCGATACTGTTGGTGCCAAAGAAGGCAGACGACGCCACAAAGAAATGGAGACTGGTAGTTGACTTTTGTCAACTCAACAAAAAAATTAAGCTGATAAGTTCCCATTACCACGGATAGATACCATCCTTGACCAACTGGGAAGAGCAAAATACTTCACCACACTTGACCTGATGTCTGGTTTCCACCAGATTCCACTAGACCATGAGTCAAATATACCGCATTCTCAATCTCATCCGGACATTTCAATTTCAAAAGACTACCTTTCGGCTTAAATATTAGTCCAAATAGTTTTCAAAGGATGATGACGATAGCAATGACAGGTTCAACACCTGAATGTGCTGTCATCTATATTGACAACATTGTGGTAGTAGGACGGTCTGTTAACCACCATATGAGTAATTTAAGTAAAGTCTTTGAACGACTAAGGCAATACAAGCTAAACCCAGATAAATGTGATTTGTTTCAAACAGAAGTAACTTACCTTGAACACAACATTACAGATAAACTACCCATGATCGCATAGTTGTCCCGTTTTCTATGGGATTTCCTATCTTTATGGGACTGATATGCGATCATGGGCAGTAAAGGCATCTAACCTGATAACTCAAAATTTGAAGCAATAAAAAACTACCCTATCCCTACAAATACAGACGAAGTACGTCGCTTTGTTGCTTCTACTACAGGAAGTTTCTTTCGAATTTTGCCACCATTGCGCACCCCTTGAACCAACTAATGAAGAAAAACGCAATATTTTCTTGGACAACTGCATGTCAAAACGCATTTAATACATTACGTAAGTGCCTTATGTCACCTACAATATTCCAATACCCTGATTTTAAACAACGTTTAATTCTAACAACAGACGCGTCAGACGTTGGATGCGGTGTGGTACTTTCGCAATACTTTAAACATAAAGATCTATCGATCGCTTTCCCTAGTAAAACATTTACATTTAAAAACAAAACTACAATTGGGAAAGATTTAACAGCCATTCATTGGGCTATAAACTATTTCAAACCTCGTCTATATGGTCAAAGATTTTTGGTGAAAACAGATCACCGACCACAAGTGTATCTTTTTGGAATGAAAACCCCAACATCAAAATTAATTCGAATGAGATTAGGTTTAGAGGAATTCGATTTTGATATCGAATACTTAGCAGGTAAATCCAATATATGCGCAGACGCTTTGTCACGCAATACCACGATGTCTGAATACTGTCTGTCTGTCCTCATGGTAAACACTAGAGCCATGACAAGGAAGACAAGTGAAAATAATAACAAACGAGGAACTTCAATAAAGCTAAATAGTGAGACTGACCTTACTACCTTCCAAACAGAAAACCCTACGGAAGTAAGAAATTTACTAAAAAATTGTTTGTGCGATGCACCACAGCCAATTAAGTATAAATCAATGTAACGCATAACAGTTTTAGCCATTGCCATGAAAGGTTGTGTTTGCTGATTGGTTGTAGCAACCAGGGCTGTACAAGCCGTGAATAGGCTAGAAGTTTGTATACCGTGTCAGTGTTTGATGCTGTGTTGGTGCGGAGACAGGCAGGATTGTTGGCTGCGAGAGCGGTCGTTTGGTGGTGGTACCACGCGATAAACGAGTGTTGGTGCGAAGGCAACGAAGTCTCAGGTAAGCGGCGCCCCACCTTGGTGGTGGTAGTGGTTGCGCTGCATACAACCGGCGCTTGCGACGGAGTGAGACAGAGCTGCATCTGGTTGGTGAAGCGGCTCGCTTCATCATCACTCATTCATCCGTATTAGTGCAGATACGGGATTTTGAGTATTTGTGTACCTAGCCACGCTGCGTGGTAGGGGAATACCTCTGGACCCACAGGTAAGCGGCGGACCCACCTTGGTGGTGTTAGTGGTTGCGCTGCATATAGTCGGCGCTTGTGACGAAGTGAGACAGAGCTGCATCTTGTTGGTGAAGCGTTATCATCACTTATTCATCTGTGCTGGTGCAGATACGGGCTTTTGTGTATTTGTGTACCTTGCCACGCTGCGTAGTAAGGAAATACCCCTGGACCCACAGGTAAACAGCGGCTCAATGTTGGTAGTGGTGGTAGCGCTGTGTTCAACCCGAGCGTGTGACAGAGGGAGACAGCGTGAAACTACAACTCTTCGAAGGACAGGTAGATTTTTAGTATAATTTTGCTAGTGTTAGAATTTAATCAACTTATTGTGTATGGTAGGCGAGATGGAGGATAGTGAGATGGAATCCTCTATTTCACAAGAGCAAAATTCTTCTGATCCCCCTCCCTCAATTCCCCCTAGAACAAAATTATACCCTCAAGGGTCTTCTGGACCTTGGCAGGTTTTCTTCAGGCGGAAAGGAAAGCCATTAAACCTTGTGCAAATTGCACGGGATCTGACTTCACGATTTTCTTTTGTAGCATAGATCGTGAAAGTAAATAAAGACAAACTTGTAACAACTGACTTGCTCAATCGGTGTTACTGCTCAAGGTCGGCTTTCCCACTGCTGCTTTAGGAGGACTCACAACCGATTACTTACCGCAAACCAGACAACAAGGCAGATCGACCAACAGGAAAGACTTTAAGGCTCAGTAGAAAAAGAAAGTACAATTATCAAACATACATTTTTACTTATTTATTAAGGGAAACATAATCTGTAGGAAATGGGGAAAAGGTATCGATGCGGCCGAACAGGAACTGATGGGGCACGTGCGACAGGATCATACTGGTGTGGAGAGAGAGCGAGGGCATTCATACCTTAAGTATTGCGATGGTACGATGGTCGTCGGAGAATAGAGCCATTGGTTATATAGGTGTCGTTGACTCTTCTCCTGGTGCTCGTGTACGGAGGGGAAACTCATCGGCCCAAGTGTCGATGAGCGGGGGCCAGGCTCAACCAGACCTCAACGGACTCAAGCCTCCGAAACGTTCGTTTCCACCAATCGACGAACACGTGTGACTCGGCAATATCATAAAGGGGCTCACCGGCCACAGGACCACTCGACGTGATTGAATGAAGATGATGTCGCGGCGTGAGGGTTCACCACGTGGTAATGAAGTCCGCTGACGACGGCTGGCTTAATGTCCTCACGCACCAGTTGGTTCTTGTCACCGTTGTCGGCCTGGAAGGCGGTTACATCAGAAAACTGTTGCTTCCAAGCGGATGGTTCAGGATGGTTCGTGCTTGTTCCGGACGGACTGTGTTTGTTCCGGACGGACGGTACTTGTTACGGACGGACGGTGCTTGTTCCGGACGGACGGTGTTTGTTCCGGACGGACGGTTCTTGTTCTAGACGAACGGAGCTTGTTCCGGACGGACGGTACTTGTTCCGGACGGAAGATGCTTATTCCGGACGGACTGTGCTTGTTCCGGACGGACGGTGCTTGTTCCGGACGGACGGTGTTTGTTCCGGACGGACGGTTCTTGTTCTAGACGAACGGAGCTTGTTCCGGACGGACGGTACTTGTTCCGGACGGAAGATGCTTATTTCGGACGGACTGTGCTTGTACCGGACGGACGGTGCTTGTTCCGGACGGACGGTGTTTTCCGGACTTTTGCACTTGGCACGTGCTGCACTTCGTTCACCGACTAGAGACTCCAATCACACGCCTCGTCACTTTGACCGTCGTAATTCAACTCACTTCGCCTTTTCCTCACATCTCTCTAGGCTCCTCTATCCATCTCGTTTTTCTCTCTCTCTCTGGACTGGATGTAGTGGTGTTGCGTGCCGAATATATTCGCCGTGAAGTTTGCCACAATGCATGTGGACCGACGAGATGCTAGCCGTCTACTTTAGGGTAATGGGATATATGTGGACTAAACTAATACTAAAATTAAATAATTAAATCAAAACAAAAATAGAAACCTTTTTATGACTAATTTTATAAGAACCTTCAATATAGTAATGAGCAAATGAAAACAAACAATTATATTGCAAATCAATGTACATTAAACAAGAAGTTCTTGTCCGTCGATCTGACGGAATTGTGACCGGTCTATCAACGGTAACAATCATCCCCCGCCAGGGGAAAAATTGCTGAGACATGTAGGTGTATCAGTAATTTTTCTGCCGCATACTATAAAACCCGCTATGACCTTCTCCAAACATTCGGACTATGGTGGGGCATGAATCCGGAATTTAGTTCTTCGTATTTAACTTCGTTGGGAACGCAGCATTTTCAACCTCTATAGAATCGTCTATAAGCCTCCTGGTCGGTGTTGCAATTACTTTTTCTCCTACAACCAGAGTTCAAGAAACACTAGGCGTGTTTCGAAATTCAACATTGCTCAACAATTGGTCATCGATGACCAAATTGTTGAGTTAAACATGGCTGCCGCGATTTTTTTCGGTGAGCAAAAGAGAAAGTTTTGCTCTGTTGTGATACAAAACTTCGGATGCAACATTGCACGTTGGAGAGCTGCGACACCCATTCCCCTCTCGCTGCTGAGCAGCAAAGAGAAACTAAAATAAGCTGGTACCAGTGATGCCACATTTTATATTATTTACCGGGAATAAAAAAATCGCACTACTTTTTCAGAAAATTTGTACCGAAATTTACAGCAATAAGTTAATGCAAACGTTTTGCTAGTTGAATAATATTTGGTTAATTTGGGTGTTTTATACATCAACCTTTCCAATCTCGCTTTATTTTTCCGTCAATAATAAATAAAAAACACTGAGTTCTTAGTGCAAAAATCATTTGTTCTATTGTTAAGGTTTCAATAATAAGTTCATTCGCCAGCAAATCATTTGTTTGGAGTAGTCAAATTACAAAATATATTTGTATTACACACCAAAGAAAAACAGTTTCCGTAAATTTATATATCCTATATAAACATTCTTAATATTACTAGGTATTAGAAATGTCAAATAAAACTATTGCTTTATCATTTTATCTCCAAAAATATGTACCATGCTGTAGTTTCCTTAGACATCATTTTAATCTGTACCTATACAATTCAAAGAATCTGCAGCTTTATAGAAACATCTGTACTTTTGGTAGCACTGCGCAGTACGCATACAGATCTGTCAATCGCGCTTCTCATTCGTTCTTGAAATGATGGTGGGGGCATGCAGTCGGCCGAAATAAATTCCCATTCTCACAACATGTGGTCGGCACCCAGGATGCTATCTCTTTCGCTTCTTTTACCTGTTGTATAAGCTTCTTTCAAGAATGCGTATACCACCGTCAACGAAGTTTTGTCGTCAGTGTGCTCTTGGGCTCGCATCTGGTAGGATGGTTGTTAATTGATGCGCGCAGTTGTATGATAAATAGAGCATTCAAGTTTTCATTGCGCTCAAATACAGTTTTTCACTATTCTCGGGTTATTTTTGCTATTATCAGTTTCTCGGTGATGGTTTGGCCGATTATCACAAATGCCTCAAATTAAAGGCATGTTTTCCTGCTACAAAATTTCGTACGGATCCGTTGTATGGTTCCGGAAATATAAACTGTTAATCGTCCGGTCACATGAAATTCCCATAGAAGAAGGAACTAAAAAATTCTAAGAAATCGAATTTGAATTTGGGATGACAAATATCTTTAAAATGCATGAAACATCGAGATTTTAACCAAACCATTTTTGGTGTTTAGATCATATGGGCATCCTTCCTATACATTATGCGAACATTATCCTGTTTCTCCTACCAGCTGATCAAGACGACCAAACACAAACCGCTGATTACTGGTTCAAGTTATCGATTTGATCGGTCTTTTCTTTTACAAAATTTTAGAACTCGAATATTGATTTCTTGTATATAGTTGTCATGTCATGTATAACGAAAATGTATTACACTCAGGGTTTTTTTACGCGGGGGTTACGTACCGCGTTAATTCGAAAATCCTCGTAAAAAACCGCGTTAATTCTTAGAATATTAGAATATATTTAGACTTAGAATATTTTTAAAAGTTTTTTTTTGCACGGATTTCGCAATTATCTCGTTTTTTACAAAAATATGCCTAGTCCTTTTGAATGCAACAGACTTAGAAGATTTTCGGAAAGATGGAAGAGACGGGTCTGGACTCCTTATGTCCCGCACCTCAACAATATGGGTCTTTTCTGAATGGTCTTGACGAGTAGGTGCCAGAAATTGATTTTTGGTGTCATTTTGAAATCCAAGATGGCGACTTCCGGTTTAGCGAAATTCTCTACAACCCATGCAATATGGGTATTGTCGGAATAGTCTTGACGAATAGGTGCCAGAAATGTGTGTTTGACGGCATTTTGAAATCCAAAATGGCGACTTCCGGTTTGGCGAAATTCGTTATAACCCAATAAATATGTGTATTTTCGGAATGGTCTTGAAGAGTAGGTGCCAGAAATTGATATTTGACGCTATTTTGAAATCCAAGATGGCAACTTCCGGTTTAGCGAAATTCGCTGTAACCCAATCAATATAGGTATTTTCGGAATGGTGTTAACGAGTAGGTGCCAGGAATAAATAAATAAATAAATCAGCTTCTTCAGCCCAAGGTTGTCCATGAAAAATTGATTTTGGAAGCCATTTTGAAATCCAAGATGGTGATTTCCGGCTTAGCGAGATTCTCTACAACTTAACCAATATGAATATTTTCGGAATGGTTTTTGACGAGCAGGAGACAAATGTCGAGTTTGACGACATTTTGAAATTCTAGATGGCGACTTCCGGTTAACCGAAATTCCTGAATGGAAAATCTGGGCGATCATCCAAAACATCCTCGAATAAAAGATCTAATCATAAACCAGCGAAATGTAAAATATTTTTATGTGTGCATCCTGAAGAGTGCGGTGAGAATGGAAATGAGAGAAGAAAGAGATGTATGTAATGTGAGTTGGGGGTTTTAATTGATTCAAATTAAACATATTGCTAAAATTCAAGTAAATTCAACTGCCTAATTAAAGCTATTTGTACATCCCATACTGATTATGTTATAGCGAATTTCGCTAAACCGGAAGTCGCTATCTTAGATTTAAAAATGGCGTCAATATCAATTTCTGGTACCTACTTCAAGACCATTCCGAAAATATCCATATTGTTGAGGTGCGGGCCATAAGGAATCTTCCAGACCCGCGTCTTTCAGGTTTCTGAAAATCTTCTAAGTCTTTTGCATTCAAAAGGACTCAGAATATTTTTTTGAAAAAACCCGTGTTAATTTCGAAATCCACGCAAAAAATAAACTGCTAAAAAAGTTCTTTGCATTTCAAAGGACAGATTTTTTTTCAGAGAAACATTAAAAAAAGGAAATTTATTCATTTCAACTACCATCAAAGGCATTTTCAACATCATTCTTCATTAGATGCACGATATATGTACCTATGTGAAAAACTGGTGCGAGTATTACGTACTACTATTGCACTGGCGGATCGCATTCATTGCAATTGAGTGAGTTTCAGGCAACCTATATTTTAACTAAAGATTAGGACAAATCAGACTTAAGTCCACGCTGGCACGTAGCCAGAAGGAAGGAGGGGAGTCTAAAGAGTAACTCTGCTCCCCCACCACATTTTCGGGAATAATGATAAATGATCACAAATAAAAAAAATAATAATTCCAAACAAGCGTGTTTTCAAATTGATGTGAAAATGATATAGAATAAATTTAATAGTAGAATGAGCATTGGTAAAATCAAATTCTTTCATTGGCGATCCTGCCGGTTATTGTAAAAAGAATCCAGTTAGAATCCCCCATGCGGTTAAATCAAGTAAGGAAAGAGTGAAAGCGTGTAAACTGAAAGGCTTCCCAAAACAATATGGCGACTCGAAAGAAAAAGAATTGTGAAAGCGTGTAAACCACGTGCCTTTTCATACTAGCAAAATTGCTGCTTGGTCGCCTGTCATGAAAAATGGCTGCTTTGTAGCCTGCAAAGAAAAAACTCAGCAGCCGCATGCATATATTATATTTCGCAAAAATCGCCTTAAGGGCCATCCATATACCACGTGAACCATTTAGGAAAGGGTAGAGGTCACGAGAAAGTCCATGCTTGTCCATTGGGATGGGGGTATGGGTAATGTCCACGTCGTCATATTTTTGTTTTTTATATAAAAATGAAACAAATTTGTATTGTCATTGGTGTGAGCGGTTATATTCAATTTTTTCAAGATTTTTAAATAGTCCAAGTGCTTATAACAGCATAGTATATGCGTGTGCATCACGTGTGAAAATTGAAAACATCTATGAAGACTATGATCGAAAAAATCATAAGAACTCGCACGAAAAAGAATCAGAATTTTTTAACTAGGGCTCCCTAATTCATCTTAACACCTATATTCATCTCACCCATTTGAACACATTAGTTAGAGCAGTATCTGCTATCTCTATTCAACGCATTAGCTCAAATGGTAGGATGAATAAGGGTACGTTGTGCTCGACTTTTCGCTTCGCTCAAACGCGAGTATTTTACAATTCCCAGGAAAAATTTTTAAACTGTGCTGCTTCTTAGGAACGAAGCGAAGATGATGATACCTATTTAAGCGCAATCCACTAACTCTAAGTCGAGTTATCAACGAAAGAGTGTGATATCCTGACTAATGAGATGAATACGGGCTCCTCTACCTGTAACATGGTCTAATCACATCAATTTTGGATTTCATAGCTAGAGGTTGAAATTACGAACCAATTCAAGAATTCAAAGGTTATTTGTGATGAATCTTTGAAATGTAAATATAAAATATCATAAGTCGTTGAGATTTGAACGATTTTCATAAGGTTTGCTTCATATTAGTCTTCCACATGGGAAAATTTTCTAGATCCCATTTTTATGAAACTACCCATTTTTTTGAAAGTCCACATGGACACCGTAGGGAGGGGTAGGGGTTTATGAATCGTCCACACTTGTCCACGAGGGGGTCAGAAAAGAGGGGTTTTTTGTCCACGTGGTAAATAAACGGCCCCTTACAGTACGCCACATCGCAATTGAATAAAAAAGCTCGCGCATAAATATCAGCAAAAATACCTTGCCGCAATGAAAACTAGGCATGACGGTTCGGGACAACCACTTTATATTCAAATCACAAAACAAATAGTTTTCCTTTTGTTCTAACATAATAACATCGCATAATTGCATATAATCAATCGTAAGACTAAAACAAAATGGCCGCCCGCATAAAATATTACCGCTACAAAGCTTGGCATGGCAGATCGGGACGATCGCATTGTATTCAGCTAAATGCCTTGAGCACGATTTTTTTGAGCCATTAATGCATTGCTCGTATACGCACACCAGCGTTAGCAACGACGAGCCAAAGGGCTCATTGATCGCAGCGACCTCGACCGGCCATCTTTTTGCTTACGATCGCCTCACAGGTAAGACATGCTCCTGTTGCTTTCATTTAAGTGTAATACCGTGATGGGATATTTTTAAGCAATGCAATCAAATTCTCAAATTTTGGTCTACGTGGTTTATGAATGGCCCCTTGTCTCTCTGGTCGTGACAATTTGGTGTATACAGTGCTACCCAGCGGTGAAAACACGACCCATGGGCTTTTCCCATGTAAATTATCAAAAACGGTTCACCAGAAGTTGCCATCTTGGTTTTCAGAATTGCGTCCAAAATCGATCTCTGGTATCTACTCGTAAAGCCTGTTCCGAAAATACCCATATTGATTAGGTTAGAGAGAATTAAGCATTTGCCACAAAAATGGGGTAAAATAAATAATAACAATTGTGGCGAATTGGCATTCAATTTTTGAACCACAATATAAAATTAATTCACTTCGTAAATATTCTATGTGCATACTTTTTCGATCGATCTGCTTCTTTCTATAACACTCAGCAAATGATCAAAAAAATTTTAAGCAGGTTTTCACTTGTTCAACAAATATTTTGGTTGTAGTACAGAACCTACGAATCAATTGTCGACAACCGACCAGTGACGGCAACCGACCAGTTTCCCCTACCTACTACGAAACTATATGAAGTGAAACAACGAGAAAAATGTTAGCCATTCGTTAGGTGTAACATTTTTGTAACAAATAATTCAAAATTATTTAAAGCCATATTTAAATGTTTTTGAAACCAAATTGTTTGTTAGAAATTCAGAGTTTGGTAAATAATGTCTTTGATGCGGTTGGCCAACACGAATCGGTGCCGAAATGGATCATGTGTGGCCTCAATAATACTGTACAAAGATAATGTGGTCAATCGATAAAACTGATTCAAAACCTTTATAATAATTTTTAAAGCATGTAGAAAATCTCAACTAAAATAAGATTGAAACTTCATGAATTTCTCATTTCAACTCAGAGTTTTTTTTTTCGGAAGCATTTTTAGTAGATTTACTGATATTAATATATACTGGTGACTGAATTAAGGTCCATATAAGTTCTAGAATATGAATTGACCAATTTTACACAAACTCGAATTCAAATTCCAATTAGTTCCAATTAAAGTTAAAAAATTCCTTTCGACAAAAACAACACCGCATTTAATGTAAAATTTGTAAATTTTACATTCATCAAGCAGTGACCGCTGGCTTATTCTTTGTTCTGGAACTCTGTGGACTCTCGAAAGTATTTTCAAAATAGCATTGCAACTATTGCGCTTTTTATCTGTTTTGCCTAAACAATTTCAAGGTACCGAAGAGGGGCAGTAAAACAGTTTTTGCATGTCGCCAAATATTGTATTTAAACATTGAAGTGTGTTTTTAACTACGCAAGAGACCTCAATATATTTGACATTCTCGTGTTCGATGATTTTTTTTAAGACGGATCAGAAAACGTAGAAAAACATCTATGGTCCCTTAAGTGATTGGTATACATCAGCAACATTGAACGTATTATTGTTTGAATTATTTTCCAACAGTAAATATACTGTTTGTTTAGGCTTAGGTGCTTTTCTGATCTAACAGGTAGGGTGATAATAGAAACAAGGAGAAAATCTGCTCATTACCTTATATTTTCATAAAAATATACAGGCATTTTCCAACGTCAACGAAATAAGCAGATTGGAAGCTACACCACTAATTTTGTTCTACCGACTCTCACTTTTTCCGCAACTTTTTACCAAGTTTTATGCAGCCGAGCTAACCAAGATCTCAGTACAAGTGACGTTTGTTTTGCTGAAACTCGGAAAATATATTACTGAAAATCAGTAAATTGAAGCCACGTTGCTGAACTATTAATTGAAAAAATTAACTGACCGTTCAGCTGTGCGGAAAACACTGAACTGAAGATGAGATATTCAAATTTTGAATCTTCAAAAGCGCGAACAATTTTGAAGAAACTACTTACCACCGAATCAAACTTAAATTATAAATGCTAATAACAGTTTTGGTTTCATCTCAATTAATGCCTGAAGCATTGAGACGAGTACATATAGACCTTTTTAGTAGACCCAACACGAAAAACACTCAAATAGCTATATAATTAACTGTAGGAAGCTAAAAAAATGCATTTAAAGAATAGTCCATAAAGGAAAAGTATTCTGATTGCAATTGAAAAGCGAGATAGTGAACTTGTTCTTTGTTTATTGTCTTATTTTCAGAGTGCGCAACTAGTGTTTAGGATAAGCAATTTATTAACTAAAATGTACATAAGATGCGCATAAGTTGCCCAGGCCGAAAATAGGAAAAAACGACAGGCGCAAGTCCAATCAGTTTCTAAACTGCTCACTCGACTGACACGCAGAAGTGAAACTTATTCACCAGCAATTCAATACTAGCGCATGCCAAATAACTGGTGTATTGGTATGTGTACTTTAAAAGTCTCTTTCCTCTCGATGCCGTTTGTTGACCAAATCATCGGCCCTCACCGTACGATGGATTGTTGAGCTGTCTGATGTGATGATCTCTCTCTCGCGCAACATAATCAAGGTTTGTTTATGTTGCACACTGGTGTCACAGCGCGTCGCTTTACTCTCCCGCAACAAAAAGTCATCAAAATACCGATGAGTTGCTGGTGGATTTAAGGACGCGGCTACTATCTTCTTTCTCGAGCAGCTCCATACTAGTCTAAAGCGATAACGATGTCCTATTCTAACGTATATCTATATTCTATCTATCTCATTCATTCATCATTCAATTGGGTACCCATTACTGCACATTCATTCGCCACTCATTCTTTTGATTCTCTCCATTGCTTTATACCTATACTAGCTAAATTTTCCTCAAATTCTCTCTTCAGGTTTTGAGAAGTTTCTGACTTATGCTTTTAATATTCCTCATAGTCAATCTTTCGACATTTGAGAAGACGTCGAGGCGACTAATGCCTCGGACGTAGAATTTATTGGTTTGCGCAAATTTCAACTAAATTGTTTTTCTTCCGAAAAACTTAGTTTCTCTTTTTTTGTGGTGATAATATTTTATCCACAATAGTTTAGATCTGCTCTATTTTGATTTCCATACATAGAAATCAATTGGAACGATCATTTGAAATTCAGAGGCTTGTCATTCCCTTGGTTTCAAGATGCGAGCAGCATTCTTGGTTATCTATTTTTATACGAACGCCAGTAAGCGAACAAGGCGAAATCAAACAGTGCTGTCCAATTGACACTAGAGGATAATTGAAATCATGTGTCCCCAACAACGAAATAGGAACTATTCTTAAACATCCCAGAAAATGGATTTTCCCCGACAAAACCCGGAAAAGGAATCAATTGCCGTTTTCGATATCAGATAAGTGTTTTCTTTCCGATGCAGAGATTTGTTTACTAATCAAGTTTTTTTTCAGCTGTCTTGCAACCTCAGCGTTTGCTTAGCGGAGAAAGGTTTGGCCCATTCGGAATCGGCCAATTCAACAATTGCTTGGTTTTGCCTCGAGTAAAGACGATGTATATTCGACCAGATTACTTCCCTCCGAAAATCATAACGGGCAGTTCCTACAATCAGGAAATTGTAGACGAATGAGAGAAAGGTTAATCACCCCGGTTTTAGATGGGATGCTGGCCATACTCCCAGTGGTTTTCCGTCAAGGTCTTCCAACTCGTACGATGAAGAACCTTTTTTTCTTGTAACACGCGCTGGCAAATACTGGGGACCATATTTGGCATTGTAGTTCTCAAGCGCGCTAGACAATTTCATATTGCGTTTGTAAACAAGCTGGCCAACCTGATACCCTTTGCTATACTTCCTGTGACGCAGATTATATCGCTTCTGGCCTTCTTTTCGAGCTTCTTCTAGATTTCGTTGGACCAATTTTGAAATCTGTTCAAATAATTCTCTCTGGCGAGACGCACGACTGTTAGCCGAGTTTTCTTCATCGTCTACACCCAACCGATGGTCTGACCCTTTCCAATACATCTCGTATCCGTGGGTCGCAAAATATGGAGTCAGTGAAGTAGCGGTATGCACGGATGAATTTAATACGGTTTCTATTTCAGAGAGCTTGGTATCCCAAAGTTTTTGATCCTTCTTTACATATGACCTGATTGCTGCGTTAACCGTCCGGTTTACTCGCTCCACAGGGTTGGCCTGTGAGTGGTAACGAGAATTTAGCCAATGCCGAACGTCAAATCGCAGAAGAAAATTTCTCTTTCGACAGGAAGCAAGTTGCATTATCTGTAATAACTACTTCAGGGATGGAATTGCGGAAAAACCATTGATCTCTGAGTATACCGCAGAGGGAGACGCTATCAATTCTCCGAAAGGGGACTAGCATAATCCACTTGCTAAACAAGTCGACTACTGATAGTATATATTGATTTTGCTTTTTACTTCTCGGTAGGGGACCTATGAAGTCTAATGCAATTATTTGCCATGGGTGGGTGGTGATGCGCGGTTCACCAAGCGGTGGAACCATAGCAACGGTTGGAGCTTTAGTTTCTTTGCAGGTTGTGCATCTCTGGATATGCTCGCGGACGTCGGTGGTCATGCGAGGCCAGTAAAAACGTTGACGTACCCTAGCGAGAGTCTTATCAACTCCTAAGTGCATGGAATCATCGTGACAATCACGAATAATATCAGGTCGTTGTTCTGGATCTGGGATAAGTTTCCAGTCATAATGCGAGTCGTGGGGGGTATCGAAAACCGGGACATATTTGTAAAGGATCCCTTCTCTTACTCGGAAGTCCACATATTCGTCGGGATTTTCTTGTACCTTCTCAACTAAATCATCATACCACGTAGATGTGGGATTGGCCGTCGTTGCTGCCACCGACCTTGATAGGGCATCTGGGACAACGTTGTCTTTTCCCTTTTTGTGTACTATCGTCATATGGTGCTGTTGAAGTGAAAGGCACCATCGACTACACCTTGAAGCGGTTTTCCACTTTGTGGTCATTATATGGGTTAACGCTGAAGAATCGGTCATCAAAATAAAGTGAGCGCCTTCTACATAACCCCGAAAAGCTTCAATTGAAAGAAGTGCAGCCAATGCCTCCTTCTCACACGCATGGTAGTTTCTCTGAGGCGTAGTTAATTTGTGTGAGAAGTATGCGATAACCCTTTCATGTCCTTCCTGAATTTGTGTAAGTACACCTGCGACGGCGACATCACTTGCGTCTGTCTGTATGACAAATTCCTGTGAGAAATCCGGACAGGCTAAAATGGGCGCCGAAATTAGTTTCTCTTTTATCCTGTTGAACGCTTCCTCAGCGGATTCATTCCAAGTTATGGTTTTAGCTTTGGTTTTGAGCAAATCCGTCAGTGGGGAAGTGCTCCCACTAAAGTCGTCTATAAAGCGACGATAGTAGTTGGCCATCCCTAGGAACCGGCGCAACTTGGTCACGGTACACGGTCTCTCGTATTCCACGATGGCTTTTATCTTATCGGGATTAGCACGGAGACCTTCGGTGGAAAGCAGGTACCCTAGGAATGGCAGTTCACTAACGCCGAATTTAGATTTCTCTATGTTAATAGAAAGGTTAGCCTCGGCGAGCCGTTTCACTACCTCGCGAAGTAATTCAACATGCTCCTCGAACGTCTCCGATACTATGACAACATCGTCAAGGTATACGAAGACGTTCGGTTCCAATTCACCATGCCCTAACACCCGGTCCATTAATCTGGATAATGTTGCTGGGCTATTGACTAGTCCGAATGGTAGCCTAGTGAATTGGAACATCCCCTTGCCCTGGATGCTGAAGGCAGTATAACGCCTTGAGGTTTCCTCTAGCGGGATCTGAAGGAATGCCTCCGATAAATCGATCGTGCTTAAATATCTGGCTCGGGGCATTTGTCCCAAGATACGTCCAGGATGGGGCAAAGGGTAGGCATCCCGTACGGTTCTCTCGTTGACTTTACGTGCGTCTAAACAGAGACGAACCTTACCTGTCGGTTTGATCACGGGAACTACATTGGATGACCAATCCGAATGAACCCGTTCTATAATTCCGATTCTCAGCATCCTTTCTAATTCTGTTCCTACTTGGGCCTGTACCTTCGGCGAAAGAGTGTAAGGGTATTGTCGGACTGGAGGCTTTCCCTTCCAGTTCGCAGAGATCTCAATTCGATGTGTTATCAGGGGGGTTGTGGACAAGTTATGGGGATCAGCTACTTTAAACAATTGCTTTACTGTTTCTAAAAGCTGCTCTTCTTTGGCTGTGAGAACACTCTCTTTAGTCTGTGGGTCGGGGATTTCCTCATCCCAGACGACCGCGCAAGCCTGAACTGTGGGCCAAATTTTAAATTTGGCCCAAAAGTTCATACCAAGAATGCAGTCTACGGTTAGATTGTTTATCACCAGCGTTGGTAATATCTTAATATGTCCGTTGAAGTTAAACGGTACTAATATTTGCCCTAGGACGTTTAGCTCCGATCCACTAGCTGAACGAACAACTACGGGTCGAAGCAACGGTTTCAATTTAGGGGCTTTGAGTTTATTGTACATTCTCTCACTTATTAAAGTGAGTTGGCTGCCTGAATCAAGCAGTCCTTTTGCCTGTACTCCGTATATTTTAATATTTCCGTAGGGTCGATTATCGTTGAATTGAGAAAGGGATATGGTAAGTGTTTGTGGGTTTTCATTCTCATACTCTTCTTCATGAACTGGCTCCCAGTACTCTGATGGAGTAGAGATGGGGTACGTGTTTACGCGGGAGGCTGTGGCGGTCGGCGCTTTTCGATCGCCTGCAGTCCGTTTTTTTGGCAATACGGGCAATTCTGCGTATCGAATCCTTTGAATCCGCATATTAAGCACACGAGGCCCCTATAATGTCTACATTGGTCTAATCCATGATTAGTTTGCCGACAGTATAGACACTCGAAGTTTCTTGGAGGGCGGTGGGATTCCACAAGGGTTTGTAGGGTACGAGTTGGCTTTGAAGGGCCTTCTTGAGGGTTCACACTACCTATGGGTTGAAGTTTGTTTTGGTTGTGCCCCGAGGATTGTTTCGAGCCTTCCGAAAGATTATCCTTTCCTTTATAGTGGCTGTCTTTTTGCTTATGGGATCCGTTATTTTGATCAGTGTGTCTATGGGCCTGTTTATTGCCATTTCCGGTTTTATTGTTATCTGATTTTGAAGGTTTAGTCTCTGATATTGCGTTCGTTGACTTTTCTGTGCCGAACATTTTTGAGTACAGCGAAAAGTTGGACGCGTCAATAACATGACCAGCTTCTAACAATTCGGGAAGGTTTGATATTGGCTTCCAAAGAAGTGCCTTTTTGTAATCCATTCCCATGTTGCGTTTTATAATGTCGAGCTTTTCTGAATCGCTTATGGGTGAAATCATTGATCGGAACATACTTTCCATATCATAATAATATTCTTGGAAGCTTTCATTGCGCTGCTGTCTACGTTGGTAGACTCTCGTGCGTACTAGTGAATCGAGTTCAGGGTGGGCAAAAGTTTTGCGGAGCTCACTGACTAGGTGAGACCAACTCATCAGGCGACCAGCAGATCTCATCGACATATACCAGTTGAGAGCTGGTCCAGTAAATAAATGGAAAGCGGAATCGAACAGTTCAGCCTCAGATGTATGTTCTGATAGGGCTAACTGTGAAACCAATACCAAAAATTCGTTTAATTTTAGACCTTGGTCAGTACCGGCATATTTATCCAGCTTCCATCTTGACACTGGTAAGGACTGGTGGTTCAATTGTCCGCGCACATAATTCGTTGATGCTGGCGGGGCTACCGATAGCGGTATCTGATCATAGGTTTGATAAGGGGTAGGAATCTGGGGGCCATTCATACCTCCATTTAATGAAGTGGTGGGCGCCGGATAGTTTGGAAAACTAGGGTTTGGACCTGTGTGTGAAGACGTGACAACTGGACGAGTCCACGGACCTAAATAAGAATCAGGAAATAATGATGGTATCCTTGAAGGAACTGTGGTTGCTGTAGTGTAAACAGGTGGATTAAATATCGCCGTGGGGTAACGCATTGTCGTAACCTGAGCGAAAACGTTATCTGGGTAATAACCAACTGTTGAGGTTATTCGTGGGGTTAAATTTGTTATAGTTGTGGTTGTTAAACCGATTATTGAAGCGTGGGACAGGACGTTGGTAGCTGGCACGGGTGTAGAAATAGTCGCGTTAGACTGTTTCGGGATTGTACCAGTGTATGCAATACTGGGTCGAACTGAGTGAAGTATATCTTCTCTGTAATATGGTGTAGTGGGGTTTGAAAACTGCTGTAGTTCCGAAGGTGTGTGGGTAAACTTGAATATCCTTAAAAGATACATTTCGTGTTCTAGCTGTTCGAGGGCTTGTTTGATATAAGTTGTTTCAGTTTCGCCCTTTTCCAAAACTCCCAGTCTATTCAGGGATTCTATGATTTTATCATCTGTCAATAAATTTGTTTGCTGAGGTTGAGGGGGTGGATTCTCTGTGAACAATTTCCCCAAACCGGGTACTTCAGGGTCCAGGAGTTGATGCTGGGAGCGTCTCCCATAGAAATATTTGTTCAAATAAATCAGAACTTTCTCCTGAATTTTGTTTAGCGTGCCTATCTCTTCTGTTCTCGCGTAACTTTTCAACAAGATAACTCTATTGCCGAGATGTAGTAACGATGACTGACATCTGGGGGGTAAATCTTTTGAAGTCTGTTTAATAGTCTCTTCTAAATGTCGTAATTTACTTTCGCACACACTTATTTCGTCACTTGGCGTGCGCTTTAGTGTCCTAACATTTGGAAAGTTTTCCTCCTTTTCCAGCTTAAGCCTTTCTCTTAACGAACGACGTTTCCTACACATACTATCATCCTGAACGAAAACAACTTCTCTAATTTCTAATTCGAAATCAAGCTCATCCTCGTTGAGATGATCCACTCGAATGTCGTAAATCAACTTTCCTAAATCACACTCTTGCACTTCTCTTGTAATCCTAGCTTCTGCCATCTTCAAATAATGTATCTAGAACGAACTGGGTACAAGAGAAAAATCAATCACTTGCCACTTCTGATTGCTACAGGTGTTTCTTCTAAATGCGTTCCAAACAAAGTTTAGGGAATCAACGTGAACGCCTTTCGCGTTCCTTCTCGCGTATTCAAACAAACTCTATGCTGGTTCACCAAAATCAAAATATCTGAAAAAGGACACAACACGTTTCACGATACACAGTAGGTGGAATCGTGAGTCTCCCAGAGCAGGTGGGAAAAATGTTCTCAGTCAAGATTACTGAGAATATTTTTCTTTACGCGGATCGCCAAATGTAACACCTGACTAGCTCAATCGGTGTTACTGCTCAAGGTCGGCTTTCCCACTGCTGCTTTAGGAGGACTCACAACCGATTACTTACCGCAAACCAGACAACAAGCCAGATCGACCAACAGGAAAGGCTTTAAGGCTCAGTAGAAAAAGAAAGTACAATTATCAAACATACATTTTTACTTATTTATTAAGGGAAACATAATCTGTAGGAAATGGGGAAAAGGTATCGATGCGGCCGAACAGGAACTGATGGGGCACGTGCGACAGGATCATACTGGTGTGGAGAGAGAGAGCGAGGGCATTCATACCTTAAGTATTGCGATGGTACGATGGTCGTCGGAGAATAGAGCCATTGGTTATATAGGTGTCGTTGACTCTTCTCCTGGTGCTCGTGTATGGAGGGGAAACTCATCGGCCCAAGTGTCGATGAGCGGGGGCCAGGCTCAACCAGACCTCAACGGACTCAAGCCTCCGAAACGTTCGTTTCCACCAATCGACGAACACGTGTGACTCGGCAATATCATAAAGGGGCTCACAGGCCACCAGCACCACTCGACGTGATTGAATGAAGATGATGTCGCGGCGTAAGGGTTCACCACGTGGTAATGAAGTCCGCTGACGACGGCTGGCTTAATGTCCTCACGCACCAGTTGGTTCTTGTCACCGTTGTCGGCCTGGAAGGCGGTTACATCAGAAAACTGTTGCTTCCAAGCGGATGGTTCAGGATGGTTCGTGCTTGTTCCGGACGGACTGTGTTTGTTCCGGACGGACGGTACTTGTTACGGACAGACGGTGCTTGTTCCGGACGGACGGTTCTTGTTCTAGACGAACGGAGCTTGTTCCGGACGGACGGTACTTGTTCCGGACGGAAGATGCTTATTCCGGACGGACTGTGCTTGTTCCGGACGGACGGTGTTTGTTCCGGACGGACGGTTCTTGTTCTAGACGAACGGAGGTTGTTCCGGACGGACGGTACTTGTTCCGGACGGAAGATGCTTATTTCGGACGGACTGTGCTTGTACCGGACGGACGGTGCTTGTTCCGGACGGACGGTGTTTCCCGGACTTTTGCACTTGGCACGTGCTGCACTTCGTTCACCGACTAGAGACTCCAATCACACGCCTCGTCACTTTGACCGTCGTAATTCAACTCACTTCGCCTTTTCCTCACATCTCTCTAGGCTCCTCTATCCATCTCGTTTTTCTCTCTCTCTCTGGACCGGATGTAGTGGTGTTGCGTGCCGAATATATTCGCCGTGAAGTTTGCCACAATGCATGTGGACCGACGAGATGCTAGCCGTCTACTTTAGGGTAATGGGATATATGTGGACTAAACTAATACTAAAATTAAATAATTAAATCAAAACAAAAATAGAAACCTTTTTATGACTAATTTTATAAGAACCTTCAATATAGGAATGAGCAAATGAAAACAAACAATTATATTGCAAATCAATGTACATTAAACAAGAAGTTCTTGTCCGTCGATCTGACGGAATTGTAACCGGTCTATCAACGGTAACAATCATCCCCCGCCAGGGGAAAAATTGCTGAGACATGTAGGTGTATCAGTAATTTTTCTGCCGCATACTATAAAACCCGCTATGACCTTCTCCAAACATTCGGACTATGGTGGGGCATGAATCCGGAATTTAGTTCTTCGTATTTAACTTCGTTGGGAACGCAGCATTTTCAACCTCTATAGAATCGTCTATAAGCCTCCTGGTCGGTGTTGCAATTACTTTTTCTCCTACAACCAGAGTTCAAGAAACACTATCTTCTTTCTCGAGCAGCTCCATACTAGTCTAAAGCGATAACGATGTCCTATTCTAACGTATATCTATATTCTATCTATCTCATTCATTCATCATTCAATTGGGTACCCATTACTGCACATTCATTCGCCACTCATTCTTTTGATTCTCTCCATTGCTTTATACCTATACTAGCTAAATTTTCCTCAAATTCTCTCTTCAGGTTTTGAGAAGTTTCTGACTTATGCTTTTAATATTCCTCATAGTCAATCTTTCGACATTTGAGAAGACGTCGAGGCGACTAATGCCTCGGACGTAGAATTTATTGGTTTGCGCAAATTTCAACTAAATTGTTTTTCTTCCGAAAAACTTAGTTTCTCTTTTTTTGTGGTGATAATATTTTATCCACAATAGTTTAGATCTGCTCTATTTTGATTTCCATACATAGAAATCAATTGGAACGATCATTTGAAATTCAGAGGCTTGTCATTCCCTTGGTTTCAAGATGCGAGCAGCATTCTTGGTTATCTATTTTTATACGAACGCCAGTAAGCGAACAAGGCGAAATCAAACAGTGCTGTCCAATTGACACTAGAGGATAATTGAAATCATGTGTCCCCAACAACGAAATAGGAACTATTCTTAAACATCCCAGAAAATGGATTTTCCCCGACAAAACCCGGAAAAGGAATCAATTGCCGTTTTCGATATCAGATAAGTGTTTTCTTTCCGATGCAGAGATTTGTTTACTAATCAAGTTTTTTTTTTCAGCTGTCTTGCAACCTCAGCGTTTGCTTAGCGGAGAAAGGTTTGGCCCATTCGGAATCGGCCAATTCAACAATTGCTTGGTTTTGCCTCGAGTAAAGACGATGTATATTCGACCAGATTACTTCCCTCCGAAAATCATAACGGGCAGTTCCTACAATCAGGAAATTGTAGACGAATGAGAGAAAGGTTAATCACCCCGGTTTTAGATGGGATGCTGGCCATACTCCCAGTGGTTTTCCGTCAAGGTCTTCCAACTCGTACGATGAAGAACCTTTTTTTCTTGTAACACGCGCTGGCAAATACTGGGGACCATATTTGGCATTGTAGTTCTCAAGCGCGCTAGACAATTTCATATTGCGTTTGTATACAAGCTGGCCAACCTGATACCCTTTGCTATACTTCCTGTGACGCAGATTATATCGCTTCTGGCCTTCTTTTCGAGCTTCTTCTAGATTTCGTTGGACCAATTTTGAAATCTGTTCAAATAATTCTCTCTGGCGAGACGCACGACTGTTAGCCGAGTTTTCTTCATCGTCTACACCCAACCGATGGTCTGACCCTTTCCAATACATCTCGTATCCGTGGGTCGCAAAATATGGAGTCAGTGAAGTAGCGGTATGCACGGATGAATTTAATACGGTTTCTATTTCAGAGAGCTTGGTATCCCAAAGTTTTTGATCCTTCTTTACATATGACCTGATTGCTGCGTTAACCGTCCGGTTTACTCGCTCCACAGGGTTGGCCTGTGAGTGGTAACGAGAATTTAGCCAATGCCGAACGTCAAATCGCAGAAGAAAATTTTTAAACTCTTTCGACAGGAAGCAAGTTGCATTATCTGTAATAACTACTTCAGGGATGGAATTGCGGAAAAACCATTGATCTCTGAGTATACCGCAGAGGGAGACGCTATCAATTCTCCGAAAGGGGACTAGCATAATCCACTTGCTAAACAAGTCGACTACTGATAGTATATATTGATTTTGCTTTTTACTTCTCGGTAGGGGACCTATGAAGTCTAATGCAATTATTTGCCATGGGTGGGTGGTGATGCGCGGTTCACCAAGCGGTGGAACCATAGCAACGGTTGGAGCTTTAGTTTCTTTGCAGGTTGTGCATCTCTGGATATGCTCGCGGACGTCGGTGGTCATGCGAGGCCAGTAAAAACGTTGACGTACCCTAGCGAGAGTCTTATCAACTCCTAAGTGCATGGAATCATCGTGACAATCACGAATAATATCAGGTCGTTGTTCTGGATCTGGGATAAGTTTCCAGTCATAATGCGAGTCGTGGGGGGTATCGAAAACCGGGACATATTTGTAAAGGATCCCTTCTCTTACTCGGAAGTCCACATATTCGTCGGGATTTTCTTGTACCTTCTCAACTAAATCATCATACCACGTAGATGTGGGATTGGCCGTCGTTGCTGCCACCGACCTTGATAGGGCATCTGGGACAACGTTGTCTTTTCCCTTTTTGTGTACTATCGTCATATGGTGCTGTTGAAGTGAAAGGCACCATCGACTACACCTTGAAGCGGTTTTCCACTTTGTGGTCATTATATGGGTTAACGCTGAAGAATCGGTCATCAAAATAAAGTGAGCGCCTTCTACATAACCCCGAAAAGCTTCAATTGAAAGAAGTGCAGCCAATGCCTCCTTCTCACATGCATGGTAGTTTCTCTGAGGCGTAGTTAATTTGTGTGAGAAGTATGCGATAACCCTTTCATGTCCTTCCTGAATTTGTGTAAGTACACCTGCGACGGCGACATCACTTGCGTCTGTCTGTATGACAAATTCCTGTGAGAAATCCGGACAGGCTAAAATGGGCGCCGAAATTAGTTTCTCTTTTATCCTGTTGAACGCTTCCTCAGCGGATTCATTCCAAGTTATGGTTTTAGCTTTGGTTTTGAGCAAATCCGTCAGTGGGGAAGTGCTCCCACTAAAGTCGTCTATAAAGCGACGATAGTAGTTGGCCATCCCTAGGAACCGGCGCAACTTGGTCACGGTACACGGTCTCTCGTATTCCACGATGGCTTTTATCTTATCGGGATTAGCACGGAGACCTTCGGTGGAAAGCAGGTACCCTAGGAATGGCAGTTCACTAACGCCGAATTTAGATTTCTCTATGTTAATAGAAAGGTTAGCCTCGGCGAGCCGTTTCGCTACCTCGCGAAGTAATTCAACATGCTCCTCGAACGTCTCCGATACTATGACAACATCGTCAAGGTATACGAAGACGTTCGGTTCCAATTCACCATGCCCTAACACCCGGTCCATTAATCTGGATAATGTTGCTGGGCTATTGACTAGTCCGAATGGTAGCCTAGTGAATTGGAACATCCCCTTGCCCTGGATGCTGAAGGCAGTATAACGCCTTGAGGTTTCCTCTAGCGGGATCTGAAGGAATGCCTCCGATAAATCGATCGTGCTTAAATATCTGGCTCGGGGCATTTGTCCCAAGATACGTCCAGGATGGGGCAAAGGGTAGGCATCCCGTACGGTTCTCTCGTTGACTTTACGTGCGTCTAAACAGAGACGAACCTTACCTGTCGGTTTGATCACGGGAACTACATTGGATGACCAATCCGAATGAACCCGTTCTATAATTCCGATTCTCAGCATCCTTTCTAATTCTGTTCCTACTTGGGCCTGTACCTTCGGCGAAAGAGTGTAAGGGTATTGTCGGACTGGAGGCTTTCCCTTCCAGTTCGCAGAGATCTCAATTCGATGTGTTATCAGGGGGGTTGTGGACAAGTTATGGGGATCAGCTACTTTAAACAATTGCTTTACTGTTTCTAAAAGCTGCTCTTCTTTGGCTGTGAGAACACTCTCTTTAGTCTGTGGGTCGGGGATTTCCTCATCCCAGACGACCGCGCAAGCCTGAACTGTGGGCCAAATTTTAAATTTGGCCCAAAAGTTCATACCAAGAATGCAGTCTACGGTTAGATTGTTTATCACCAGCGTTGGTAATATCTTAATATGTCCGTTGAAGTTAAACGGTACTAATATTTGCCCTAGGACGTTTAGCTCCGATCCACTAGCTGAACGAACAACTACGGGTCGAAGCAACGGTTTCAATTTAGGGGCTTTGAGTTTATTGTACATTCTCTCACTTATTAAAGTGAGTTGGCTGCCTGAATCAAGCAGTCCTTTTGCCTGTACTCCGTATATTTTAATATTTGCGTAGGGTCGATTATCGTTGAATTGAGAAAGGGATATGGTAAGTGTTTGTGGGTTTTCATTCTCATACTCTTCTTCATGAACTGGCTCCCAGTACTCTGATGGAGTAGAGATGGGGTACGTGTTTACGCGGGAGGCTGTGGCGGTCGGCGCTTTTCGATCGCCTGCAGTCCGTTTTTTTGGCAATACGGGCAATTCTGCGTATCGAATCCTTTGAATCCGCATATTAAGCACACGAGGCCCCTATAATGTCTACATTGGTCTAATCCATGATTAGTTTGCCGACAGTATAGACACTAGAAGTTTCTTGGAGGGCGGTGGGATTCCACAAGGGTTTGTAGGGTACGAGTTGGCTTTGAAGGGCCTTCTTGAGGGTTCACACTACCTATGGGTTGAAGTTTGTTTTGGTTGTGCCCCGAGGATTGTTTCGAGCCTTCCGAAAGATTATCCTTTCCTTTATAGTGGCTGTCTTTTTGCTTATGGGATCCGTTATTTTGATCAGTGTGTCTATGGGCCTGTTTATTGCCATTTCCGGTTTTATTGTTATCTGATTTTGAAGGTTTAGTCTCTGATATTGCGTTCGTTGACTTTTCTATGCCGAACATTTTTGAGTACAGCGAAAAGTTGGACGCGTCAATAACATGACCAGCTTCTAACAATTCGGGAAGGTTTGATATTGGCTTCCAAAGAAGTGCCTTTTTGTAATCCATTCTCATGTTGCGTTTTATAATGTCGAGCTTTTCTGAATCGCTTATGGGTGAAATCATTGATCGGAACATACTTTCCATATCATAATAATATTCTTGGAAGCTTTCATTGCGCTGCTGTCTACGTTGGTAGACTCTCGTGCGTACTAGTGAATCGAGTTCAGGGTGGGCAAAAGTTTTGCGGAGCTCACTGACTAGGTGAGATCAACTCATCAGGCGACCAACAGATCTCATCGACATATACCAGTTGAGAGCTGGTCCAGTAAATAAATGGAAAGCGGAATCGAACAGTTCAGCCTCAGATGTATGTTCTGATAGGGCTAACTGTGAAACCAATACCAAAAATTCGTTTAATTTTAGACCTTGGTCAGTACCGGCATATTTATCCAGCTTCCATCTTGACACTGGTAAGGACTGGTGGTTCAATTGTCCGCGCACATAATTCGTTGATGCTGGCGGGGCTACCGATAGCGGTATCTGATCATAGGTTTGATAAGGGGTAGGAATCTGGGGGCCATTCATACCTCCATTTAATGAAGTGGTGGGCGCCGGATAGTTTGGAAAACTAGGGTTTGGACCTGTGTGTGAAGACGTGACAACTGGACGAGTCCACGGACCTAAATAAGAATCAGGAAATAATGATGGTATCCTTGAAGGAACTGTGGTTGCTGTAGTGTAAACAGGTGGATTAAATATCGCCGTGGGGTAACGCATTGTCGTAACCTGAGCGAAAACGTTATCTGGGTAATAACCAACTGTTGAGGTTATTCGTGGGGTTAAATTTGTTATAGTTGTGGTTGTTAAACCGATTATTGAAGCGTGGGACAGGACGTTGGTAGCTGGCACGGGTGTAGAAATAGTCGCGTTAGACTGTTTCGGGATTGTACCAGTGTATGCAATACTGGGTCGAACTGAGTGAAGTATATCTTCTCTGTAATATGGTGTAGTGGGGTTTGAAAACTGCTGTAGTTCCGAAGGTGTGTGGGTAAACTTGAATATCCTTAAAAGATACATTTCGTGTTCTAGCTGTTCGAGGGCTTGTTTGATATAAGTTGTTTCAGTTTCGCCCTTTTCCAAAACTCCCAGTCTATTCAGGGATTCTATGATTTTATCATCTGTCAATAAATTTGTTTGCTGAGGTTGAGGGGGTGGATTCTCTGTGAACAATTTCCCCAAACCGGGTACTTCAGGGTCCAGGAGTTGATGCTGGGAGCGTCTCCCATAGAAATATTTGTTCAAATAAATCAGAACTTTCTCCTGAATTTTGTTTAGCGTGCCTATCTCTTCTGTTCTCGCGTAACTTTTCAACAAGATAACTCTATTGCCGAGATGTAGTAACGATGACTGACATCTGGGGGGTAAATCTTTTGAAGTCTGTTTAATAGTCTCTTCTAAATGTCGTAATTTACTTTCGCACACACTTATTTCGTCACTTGGCGTGCGCTTTAGTGTCCTAACATTTGGAAAGTTTTCCTCCTTTTCCAGCTTAAGCCTTTCTCTTAACGAACGACGTTTCCTACACATACTATCATCCTGAACGAAAACAACTTCTCTAATTTCTAATTCGAAATCAAGCTCATCCTCGTTGAGATGATCCACTCGAATGTCGTAAATCAACTTTCCTAAATCACACTCTTGCACTTCTCTTGTAATCCTAGCTTCTGCCATCTTCAAATAATGTATCTAGAACGAACTGGGTACAAGAGAAAAATCAATCACTTGCCACTTCTGATTGCTACAGGTGTTTCTTCTAAATGCGTTCCAAACAAAGTTTAGGGAATCAACGTGAACGCCTTTCGCGTTCCTTCTCGCGTATTCAAACAAACTCTATGCTGGTTCACCAAAATCAAAATATCTGAAAAAGGACACAACACGTTTCACGATACACAGTAGGTGGAATCGTGAGTCTCCCAGAGCAGGTGGGAAAAATGTTCTCAGTCAAGATTACTGAGAATATTTTTCTTTACGCGGATCGCCAAATGTAACACCTGACTAGCTCAATCGGTGTTACTGCTCAAGGTCGGCTTTCCCACTGCTGCTTTAGGAGGACTCACAACCGATTACTTACCGCAAACCAGACAACAAGGCAGATCGACCAACAGGAAAGACTTTAAGGCTCAGTAGAAAAAGAAAGTACAATTATCAAACATACATTTTTACTTATTTATTAAGGGAAACATAATCTGTAGGAAATGGGGAAAAGGTATCGATGCGGCCGAACAGGAACTGATGGGGCACGTGCGACAGGATCATACTGGTGTGGAGAGAGAGAGAGCGAGGGCATTCATACCTTAAGTATTGCGATGGTACGATGGTCGTCGGAGAATAGAGCCATTGGTTATATAGGTGTCGTTGACTCTTCTCCTGGTGCTCGTGTATGGAGGGGAAACTCATCGGCCCAAGTGTCGATGAGCGGGGGCCAGGCTCAACCAGACCTCAACGGACTCAAGCCTCCGAAACGTTCGTTTCCACCAATCGACGAACACGTGTGACTCGGCAATATCATAAAGGGGCTCACAGGCCACCAGCACCACTCGACGTGATTGAATGAAGATGATGTCGCGGCGTGAGGGTTCACCACGTGGTAATGAAGTCCGCTGACGACGGCTGGCTTAATGTCCTCACGCACCAGTTGGTTCTTGTCACCGTTGTCGGCCTGGAAGGCGGTTACATCAGAAAACTGTTGCTTCCAAGCGGATGGTTCAGGATGGTTCGTGCTTGTTCCGGACGGACTGTGTTTGTTCCGGACGGACGGTACTTGTTACGGACAGACGGTGCTTGTTCCGGATGGACGGTTCTTGTTCTAGACGAACGGAGCTTGTTCCGGACGGACGGTACTTGTTCCGGACGGAAGATGCTTATTCCGGACGGACTGTGCTTGTTCCGGACGGACGGTGTTTGTTCCGGACGGACGGTTCTTGTTCTAGACGAACGGAGGTTGTTCCGGACGGACGGTACTTGTTCCGGACGGAAGATGCTTATTTCGGACGGACTGTGCTTGTACCGGACGGACGGTGCTTGTTCCGGACGGACGGTGTTTCCCGGACTTTTGCACTTGGCACGTGCTGCACTTCGTTCACCGACTAGAGACTCCAATCACACGCCTCGTCACTTTGACCGTCGTAATTCAACTCACTTCGCCTTTTCCTCACATCTCTCTAGGCTCCTCTATCCATCTCGTTTTTCTCTCTCTCTCTCTGGACCGGATGTAGTGGTGTTGCGTGCCGAATATATTCGCCGTGAAGTTTGCCACAATGCATGTGGACCGACGAGATGCTAGCCGTCTACTTTAGGGTAATGGGATATATGTGGACTAAACTAATACTAAAATTAAATAATTAAATCAAAACAAAAATAGAAACCTTTTTATGACTAATTTTATAAGAACCTTCAATATAGTAATGAGCAAATGAAAACAAACAATTATATTGCAAATCAATGTACATTAAACAAGAAGTTCTTGTCCGTCGATCTGACGGAATTGTGACCGGTCTATCAACGGTAACAAACTTCGAGTTAGCATTGATAACATTAGACAAGCTAACGAGATAGCAGCCTGCGAACTCTTCACGCGTGAATATAAAGTTCATATACTTTCGCGCGATATAGAATGCGATGGAGTCATCTTCGAACCCAGCCTCACTGCCGAGGATATACTGATTGTTTAAGCACACCCTGCTTAATAAAGTAAAAATACTCGATTGTAAGCAATTGTACTCAGTATCACTTGAAGAAGAGAAAAAAGTTTACCGACCATCCTATTCATTTCGTGTAACTTTCGCTGGGTCTGCTTTGCCTAGCCATGTTCTTATCAATAAAATTCGTCTCCCCGTTCGCTTTTTCATCCCTCGTCTGATGAATTGCCTCAATTGTAAACAGCTTTGCCACGCAGCCACTTACTGTTCCAATAAGGTACGGTGTGGCAAATGTGGGGGTCTCACCAAGAGGATACAATAATAACTTAGGAAAATGTTCACATTGCGGAGAAAATTCACACGAGCTCCTTGAATGTCCCATTTATAAATTACGGGAGGAGAAAATAAAACGATCCTTGAAGGAGAGGTCTAATCGCTCTTATGCAGAAATACTGAAAAATGCTACTCCTGAACCCACGGTCCCAGAAAACAGATACGCTATTCTATTGCCGAAAGAGTCTTTTTTTTACAATGGAGAAGACCTTTATGTCCTAGCCCAGTACACGTGCTAACGGTAGGGTCCAATCTACCACACTGGGTGCACTGGGGGCGTGTCGGACTCGAATGGTGACCAGCCATTAATACCGACTAAACTCCATTGGGCTCCGCCATCATTCCTCCCAGGAACTACCTCTCGGTATTTCTTCTGGGGGGATGGCTGTACTAAATGTACTCATTCACTCTCACTCACGCGTTCATACATCCTGTATGAGGCTTACTTGGGTGCTCTCTCAATCGCACTTTGATTCACTCTCAAACACTCCCACATGAGGCTGACTTTTGTGCTCACCTTTTACGTTTCATGCGAGGCTGACTTGTGTGCTCACCTTACTCATTCCTTGCTAGGCTTACTTTTGTGCTCGCCCTACCCATACCATGTGAGGCTGACTTGGGTGCTCACCCTATCACCTGATTCACTCTCAATCGTGCCACTCTATTGTACCTTTTTCACTCCCCCTGGCATCCCATGTGGGACATTTTTCTTAGGCCCCACTTCTGACATACCATGCGAGGCTGACTTGTGTGCTCACCTTTTTCACTCCTTGCTAGGCTGACTTTTGTGCTAGCCTCTACCAACCTGTGAGGCTGACTTTTATGCTCACCCTTAACATGCAGTGTGAGACTGACTTGGATGCTCAACCTTTCACTCCTCTGCCACGCCATGAGGCATCGATAGCTTAGTTCCAACATACTACGCTACGACCCTCCCGTCTTGGCATGAGGCAGTCCACTTATACGCCTATACACTCACTCTTCTGTCTTGCTTCGGGGTGGCTGGGTTTACCCCTTACGCGGTTGCCATTCGCTGCGCCAAACCTGCCTCGGCATGAACAGACCATTCACTCCCTTTTTTGCGCTTGGCCTTTTTTGCTCCAGCTAACCAATCACTAGTTAGCCGTGCCCGCCGTCTGTTGCTCGGTTCGCCAGATTACCTGTAGCCTACTGGCAATCTGGATGGTAGCAGCCGAGACTGCGTTCCACTTCTCCACCGTTTGACACATCCGCTGAATAAGGGTATCCGGGGTTGTGTCCCAGCCACAGACGTCAAGCATTGCTCTTCTTTCGACGTCGAACCGATGACATACGAACAGTATGTGTTCGGCAGTTTCATCTACACCTGGGCAGTCCGAGCAGACTGGGACCTCCGCGTGCCCGAACCTGTGGAGGTACTGACGGAAACAGCCATGGCCTGACAGGAATTGTGTCAGGTGGAAGTGAACTTCCCCATGGGGTCTTCCCACCCAGCTCGATATGCTAGGTATCAGCCGGTGGGTCCACCTACCTTTCGAGGAGTTGTCCCACTCACGCTGCCATCTGGCGACCGAGGTCACCCTGGTGCGCTCGCGGGCTCCCCTATTTCCACGTAGCTCAAAGCACTCCTCATCTTCCCGAATGACCAGCCCGACTGGCATCATGCTCGCTATCACGCAGGATGCATCGTGTGATACCGTGCGGTAGGCAGATATCACTCTGAGGCACATCACGCGGTAGGTGCTCTCCAGTTTCTGTAGGTAACTGGTTACCCTCAGTGCTCTTGACCATGACGGGCCGCCGTACCTGAGGATAGATACGGCAACGCCTGCCAGTAACCTACGTCTACAGGCGCACACCTTTGAGCTGTTGGACATCATTCTCGATAGTGCCGCAACAGCAGTCGACGCTCTCTTGCACGTATAGTCGACATGGCTGCCGAAGATCAGCTTGTCGTCTATAATGACTGCGAGAGACTTCAGACTTCGCTGTGAAGTGATCGCGACTTCTCCCACATGGATAACTGCATGTTGTGCCGACTTGCGGTTGTTGACGATAACTACCTCCGTCTTATGATGAGCGAGCTCCAGGCCTCTCGCGCTCATCCATTCCTCCACCGTGCTAATCGCGTGTTCTGCGGTTAGTTCTACCTCAGGAATTGACTCCCCGTAGACCTCCAAGGTTACGTCGTCGGCAAAGCCGACGATCTTGACCCCAGGAGGGAACTTCAGTCTCAGAACCCCGTCATACATGAGGTTCCATAACACCGGGCGTAGGATCGAGCCCTGCGGGACTCCGGCGGTAATCGGAACCCTTTTCTGACCGGCATCGGTCTCGTATATCAGTATGCGGTTTTGGAAGTAACTTTCCAGGATCCGGTACAGACCCACCGGTAGGCTAAGCCGGTGTAACGAGAGCGCGATGGCATCACAGCTTGCGCTGTTAAATGCGTTCTTCACGTCAAGTGTCACTAACGCACAGTATCGAATACCTCGCCTTTTTCGTTGGATCGCTATCTCGGCAGTATTTATCACTGAGTTGAGAGCGTTCACTGTGGACTTACCCTTCCGAAAGCCAAACTGGTTGCTTGACAGACCGTCCGTACCTTCCGCGTACGGGGTGAGCCTGTTGAGGATGATCCTCTCAAGCAGTTTGCCAGTCGTGTCTATCAGACAGATTGGTCTGTACGCCGATGGGTCGCCTGGCGGCTTCCCGGGCTTCGGAAACAGCACCAGTTTCTGCCTTTTCCATCTATCGGGGAAACGGCACTCGTCAAGGCATCTCTGCATAGCTAGCCTGAACATGTTCGGGTTCGCTATGATCGCTGCCTTGAGAGCGTTGTTTGGAACTCCATCCGGCCATGGAGCTTTGTTCATTGCTAGGGATTTAGCCACTGCGAGTAGTTCTTCATTCGTCACTGGAGCCACCATTTCGACCGTGCCCGCACTGTCTCGTAGTGCAGGTGGCCAGGGGCTTGTGGCTCGAGACGGGAAGAGTACTTCGATAATCGTTGCCAACCGGTCCGGAGACCGTTCTGGGGGTGAGGAGCCCCCTTTGGTCTTGGCCATCACAATCCGGTAGGCGTCACCCCACGGATTCACGTTGGCACTCTCGCACAGGTTGTCGAAACACGCTCTCTTGCTGCTCTTAATAGCCTTGTTAAGGGCCAATTTCGCAGCTCGAAACACTTCACGGCGGTTCTCTCTTGCATCCTCGGTGCGAGCTCTTTGCATCCTACGTCTAGCTCTGAGACAGGCTGACCGTAGAGCTGCAATCTCGGCACTCCACCAGTATACCGGGCATCTACCGTTTCTTGGCAGTGTTTTTCTCGGCATAGTGGCGTCGCACGCGCGTGATAGAACAGCTACCAGCGCATCCCCGCTTAGACTGTCGGTGTTGGCCTCCAGTCCCAGGGCCGCGGTGAAAGCTTCGCTGTCGAAGTGATTGGACTTCCACCCACGTACCTAACAGGGATCTCCCGCCCTCGGATGCTGCACACCATAGTTGATCTTAAAGCGGATTGCTAAATGATCGCTATGGGTGTAGCCTTCGTCTACCCTCCATTCCATGCCTGGAGCCAGACTCGGGCTGGCAAAGGTCAAATCAATCCACGCCTCCACTCCGTTTCTACGGAATGTACTAGCGGAGCCATCATTAGCTAGCACAGTATCGAGTTTCGCAAGCGATTCCATTAGCGCTTGACCCCTGCTATTTGTACAGCGGCTGCCCCACTCCACTGCCCAAGCGTTAAAGTCTCCCGCTATTACTACCGCTTTCCGGCCCACGAGGTCCGACGAGAGCCTGTCGATCATCTGGTAGAACTGTTCTATTGGCCACCTTGGTGGGGCGTAGCAGCTGCAATAGAACACACCATTGATCTTGGCAATCGCCACACCCTCGGCGGAGGGGTGTATTACCTCTTGAACCGGGAACCTTCCCGTTGTACAGATTGCCACCATTCCAGACCCGTCCGACACCCAATTGCCGTTGCCGGCAGGGATGCTGTACGGGTCTGATAAGAGGGCGACATCTGTCCTCGACTCCGAGACCGACTGCCACAGCAGCTGTTGGGCTGCTGCACAATGGTTAAGATTTAGCTGTGTGACTCTCACGGCTTCTTCTTATTTAACTCGCCGAAGGGACACGAAGGTCCGCCCATAGCATGTTTATGGGCTTGCTTCTTAGCGGTGCAGATAAGGCACTTATATGCCTTAGTGCACCCCCGCTCTTTATGTCCCTCCTCGCCGCAGCGACGACATAGCTTGCTCCTATCTATGCCTTTGCATTCGTATGCTTTATGGCCGGATTCGAGGCACCGATAGCACCTATCCACTGAAGGCGGCTGGGGTATACTAATAGGGCATACCGACCAGCCGATCTTCAGCTTCCCTTTCTCGGTTACCTTTTTGGCATCCGCATTCAGTAGCCTGAGGTAGGCTACTTGGGTGCCAGAGGGTCCGTCTCTCAATCGCACAGAGGCCCGCTCGATTGTAACGTCGCATTGCTCCTTGACGGCTGCGACGACGTCTTCTGCGGTCGTGAACTCGTCCAAGTGCTTGCACTGGAGAGTTGTTTCCGCACCTAGCGACCTGATTTGGGCGCCCTCACCAAGGACCTCTTGGGCCAAGGCCTTGTATATTGCACTTGATTGTGCGCCTCGCTTCAGCACCAGGAGCATCTCTCCCGTGTTGGTGCGTCTTACGCCACGCACATCCTGCCCAAGGGCCGAGAGGCTTTCGGCCGCCTTCATCGATTTAAGGACATCGGCGTATTTGTCCTTGTCGGTTTTTAACCACAAGGCTTCGCCTCTGTCCTTGGCCTTCCTCGCAGGCCGCGGTACCTCCGGTTTCGGTGCCGGCTTTTTCTTGGTGACCAGCGTCCAGGGGTTTGAGCCCCCCTGCCCCGGTCGTGCCGGGTTGCTGGTACCATCACTCTCCACAGCGAGGTCATTCTCGCCCTCGCTTACCTCACCCAGGCGGCGTTTGACCTTGACGGTTGCACGCCGAGTGGTGTCGGTTTTGGCACCCTCGCCTGGCGACTTCCTAGGGCGCTTTGCATTCGATGCCGTCTTGCGATTGCCCTTTCCTTTTCCCTTCGAGGGGAACTCGGTCGCCGCTCCGATCGACGTGGCTGCTCCGTAGAAGGCCACTGTCTATGAACCTCTATCGACCTTCTCTCTTTCCTCCCTATTGGAGGCCACTGTCTGGGTTTCTCTGTCGGGCCTCTCCCGACATTCCACCCTCTCAACATAGGCCTGCTGTTCCTGTCTTGCGACACGAACAGCTTTCCGGAGCTCCAGGAGGCTCAACTTCAACTCCTTGGCTATGTTCTGCTTTGCGCTAGCGAAGTCGATTATAGAATCGAGTTGCTTCGCTACTTTGCGCATCGCAGCTATTGGCCCCTCCGATGCATTGGTAGGGATATTGCCTACCGCTGCTGGGGGGGTCACTGGTGCTTTCGGATGCAGCACTCATCGCTCCACTACTCTCCCCACGGGATGGAGACCTCGCCAAACCGCCTCTAGCGAAGGGGTTTGGCACCTCCGTCTGTTTGTTTTTATTTTTATTTATCTCCATGAAAAGTCCCACGAGTAGCGCGAGAAATATATGTCCGCCACGCCAGAGCTCCGCATTAGCGTGGTAAGGGACGCTTACTGTGGGGGTTGCCCAGGTACCCCACAGGCTCCGTTAACGATCGAGCATCTTTTTCACCCCCTCGATCACTCATCCCTCGGCACGGGTCACTTCACGCCTTGGAATTGGGGTTATGCCCTACCTTGCTTTACGTGGTGATCTCGGCCCGGATCATCACAACCATCCTCCTTTACCAGGGCTTTGGACCTGTAGCTCTGGTTCTCAATAGTTCCATGTACGTATGTTATTACAGACATGCTACTATTGGGATCCGTCATTCGCTAGCGGAGTTTGCCGAAAGAGTCTGACTCTGGCGAAGCGTCCGAAGGTACATCATTTGTTTTACCTAGAGGATCCAGGAAAAGAAAACAATCCTCTTTTCCCAAACTGCCAAGCAAGGGTCTTAAAATTTCTCCTCCAATAAATAAATTGCGGCCAAAGCTAAAGAATTCAATACCAATACCAAAGCAATACCGAAGCCCTCCCGGTTTTGGTAATGTACAATCCAAACAGAACACCATACTGGAAATAATAAAACTATAATAAAAATGGTCATCTTAAATTTTCGCATAAAGTCTTACATAAAATGCTTATTACATCGAAAAAGTAATCTATGCAAGTGTTTAGCGCAATCGGACATCATTAAGGGGGTGCGGCGTTTGAATATTGTTTTCATAATATAAGAAAAAATCCAAAGGGGGAGTACATGAAATGTTGAAAATCGAAAAAAAAATTGTCGAAATATGCTAAAAATAGCATGAAACAGCAGAATCTAGTCTAAAAACAAACGAAAACCGCTAAAACAAATTATAAATTTTTTTTAGATCCAAGGACATGGAAATTTTTGAAAAAATGATTCGAAAATCGAAAATTTTACTGTAATGCCCTACGATTGAAAAAAAAAATCCCATCGAACTAGGCTTGGTAGCAGCACAAATAAAAAGATGGCAGGGATTTGGGGTTCCAACTAAAACACCGCGAAGGAATTTTTGAAAAAAAAAAATGGAACGGGACTTCACAGTTTAAAACCAAAGTTTTGTGAAATTTTTGAAAATTTGCATCTTTTAAGTGAAAATGGACATTTTTGATCCAATTTTTCCAACGTATTGGGCTTGGGAGCAGAACAAATAAAAAGATGGCGGAGATTTACGGTTCCAACTAAATCACCGTGGAGAAATTTTTGAAAAAAAATTGGAACGGGGCTTCACAGTTTATAATTATTGACCACGGTTTATCTTTTCGAAATTGATTTTCTTCTACATGAACCAAACATCGTAGTTTAACACAGCTTTTTATAGCACGTTAAAGTCAAATTTTTATCGAGGATGTGCATTTCTCAGAATTTGCAAATAAAAGATACAATTTCACGAAATTGTCCAGTTTTCTATTATTTAGATAATTCAGTGACAAGCCGGCCAGACCCATAAGGCCGCAATTGTGTGCAGATTTTTAACAATTTTTTATACTGAAATATATCTCAATTTTCCAAATGTTGCGTCTTTCCCTTCTTTTTCAAAAATCGCGTAAAACGGCTGCATTTTGATTAATTTCCGCAATCATAACTATTAAGTGTCTTCTTGTAGATCTATGAGTAAAAACGGTTGAACAAACGCCAGAGATGGAACTGGAAGGGCGATATTCTATTTCGAAATCTTTACTTCAACCGTATTACTGGTTTTTCGTGACATTATATACAATGTAAATATCATAACTGCTTGACTGAGTATAATCGTTTGACAGTCTTACCTTTGCTGAGTTGCTCCAGTGTCACATTTGTTTATTTTTAACGCAACAAAAAAATAAATATTGAACCACCCTAATGACGTTTTTTAATCTGCAAAAATTGCTTGAAAAAACTTATTTGGTCAACAAAATAAAAAATTGTGGAGTCACCCTAATAAACAGTTAATTTTATTTAATATATTTTCCGATGTCAATAATGTATAAACTACTTGAAACTACCTTTTTCGAACCATTAGAAAGTGGCGATTGTGGTCTACAATCTCTTCTATACCGGGCCACACTGTGGTATGCGGTGTGGCCTGTTCTCAATCCATATTAATTTGATTTCTAAATATCATTTGTCAAATACACATGAAACTAGGAATACATCTAGTTTGGCATTTCAAATCTTTGTTTTGAGTTATTTACATGTCTAGAGGTAATATACTTCGCTTTGTTTGAGCTTCAACAAACACTTAGGTCGCGTTAGGGGACAACACTTCATATGCGACCGTTTGTGTTCATTTTGGTGTTGTCCCCTAACGCAGCGTTTGCAACGGTCGTGAAATAAATTTCATGAAAGTACGAAAATCTAAGTATACAGTATTGTTCTGTGACTATCGATGATCAAATTCCTAGAACAAATGGATGCTCTAAAGTTTGAGATGGAGCAGGTTTTTTGATAAATACAAGTGTAGGTTGGAAAATCAATATTTTGCTATGTTGTCCCCTAACGCGACATTTTCACCTCTCAGAATGAAATGACAACCTGAAAAATATCGAACTCATAACATTAACGTTGTGTTAGGACTTTTAAAGTATTCAATTAAGTGTTTTGAGCGTACATCGTATGATTTTTCAAACGACAAGCTGTTAACAGTTGCATAATGCGTGCAAACGTTGTCCCCTAACGCTGGAATGTGTCTTTTGCAAATGCCGTGTCAAATAAACGTTTTTATGGGAAAAAAAATCAATGTAACAATAATTATAAAAAACAGTTATGTGAAGTTAACCGTTAAAATGCGGTAACGGAAGTCAAGCATTAGAGTATGCTCTTCTGGAACTGGAAAAAATTACAAACTAGGGGAGACCGGGGCTAGTTGGCGGTGATTTCAGTTTTCATTTTTTTACTGCTTTAATGTAGGTAGATCTTGCAAAATAGAAGACGCGGCATGAAAGAGCAGACTGTTGGCAACATCTCTGATTTTTTTTAAGTGTTTGATGTATTGTCTCCATTTTTAGAGACAAAAATATGTGACGCGGAAAACCCGCCAACTTACCCCGGCCCCAGGGTAAGTTGGCGGTATGTGATGATACGCCAATAACTAAGCAATCAAATGGAGATTCAATTACTTCAAGGATCCTTTTGGAACGTGCTGAATGTCTTTTCGAAAAAAACTGTATATTAACCGACATTTGCTATTATTTTTCAGTATCAACACCCCGGCATTTTGAGTTTGACGCGTACTCCATATTCAAAAGCAAATTTTCGAAATTCTTCATGCAATTGGCCGGAATAAATGTCATTGCTTTTGTGAAAGTGAATATGGTAACTTGTGTGAAAGAGTGCGTAAACATTAATCGGTTAAATCGTGTGAAATACTTTACTTTTCGTTGAAAACTTTGTGGGCGCCTATTGCTAATCGAAATATCATTCAGATAAGTATAGTGTGTAGTCATACAGACTATTATTGTTCTGTGATTTTCAGATTTCATTTCGCTGCGGCTGGCTTTATAAGCTTGCCCGCAGTGGAAGACGCAGTGTTATATTGTTCTTTTGTATTGACCCGCTTCTTCAGCTGTAGTTTAATTTGCCTATAATGAGCGGCCTGTGTGCAAAGTGTACGAGCACGGTGAGTCTCGCCGAAGGCCTTGTTGTATGTCTTTTTTGCGGTGATAAATATCATCAAAAATGTTCCGGGTTAACAAAGGCCATGGTAAATTGGGTGGCTGATAATGCAAGTCTTTGCTACAAGTGTGCGAAGTGTTTATCAGATCAGTCTTCTGGTGTGCAGGATGTCAGTTCGATATCCATTGAGTTGAATAAGAAGATGGAACAATTCGCTTCCATTTCTGAGTCTCTCACTGATACCCGAAAAAACATCGATGCACAGATAAACATCGCAGTAGAAAACGGAATAGAAAAATTGATCAGGTCTTTCAACAACTCTCTCGAGAGTAAATTGGCTAGCTTGGAAAACAGTGTTGCCAAAAAGTTGGAAGATTTGAAAAGTTGTTTAAATGAAAATGTTAAGCGTGAAATTGAATTAGTTGGAATGAACAGAAAGAGGAATTTTAGTAATAGGAAGGTTCATTCTGAATCTGACGGGAATCCCAGTAGAAAACGAAAAATTTTGACGAATAAAGAAGATGAACCGATGTTAATTGAAATAGACGATGATGGAAATAATGACGAGGTTTTTGATAAAAATAGTAGAATTACTTACGCGAATGTTTTGTCGGGAGCTACTGGGACGAATAAAATTAGAACTAGAAGTCAAACGAAACGTAAGGCTCGCCCGGTCATTGTAATTAAACCAGTCGAGCCGTTGCAATCGAGTGACGACACGAGGAATGCATTAAAAAATAAATTAAATCCAAAGGTGCACAAAATTAGCAACTTTAAAAACGGTAAAGATGGCTCGATTATTGTGGAGTGTGCAACTCGGGATAATATTGAATCGGTGAAAGAAAACATTGTAAGCAATCTGGGTGAAAAGTATAATGCTGTTATACCGATACCCGGTAAACCGAAGTTGAAAATAATGGGGATGAGTGATCGATACTCTGAGGAAGTTTTCGTTGACTTATTAAAGAATCAGAATGAGGGCATTCCGGTCGATTTTGTTAAAGTTGTTGCCAATTTTGAAAATCCACGCTTCAAATATAACAAATACAATGTTATAATTGAAGTTGATAAGAACACTTATAGCGGCCTGATGTCAGCCCGTACGGTGAACATTGGTTGGGATAGGTGTTCTGTTTTAGAGGCCTTTAACGTGCTGCGCTACTTCAACTGTGGAGAATATGGTCATAAGAGTACGGGATGCGTTAATAAAGAAACATGCTCCAGATGTAATGGAGCACATAGAACATCTGAATGCTCGTCAACTGATTTTAAATGTGTAAATTGTATAAAAAAGAATAGTGAACGCAAAATGAATTTGGACGTAAACCATGCGGCATTTAGTAAGCAGTGTTCAGTATATCGGAGACTGCTAGAATCTAAAAAAAGCAACGTTTTGTTGAGTGAATAGCAACTAACAAACGGGAGGCTGTCTGAAATATTATGTTTAAATATAGCTGGGTTGTCTACAAACTTTGTTGCAATGCGACATCTTGTAGAAAACAAACGTCCATTGTTGGTTTTTCTATCAGAAACACATATTGTTGATGCTGATGCATTTGATCAGTATAGCATTCCGGGTTATAAAGTTGCTTTTTGCCTATCTCATTCCAGACATACCGGTGGAGTTGCTATTTACGCCAAAGAATCGATTAAATTCAACGTTCGGTTAAACGAAGCAGTTGATAATAATTGGTTCTTGGGTATATCAGTTGAAAGAGGCATGCAGATGGGAAACTTTGCAGTAGTATACCATTCTCCTAGTTCTAGCGATCGACGATTTTTAGAAATTTTAGAAAACTGGTGGGAGAATTTCGTTGATTTAAGCAAACTTAATGTAATTTCGGGCGATTTCAATATTGATTGGCTCAACGATCAAAATTCGAATCAGTTGAAGCAGTTGGCTGAGTTTTTCAATTTCAAGCAAACGGTTAGTGAGTTTACAAGAATTTCCAGACACAGTAGAACATTGATAGATCACGTGTATTCCAATTTTGATGGGGTTTATTCGTATGTAGATGCCGATTGTAAAATTTCAGATCATGAGACAATTTCAATTTTACTGGAGAATGAACCAAACCGTGAGGAGGATAAAGTTAAAATTAAGTGCTGGAAAAGATATTCGAAACAAGCCATGTCTCAACTGGTTTCGAGAAGCCTGGATTTTACGGAATTGAATGGAAATTTGGATAACAAGGCAGCTGTTCTAACTGATGTGTTAAAAGAGTGTACAAATAGTTTAGTTTCTCAAAAGTATGTTAATTTAAATAACTCGAACAGCTGGTACTCTTTAGATCTTTTGCGCCTGAAACGTAAAAGGGATAAAAAGTACAAGAAATTTTGCAGAACTAATAGTGAACGTCTTTGGAATGGGTACACACACGCGCGAAATATTTATTCACGAGCTTTGAAAAAGACCAAATGTGAGTACATTCAAAGGAAGATCGATCAACATCAAAACAACAGCAAAGAGTTATGGAAAATCCTAAAGAATTTAATTAAACCTAAACCTAGTTCCTCGCAGTCCATAACTTTTAACGGGGTAGAAGAACAATCTGAGCAAATAATAGCTGAAAAATTGAACAGTTATTTCGTTAACAGGGTGCAACTGATCAATCAAAGTATTGAGCTGGTCAGTGAACCTGCGGAAATAACACAGCCGATTAATATTAACTGTAGATTTGATGGATTTCACCCAATCACTTTTGAACAATTGAAAGATATTTGTTTTTCTTTGGGAAAATCGGCTGGTATCGATAATGTAAACGCAAAAGTGATACAGGATTGCTTTCATGTCATCGGACACGATCTGCTGGACCTTGTAAATGAATCGCTACAAACTGGGCACGTGCCGACAGTTTGGAAGGAATCACTTGTGATTCCTATTCCCAAAGTTACTGGGACGGATAAAGCCGAAGAGTACCGCCCCATTAACATGTTGCACACATTAGAGAAAATTTTAGAACTTGTTGTTAAGGGCCAGCTGATGAGTTATTTGAATAATAATAATTTGCTAATTCCGGAGCAATCGGGATACCGAGAGGGACACTCTTGCGAAACCGCTTTGAATCTAGTGTTAGCAAAATGGAAAGAGAAAATCGAGGTTAAAGAGACTATTTTTGCTGTATTTTTGGATCTAAAACGCGCTTTTGAGACAATTTCGAGACCGTTACTTTTGAAAACTTTAGAGCGATTTGGTATCGGAGGAATAGCACATAAGTGGTTTGAAAACTATTTATGTGATAGAACTCAGAAAACTAGTTTCAACGATTTTGTATCTAGTCCTCTCGGCAATCCTCTTGGAGTGCCGCAAGGTAGTGTCTTAGGTCCTATTTTATTTGTTATGTATATAAATGACATGAGGCGAGTTTTACGATTTTGTGACTTAAATTTGTTTGCTGACGACACTGTTCTGTTCATTGCAGCTAAGGATATAGATGAAGCCGTGGCGCATTTGAACGAAGATTTGCATTCCCTTGCTCGTTGGTTAAAATTTAAACAATTAAAGTTAAATGTTGCTAAAACTAAATATATGATTATCTCTTCGGCTAATAATAGGCCTGACGTTAACGTTGAAATAAATGGTGAGACTATTGATCGCGTTAGTGAATTAAAATATCTTGGAATAATCATTGATGACAAGTTAACCTTTAAGTCTCACATCGACAATGTCATCAAAAAGATTGCTAAAAAGTATGGTATATTGTGTCGTCTGAAAAATGATTTAACAATTAGTAGTAAAATTTTATTATATAAATCTATTGTTTCACCACATATTGACTTCTGCCCATCCATTTTGTTTCTTGCCAATCAAACACAAATATTGAGGTTACAGCGATTGCAAAATAGAATCATGCGATTAATTTTAAAATGTAACAGATACACTTCCTCTAGTTTCATGCTAAGCGCATTACAATGGCTCTCTGTGAAGCAAAGAATTTATTACTTAACAATGGTGTTCATTTTTAAAATTATTAATGGAATGCTGCCTCGATATTTGTGTGATCGAATTGAAAGAGGAAGTGATTTGCATAGGTACAACACTAGAAACGCGTCGGATGCAAGAACACCAAACTTTTTATTTAGTAGATCACAGAACTCCTTGTTGTACAAAGGAATAAGTTTTTTCAATTCGATGCCTAGGCATATTAAACGTGCAGCAACATTAGCGGAGTTCAAAACACTATGTATTTCACACGTAAAATCTGCTTTGTAGACAGATTTTTTGAATTTTTATATTTTGGAGTTATTTGAATAACTATGTAATACCACGAAGATTGTATTTTTTTTTCTCTTCTATTATTTGCATTTAGTCACACTAAGTTATTATATTCGCTATGATGATGATGGATTTTTGTTACTTGTTTATTAAAGTTATTAAAAAATTAATGAGATGTCTACAAAAGTCTGTGCCACGCGCGCGCTAAGCAGATAGAGACTAACTTGAAATCGAACATGGTGACCAGCACTAAAAGCTCATCGGGTTGAATCGAAGCTTTTAGACTTTTGTTGTGTTCAGGGTCTGATTTGATGATGGAGTTGTGTTGACTTTGCTCGACAATAGAGTTAATTTCGGTTATTGCTGCGATAGTGGTAATAACGGAGTTAGCTCGTTGAGTATGGGGCTTGATGACTCCTTCTGATAACTACTAGATATCGGGTTCAATTCCTGATCAATCAAGGATGTTCTCGGATAGGAGTATCCCTTAATTGCCTTGGGTTAATGGTAGGAAACTTTCAATAAAGGGGTCTGATGTGGATGATATAACTCGACCGGACTCTGCACTGCCACTAGGCTCGTCACTGCTCACCTTAGCAGGTGGTAGTACCGATGTCTTGGTCAGGCGGGAGGAGTCTTACAGAGAATTATCGGAAATGGAAGCTATTGGGTTCAATTCCCGATTCTATCAAGTATCTTCCCGGAATGGAAATTTTCTTGATGGACCCTGGTTGTTGGCGGAATATTCGAAATGTATCTGGTTACGTTCTTTTGAAGGAAAGGCTATGTCTGCAAATTGAACCAGTCCGTTTCTTTTTGTTAACTGGTTTTGTTATGGATCAAAATATTAATTATCTTTTAGATACATCGTTCAGCTCACACCTTTGTGGGGGTATGAGGTGGGACCATCATCATCATCATCATCAAATACACAAGAAAAAGATTTTCTTACTTTGGAGTGAATTCCAGAAATAAATTTTTTGATGACTTTTTGTGTACTGTAAATAGGACCGCCAACTTGCCCCGCGTGCAGCACCGTCAACTTACCCTAACCGCATATTTTATTAAAAACTATTTAAAAAATAACTTTTGTTTTTGGAAAGATGTAATATCAATACGGATGCTGAAAGCTCTTTTCACGCGTTATTGAAAAATATAATCATTCAGGAAATAAATTGAAAATCACCCTAAATAACGCAATGTATTTAAAATTTAGAAAATTTACTTGGTATGCTCGAAAACACAATATCACCCACAACTTCCACCAAACAAATCGTTTTGCAACAAAAACACATTGGATAACGGGTTTCACATAACTTGAGGTACACAAGAAGAGGCAGTGATATATGTCTAATAGAAACATAGAAAAAGGGATTCCGCCATCTTACCCCAACCGCCAACTAGCCCCGGGCTCCCCTACTACAAGCGAGATACAGTCGCATTATCTACGGAGGATATCTTATTCAAATATGTTGCGCAACAAACATTAAGGGAAATCGCCAATAAAGCCATTACCAACATGAAAATAATATTATTCAAACCTTCAAAATTTATACAAAAACCAGAAGAAATTCAAAACATTTTAATGCAAAGTTATTCGACACCTACGCGAGGTCATATTGGACAGCAAAGACTCTATTGAAAACTACGTGAAACGTACAGATGGAATAAACATTGGACATTGCTCACTTTGTAAGGCAATGCGAAAAATGGAAGATTAATAAAATAATTAGACACACCAAAGAACCAGAAGTTGTGACGACAACTCCTGGTAAACCATTCGAAGTGCTATCAATAGATACTGTTGATCCCTTGCCATTATCAAATAACGGCAATAGATACATCCTAATAGCACAATGTAATTTAACAAAATAAGTAATTCTAACACCAATACCAACAAAGGAAGTAAATGTAATTGCGAGAGCACTAGTTAATGATTTTATACTTATATATGGAAACTTATTAGAACGGGAGGGAGAAACAGACACTACGCACGAAGTGTAAATAATAGCACTTGTCAAGAAGCAAGAAAACTTTCGACAGCCAAAATCAATCAAGATGGGCGACGCATAAATGAGCAAATTTCTTTTTGCGTGTCATTGATGTAAGCGTGTTACCGGCACATGACTTCAATCGTGTGATGGAAAGGAGCTTGGGACAGTATAAAATCAGTGAATGTTTTTTTTCCGGGTGCTTTACATTGATTTGAAGATAAAGTGACGACAGTTTGCTTCCAGTACTCGAGGGAAAATAGACAAATTTCGGATCGATGTGTCTAATCTTCTATTTTTAAAATAGGATTTTTGTGCCGATCTTCTCCTTCATTCTACCACGGTTTCCTAAAAAATTTCTTACACTGATCATTAAAAACCGATACAATATTAAATTCAATCTGAAAAATAGAATTTAATTTTATAAAAATTTAACTAACAGAATCCTTGAATAAGAAAACTCGTCGGTAGAGGCATGTTTATCTGATTTGTGAAATGTTGACCAATGCATAGGTATTTGATAGGTAGATAGGTACGGCTGCAGCCTTGGAACGTAAATATCCACATAATGAAATAACTGAAAAAACGTTTGATATAACATGTTTTCGTTTTTATATTTCCCCATTATTTACTACTGAAAAATATTGCCAACCTAAATAAAGTACAGAAAACTGTTTCCGCCTTTCTTTTTACATCATCCAACAATTTTAACCGTCGAACTGTCAAATTTAGCCAAGGTTATTTTGCAAATAACTTTTGAAGTGTAAGATTTTAACTAATAGATAGAAATCAGATTAAGCTGCATGAGCACCCGAACATCAAAAATATTATGTCGATGTCAAACTTCACGTCGAAGTAACTTGCCAATTTTTTTTGAAACTTTGTTTATATTTATTAGCATGCATCTAAGCCTACGTTGATGATTTTCATTTTCTCAGTATACTCTCAAAAGAAACTTTAAACTGGAAAACCGTCAAATCTGACTAGCAAGGCGTCACTCATTCTAAAATTGTCAAATAAGTCACAAATTTTTAAAACTTTCTTCGCACGATTTACACCATTATTATTGGTCTTTACTATAGATATGAAAATAGCTTTTATCACATGTTTTAAATAGAAAGATGATATAAATTATATTAAACCAAAAAGTATTTTTGAATTACAAAAAAAACGTGCACGTCACAGCACGTTTTTTGGTAATTCTATAGATTCTATATTCCCATTTCTTGGAGTAGAGAACATTTACAGCTAGGGTTGCCACCTCTGGAGAGGCTTTGACCCGGAGATTTTCACTGATCTAGGGGGTGGTGGATTTTGAGTGGAACGAGACAGAAATTGGAATCAAAGCGATTGCTTGATGATGATGGTCCCACCTCATACCCCCACAAAGGTGTGAGCTGAACGATTTATCTAGAAGATAATTAATATTTTAATTCATGACAAGACCAGTTAACAAAAAAACGGACTGGTTCAATTTACAGACATAGCCTTTCCTTCAAAAGAACGTAACCAGATATATTTCGAATATTCCATCAACAACCAGGGTCCATCAAGAAAATTTCCATTCCGGGAAGATACTTGATAGAATCGGGAATTGAACCCAATAGCTTCCATTCAAGAAGGGTGACAGATGCTATCGCGGAGTCACTTCGCTTGGAGTCGAATCTAAAGTATTTGAATCAATCATCAACGAAGCGTTATTTTCTGCTTGTCGACACTACATCAGTACATCCCAGCACGGATTTTTCCCCGGACGTTCGGTCGAGACGAATCTCGTCTGCTTCACGTCATTTTGCACGGAACAATTGTCTAAGAAATTGCAGGTGGATACTATCTACACTGATCTAAAAGCAGCTTTTGATAGAGTTAATCATGAGATACTGATAACAAAGCTTGATAAGCTAGGGTGTTCTACTAGATTCTGCCATTGGCTTCGATCCTACCTTGTACACCGTGAAGTCGTTGTTGAAATTGGCGATATTGTTTCAGAATCCTTTATCAACACTTCCGGAGTTCCTCAAGGCAGTACGCTGGGTCCACTGCTTTTTTCACTGTTCGTGAATGATGCAGTTTTCGTTCTAAGGCGTGGAGGAAAGCTGTTTTTTGCCGACGACTTAAATTTTTTTCTTGTTATACGAAATGAAGCCGATTGCCGTGAGCTACAGCATCTTATCGACACCTTTTATAGCTGGTGTGTAAGAAACATGATGGTCCTTAGTGTTGCAAAATGTTTTGTCATCAGCTATTTTCGAACGAGAAATATGCTTACCTTCAACTAAAACATCGCAGGAACTCAGCTGCAACGCGTTGACCACGTGAAGGATCTAGGAGTCATTCTTGATGAAAAGCTAACGTATACTCATCACGTCTCTGCGTCCATCGACAAAGCCAATCGATTACTGGGATTTATTTTCAAAATTTCCAGTGAATTTCGGGATCCTCTGTGTTTCAAGGCTCTTTATTGCTCATTGGTGCGCCCGCAGTTGGAATTTGCAAACGTCGTTTGGTGCCCCTATCAAGCAACGTGGAGCCTTAGGATCGAAGCAGTCCAGCGTAAATTCATACGATATGCGTTACGAGGATTGCCGTGGAACGATCCGTTAAACCTGCCACCGTACGAGGACCGTTGTCGTCTTCTAGGACTTAATACTTTAACGCATCGGAGACATGCAGCGCAGGCTACTTTCGTGTCAAAGATTCTGCTGGCTGAATATGATGATCCGGAGCTACTAGCGTAAATCAGCCTCTACGCGCCTACCCGTTCTCTTCGCCCACGAGCCCTGCTGCATTCTGAAATGCGCAGCACTAACTACGCTGCCAATAGTCCGATTTTAGCAATGAGTCGTCGCTTCAACGAGTTTGCTGAAATTTTCGACTTCGTCGTGAATTCTTCGCAGTTTCGTCGTCGTGTATTGTCACTAGTTTAATTGTGTTTAGTTTAACTTAGTTTAGTTTAGTTCATTTAGACAAATTGTCAGTTGGACTTTTTTATACAAATACAAATACAAATACAAATACAAATACAAATTTCTGATAATTCTCTGTAAGACTCCTCCCGCCTGACCAAGACATCGGTACTACCACCTGCTAAGGTGAGAAGTGACGAGCCTAGTGGCAGTGCAGAGTCTAATCGAGTTATATCATCCACATCAGGCCCCTTTATTGAAAGTTGCGTACCACTAACCCAAGGCAATCCAAGGATAATTCCTTTCCGGGAATACCCTGGATTGATCAGGAATTGAACCCGATATCTTGTTTTATCAGAAGAAGTCACCAAGCCCCCCACTCAACGAACCAACTCCGTTATTGTCGCTATGGCAGCAATAACCGAAATTAACTCTATTGTCGAGCAAAGCCAGCAAAGCAACTCCATCATCAAATCAGACCCTGATCACAACAAAAGTCTAAAAGCTTCAATTCAACCCGATGAGCTCTTATTACTGGTCACCATGTTCGATTTCAAGTTTTTCTGCTTATCGCGCGCATGGCTCAGACTTCTGTAGACATCTCATTATTTTTAAAAACTATAATAAACAATTAACAAAAATCCATCATCATCATAGCGAATATAATAACTTAGTGTGACTAAATGCAAATAATAGAAGAAAAAAAATACAATCTTCGTGGTATTACATAGTTATTCAAATAACTCCAAAATATAAAAATTCAAAAAATCTGTCTACAAAGCAGATTTTACGTATGAAATACATAGTGTTTTGAACTCCGCTAATGTTGCTGCACGTTTAATATGCCTAGGCATCGAATTGAAAAAACTTATTCCTTTGTACAACAAGGAGTTCTGTGATCTACTAAATAAAAAGTTTGGTGTTCTTGCATCCGACGCGTTTCTAGTGTTGTACCTATGCACATCACTTCCTCTTTCAATTCGATCACACAAATATCGAGGCAGCATTCCATTAATAATTTTAAAAATGAACACCATTGTTAAGTAATAAATTCTTTGCTTCACAGAGAGCCATTGTAATGCGCTTAGCATGAAACTAGAGGAAGTGTATCTGTTACATTTTAAAATTAATCGCATGATTCTATTTTGCAATCGCTGTAACCTCAATATTTGTGTTTGATTGGCAAGAAACAAAATGGATGGGCAGAAGTCAATATGTGGTGAAACAATAGATTTATATAATAAAATTTTACTACTAATTGTTAAATCATTTTTCAGACGACACAATATACCATACTTTTTAGCAATCTTTTTGATGACATTGTCGATGTGAGACTTAAAGGTTAACTTATCATCAATGATTATTCCAAGATATTTTAATTCACTAACGCGATCAATAGTCTCACCATTTATTTCAACGTTAACGTCAGGCCTAGTATTAGCCGAAGAGAGAATCATATATTTAGTTTTAGCAACATTTAACTTTAATTGTTTAAATTTGAACCTACGAGCAAGGAAATGCAAATCTTCGTTCAAATGCGCCACGGCTTCATCTATATCCTTAGCTGCAATGAACAGAACAGTGTCGTCAGCAAACAAATTTAAGTCACAAAATCGTAAAACTCGCCTCATGTCATTTATATACATAATAAATAAAATAGGACCTAAGACACTACCTTGCGGCACTCCAAGAGGATTGCCGAGAGGACTAGATACAAAATCGTTGAAACTAGTTTTCTGAGTTCTATCACATAAATAGTTTTCAAACCACTTATGTGCTGTCCCTCCGATACCAAATCGCTCTAAAGTTTTCAAAAGTAACGGTCTCGAAATTGTCTCAAAAGCGCGTTTCAGATCCAAAAATACAGCAAAAATAGTCTCTTTAACCTCGATTTTCTCTTTCCATTTTGCTAACACTAGACTCAAAGCGGTTTCGCAAGAGTGTCCCTCTCGGTATCCCGATTGCTCCGGAATTAGCAAATTATTATTATTCAAATAACTCATCAGCTGGCCCTTAACAACAAGTTCTAAAATTTTCTCTAATGTGTGCAACATGTTAATGGGGCGGTACTCTTCGGCTTTATCCGTTCCAGTAACTTTGGGAATAGCAATCACAAGTGATTCCTTCCAAACTGTCGGCACGTGCCCAGTTTGTAGCGATTCATTTACAAGGTCCAGCAGATCGTGTCCGATGACATGAAAGCAATCCTGTATCACTTTTGCATTGACATTATCGATACCAGCCGATTTTCCCAAAGAAAAACAAATATCTTTCAATTGTTCAAAAGTGATTGGGTGAAATCCATCAAATCTACAGTTAATATTAATCGGCTGTGTTATTTCCACAGGTTCACTGACCAGCTCAATACTTTGATTGATCAGTTGGACACTGTTAACGAAATAACTGTTCAATTTTTCAGCTATTATTTGTTCAGATTGTTCTTCTATCCCGTTAAAAGTTATGGACTGCGAGGAACTACGTTTAGGTTTAATTAAATTCTTTAGGATTTTCCATAATTCTTTGCTGTTGTTTTGATGTTGATCGATCTTCCTTTGAATATATTCACATTTAGTCTTCTTCAAGGCCCGTGAATAAATATTTCGCGCGTTTGTGTACCCATTCCAAAGACGTTCACTATTAGTTCTGCAAAATTTCTTGTACTTTTTATCCCTTTTACGTTTACGTTTTTATCCCTTTTACGTTTATGCAAAAGATCTTAAGAGTAACAGCTGTTCGAGTTATTTGAATTAACAAACTTTTGAGAAACTAAACTATTTGTACACTCTTTTAACACGTTAGTTAGAACAGCTGCCTTGTTATCCAAATTTTCATTCAATTCCGCAAAATCCATGCTTCTCGAAACCAGTTGAGACATAGCTTGTTTCGATTATCTTTTCCAGCACTTGATTTTAACTTTATCCTCTTCACGGTTAGGTTCATTCTCCAGTAAAATTGAAATTGTCTCATGGTCTGAAATTTTACAATTGGCCTCTACATACGAATGAACCCCATCAAAATTGAAATACACGTGATCTATCAATGTTCTACTGTGTCTGGAAATTCTTGTAAACTCACTAACCGTTTGCAAAGTTTGTAGATAACCCAGCTATATTTAAATACAATGTTTCAGACAACCTCTCGTTTGTTAGTTGCTATTCACTTGACAAAACGTTGCTTTTTTCAATTCTAGCAGTCTCCGATATACTGAACACTGCTTACTAAATGCCGCATGATTTACGTCCAAATTCATCTTACGTTCATTATTCCTTTTAATACAATTAACGCATTTAAAATCCGTTGACGAGCATTCAGATGTTCTATGTGCTCCATTACATCTGGAGCATGTTTCTTTATTCACGCATCCCGTGCTCTTATGACCATATTCTCCACAGTAGAAGCAGCGGAGCACGTTAAAGGCCTCAAAAACAGAACACCTATCCCAACCAATGTTTACCGCACGGGCTGACATCAGGCTGCTATAAGTGTCCTTATCAACTTCAATTATAACATTGTATTTGTTATATTTGAAGCGTGGATTTTGGAAATTGACAACAACTTTAACATATTCAAACGGAATACCCTCATTCTGACTCTTCAATAAGTCAATGAAGACTTCTTCAGAGTATCGATCACTCATCCCCATTATTTTTATCTTCGGTTTACCGGGTATCGGTATAACAGCATTATACTTTTCACCCAGATTGCTAACAATGTTTTCTTTCACCCATTCAATATTATCCTGAGTTGCACACTCCACAATAATCGAGCCATCTTTACCGTTTTTAAAGTTGCTAATTTTGTGCACCTTTGGATCTAATTTATTTTTAATTCATTCCTCGTGTCGTCACTCGATTGCAACGGCTCGACTGGTTTAATCACAATGACCGTGCGAGCCTTACGTTTCGTTTGACTTCTAGTTCTAATTTTATTCGTCGCTGTAGCTCCCGACAAAACATTCGCGTATGTAATTCTACTATTTTTATCAAAAACCTCGTCATTATTTCCATCATCGTCTATTTCAATTAACATCGGTTCATCTTCTTTATTCGTCAAAATTTTTCGTTTTCTACTGGGATTCCCGTCAGATTCAGAATGAACCTTCCTATTACTTCCTATTACTTTCTGTTCATTCCAACTAATTCAATTTCACGCTTAACATTTTCATTGAAACAACTTTTAAAATCTTCCAACTTTTTGGCAACACTGTTTTCCAAGCCAGCCAATTTACTCTCGAGAGAGTTGTTGAAAGACCTGATCAGTTTTTCTATTCCGTTTTCTACTGCGATGTTTATCTGTGCATCGATGTTTTTTCGGGCATCAGTGAGAGATTCAGAAATGGAAGCAAATTGTTCCATCTTCTTATCCAACTCAATGATTATCGAACTGACATCCTGCACACCAGAAGACTGGGTTGATAAACATTTTGCACATTTGTAGCAAAGACTTGCATTATCAGCCACCCAATTTACCATGGCCTTTGTTAACCCGGAACATTTTTGATGGTATTTATCGTCGCAAAAAAGGCAAAGTACAAGACCTTCGGCGAGACTCACCGTGCCCGTACACTTTGCACACAGGCCACTCATTATAGGCAAATTAAACAACAGCTGGAGAAGCGGGACAAAAACAAGCCGATGCAGCGAAATGAAATCCGAAAATCACAGAACAATAATAGTCTGTATGACTACACACTATACCTATCTGAATGATATTCCGATTAGCGATTAGAGCCCACAAAGTTTTCAACGAAAAGCAAAGCATTTCTCACAAATTTAAGCGATTGCTTCCTGCACTATGTACACACAAGTTACCATATTCACTTTCACAAAGCCAGCTGCTAGGCATTTTAGAGCACTTTAATCGCATTTCATTACTACGTTAAAGTAAAGCTGTAAATTTTTGACGTTTGAGAGCGGTTTTATCGGTTTAATGTGGTGTAGTATTTCACTTCCCCGACTAAGTGCCAAGAATACTAAAGCACCAGCTACTCTCACTGTGGAGGTCGAATGAACATTGCTCTCCTCCACAACTAACAGGAGAAGGAAAGCAAAGGAGGCAGAGTTACGACATCACACTATGTGGTGTCGGTTATTCGTCACCAACAAATTTTAATTTCGCAACAAAGGGGCAAAACTCGCCTCCCTAGCCCAGTTAAGGATCGCTGCTGGAGTAGCAACAACACCGCAAGAACTCGTTTGATGTTGACCTATTCAGTTGGATTAGAAAAAATCTGCCAGACCTTAGTGCAGCTGGTGATAAGCACCACTAAGAGTGAAATGATTTGGTAAAATTGCAGTAAAATAACTTTTTTACACCATTTTGAGCGACTTAGTGAAATGATTTGGTAAAATTGCAGTAAAATAACTTTTTTACACCATTTTGAGCGACTTAGTGGAATGCAACATTTCATTTGTAGCACATAGCGAAATATTACTTTCCTTAACCCTCCGGAAGTCGCGCATATGGCTTACCGAACGAGCAGTTGCTGGTCCCCTAAGACGATTTCGCTAGATTTTCAGAGCAGCGTGCACTCAGTGCACTAGCGCGACTTCCGGAAGGTTAATTTGTAGTAAATTTTGTTTTTCATTTTCATTGCTTTGTGAAATAAATTAGCAATATTTGGTGAACTCTTCGCCACCTTGAAACGAAGGGTTAGTCGGAAAAAATAAATCTGAACCAGAGTAATAGTTAATTTAGACTTTTTTAATATTTTGTAAAGAATCAATTAATTCCAAAAAAATTGAACCTATGCGTTTTCCCACCAAACCCGGAGTAATTGATGAAAAACCCGGAGACCCGGAGATCGCTCCCGAATACCGGAGTCTCCGGGTCAAACCCGGAGGGGTGGCAACCCTATTTACAGCGTCGTCACATTTCCATAACTGGTTGCATAACAAGCATAAAATATATTTTAGGCGTAGTTCATTGAGCTTAAAATGTAAATATTATTTGAAATTTTCATATAAAATTAGCGTTTATTTTACATTATTGCAAGATCGCAATATTATCTTAAAACGATGCTCGAAACTTTTGAACGCATCTAAATTCTTATTCATCATTGAATACATAGAAATACAATTTATTTGATAGTGGCAGCACGGATTACCGAAAAATTTATCTGGCTAATTTCAAAATGACATTAAAATCACAGAAAAACTTTAATAATATTTACTGCTACACCCAATCTAGACAAAAAATCAAGGAAACTCATCGTTCGGAAACATTTTCAAGCAAGCATATGATAACAATACTCTCATTTCCTCGATGAACACTTTTTTGTGGCTCGGAGTGACAGTTTCGTTCTGGCTGGCTATGACATTCACATTTATTGAGTCTGTTTCTCCCTCCTAGCCTAGAACTTAGAACAGACAAAGGAACGGAATACAAGAATGAGATTCTACAACAAATATGCAAGCTGTTAGAAATTAAACACAAATTTTCAACACAATACTATGCTCAATCAATAGGAGCGTTAGAAAGAAATCACAGATGTCTTAACGAGTATCTAAGACCTTTCTGTACCATAGGGGAGCCCGGGGCTAGTTGGCGGTTGGGGTAAGTTGGCGTAATCCCTTTTTCTCTGTTTCTATTAGACATATAGCTCTGCCTCTTCTGGTGTACCTCAAGTTATGCGAAACCCGTTATCCAATGTGTTTTTGTTGCAAAACGATTTGTTTGGTGGAAGTTGTGGGTGATATTGTGTTTTCGAGCATACCAAGTAAATTTTCTAAATTTTAAATACTTTGCGTTATTTAGGGTGATTTTCAATCTATTTCCTGAATGATTATATTTTTCGATAGCGCGTGAAAAGAGGAAGAAAATCTTTTTCTTGTGTATTTCGCCAATGTAGAAGACATTTATTCCGGCCAATTGCATGAAGAATTTCGAAAATTTTCTTTTGAATATGGAGTATGCGTCAAAGTCAAAATGCCGGGGTGTTGATACTGAAATATAATAGCAAATGTCGGTTAATATACAGTTTTTTCGAAAAGACATTCAGCACGTTCCAAAAGGATCCTTGAAGTAATTGAATCTCCATTTGATTGCTTAGTTATTGGCGTATCATCACATACCGCCAATTTACCCTGGGGCCGGGGTAAGTTGGCGGGTTTTCCGCGTCACATATTTTTGTCTCTAAAAATGGAGACAATACATCAAACACTTAAAAAAAATCAGAGATGTTGCCAACAGTCTGCTCTTTCATGCCGCGTCTTCTATTTTGCAAGATCTACCTACATCAAAGCAGTAAAAATTGAAAACTGAAAACACCGCTAACTAGCCCCGGTCTCCCCTACACAAAACCAACTGGGACGATGTGACAACATTTTAAATGGGTCCTCTAAAATGCCTAGTAGCTCATGTTGCCTAAATTGACTTTGGTATTTTTTATGGTTTTTAAATGTTCTCCCATATGCCGGTAAGGTATGACAACTGAAGGGAAAAATTTTTTCCTCAAAAGCCTCAACTACTAGAACAACGTAAAATAGCAATTCTAGTAGCCAAATGGGTCCTCTACAATACCTTAGCATTTCAATAATTCAACTTGCCAGTTCGACATAAACTGATTTTTATTGTTCGTTCAATCTTAAAAGTTACTTAAGCTAATTGCGTTTATGTTGGGCGGATTGATTAAACGGCTTCTCGGTATGAAGCTGTGGAGCTTTATTAATGCAAGGCCCTATGAAACTTATAAGCTACTTACATCAGTTAAATACGTAATCCTTCTTCTTCCCAACAATTGTGCAGGTAGAATATTATCCCGTTTAAAGCTACAATTTGGATAAAAATGTTAATTTTCAGGGCGAACAAATTCACGCCACGTTTGTCCTAACCTTAAATTGAACAATCCGACTCTAACCAAGAGTTATTCTTGTTCTACTACCACCTGTTAAGGGATATAATTCAGAGTAAGGATTAAAAGAATTCCTCTCCGACGTCGGTTCTACTTATGGAATATAAATTTTTGCTTGTGATGTTCACGACTTCAATGTTCTATATTTTTAACTTTTAACAAATTTCATCTCTATTTTTTCTTATACCTTCCTCTTATCTCTATCTATCTTTTTCTATCCTCCCATCTCAAAGGTCCTTTTTCCCTTTTCCTATCCTTCCATTTCAAACGGTCCTTCTTCCCTTTTCCTATCCTTCCATTTCAAATGGTCCTCACCACATCGAAGTTGTCCTTCACGGACAGGTGGTCGACCGTGGAGTTGGTTGAAGGGGTCAGCCGGACATACCGTAACACTCCCCGACCCGTAAGGCTGGTCAGGTATCTCCGGCTCAGCTTTACCTTCTGCTGTTCCCGGCTACTGGTCGATGCACCATTGCGTCGGGAGTCTGCACACGGCATCGCGAACTCGCCCATCTCGGCCTACGACGACCTTGGCTACACGTTCTCGAATCCATCCGTTGCGTATCTTCTCCTCCATGATGATCACCGAATCTCCTACCTCGATCGGTTTCGTCTCCTCGAACCACTTGGTAGGACGTGCGATGGTAGGAAGATATTTCCGCATCCACCGGCACCAAAACTGATCTACCATTGTACGACATAGATTCCAGTCGTTCCTGCAGGCTTGTCTTGGATCCGTAAGCATCTTCGGAGTCTGCGTTACATCGCTCGAGCTCAGTAGAAGAAAGTGGTTCGGTGTTAGAGCGTCCTGTTTCGCCGTCTCAAGAGGAATATATGTTAGCGGTCTCGAATTGACCACACTCTCAGCTTCCACTAGCAACGTTGCCAACGTTACGTCGTTCGGCGTTCGAGAAGACTCCATTGCAGCAAGAGCGGTTTTCACCGACCGCGCTAGTCGCTCCCAGGTGGGTTGAACACTCATTTCGTGTTTGCGTTTGCGAACGTTTCGGCAAGCTGGCGCTCGATTTTGCCCATCTCCTGCTTAAGTTCGTTGCTCGATCCCACGAAATTTGTGCCCCTGTCGCTGCGAATCTCCACAGGTGATCCGCTGCGTCCGATGAAACGCCTGATCGCCATATTGCAAGATTCCGTTGAAAGTGTGTGAGCGACTTCGAGATGGAATGCTCGTGTGGTCATGCACGTGAACAGAGCTACCCATCGTTTTGCAATACCCGCACGCCGATCGGCCCGAAATAGTCGACACCTACGTAGGAAAACGGAGTACCTGCAACCTGGCCGCAAGGAGTGGAGCCATTCGGGGTGTCGCCAGACGTGGCTTCTTGACTTTGCACATGGCACACTCGATGGCCACCTTGCGCACGAACGAGCGCAGCTGCGATATGTGAAAACGCTGTCTCACCTCGTTCACTACAGTCTCGCTATTGGCGTGAAGAAATCGTTGGTGGTACCCTTTAACCAGCAGACTAATCACTGGATGGCCCTTCGGCAATATTATTGGGAATTTATTGTCAAACGCAGCGACGGTCGCAGCAGATATCCTGCTATCAGAAAATATAACACCTGCTTCGTCCAAGAATATAGAATGTATATTTTGCTGGATTTCTCCAGTCGCGCCTGTTGTCTTGGCTGTTCGTCCCGTATTACTGACAAAGTCGCCACCTCGTCCGGATACTGCTAACACTGCACCCAACGAAAGATTGTTGTTTCGGCCTTTGCTAATTCCTCTTGAGAGTCCAACCAGTCGAGTTTCTTTTTTCACCGTTCGCTTTAGATTTTGTACGTAGCGATGAACATGTGCTACCGATCGATACAAATGCGTCAGTTTTGAAAATCGCTCCCACCTCACAAGTTGTGGCGGTACGATAACCTCCTTGTGCACCAAACACGACCTCAGCTCTTCCTCGGTCGTCGCGCCGACTGAATCTGCATTCGGTCCGGTCCATTGATCTTTTGGCAAATATAAATCGTTGTCACCACGGAACCAACGGCCGCCTGAGGACAAACACGGCCCTTTTCCCCACTTTGTCGCATCGTCGGCGACATTCTTTCTGGATGATATCCAACGCCATTGCTTCGCATCCGACTTGGACAAAATCTCACCCACTCGGCAAGCAACAAACTGGCGATACTTTCGATGATCCGAATTTATCCAAGCCAGCACCGTATTAGAGTGACACCATAACACTGTCTACTCGACTGCCAGCGAGTGCCCAGTGAGGATGGTCTTCATCAAGCGTACTCTGATTATAGCTGCCATCAACTCCAACCGTGGGATGGAGTGTGCCTTCAGTGGAGCCACCTTGGATTTTCCACCAACTAACGCCACAGAAATCCCATCCGGAAGTACCGCCGAAAGTAAGCGACACACGCATAAGCTTCTTCACTGGCGTCCACGTAGATGTGCAGTTGCAGCGACATAATATCTTTCACCGAATGTTGCGGAAAGTAGCAACGCGGAATGATAATCTGGTCCAGATGGTTGAACAAACTCGTCCACCGCGTCCACTTCCCAAGTAACTCCTCCGGAATCAATTCATCCCATGTCGTCTTCGCCTTCCACAGCTCCTGGAATAGTACCTTGCAGTGTATGAGGAAAAAACACAACAATCCTGCCAGATCGAATGGGCTCATTACCAGTCGCCGTGCCTGTCGCTTAGTTGGATGCTCCGCACCCACCGCTAGCGTCGTTGTAAACGTGAAGACGTCGTCGATCGGCTTCCAGTACATCCCAAGCACGCGTTCGGTTGAGTTGTTCTTGCCAGCTGGAGACACTTCTCTGTGACTGGTTCGCTCTCCCCGATCCGTGCCTCGGTAGAGTTTGAAAGCCATTTCCGCAGATGGAATCCGCCGAAAGAGTGGACTAGTTTGACTTCGTGTGCCAGCTTCACCACTTCGTCAACGTCGCCAGCGCTATCCAAGTAGTCATCCACGTAGTGCTTCCGGATGATTGCGTCCGCTGCAACTGGATACTGTCTTGAATGCTACTTAGCGTTCAAATTCTTCACGAATTGTGCCGAACACATTGCACAAAACGTTGCGACGTCTATCAAATACACATCGGGGACTTGTTTTGGATCATCTCACCAAAGCAGTCGATGCGCATGTCGATCTTCTCGCCGAATCTGAATCTGGTGAAACTGCAGATCCGCGCACAGAGCGACCCGTTTCTCCCGGAATCCATATAGAACAGTGAGCAACGTATTTAGCAGATCCGGCAGATTCAGCAGCATCGTGTCGAGTGCGACTCCATCCACTTTGGCTGCTGCATCGCAGAAGATACGAACTTTGGTCGGCTTCTTGGGATTGATGACCACTCCTAAAGGCAAGTACCACGTACGCCGTGGATCTGAATCGTCGAGCTCCTTCCGGGTCGCTTTGTGTATGTATCCTTTCGCTTGATACTCAGAAAGTGTCTCCTCACACTTTCGCCGATGAGTAAATCCTTCTGCATACGCCTTTCCAAACACTGCAGTCGTCGAACCGCCATCTGGTAGCTGTCCGGGAACTCGAAGCTATCGTACTTCCAGAGAAGCCCAGTCTCGAATCGCTGTCCGACCCGCTTAGTAGTTTCTATCAGGATCCGATTTGCTCGTTGAACTTCCGCGGACTCAGGATGGGCGACTTCCATCATACCCAGACTCTCGACTGAGAAAAACTTCTCCACGAGCTCATGTAGGGTCTGCTCGGCCTCCTGGCACTCGCATATGTGGAAACTATGAACGATATCCCCTGACTTGTTCTGCTTGGATCCGTAAACCGTCCATCCCAAACGTGATCTTGCTTCTATCGACTCTCTCGGTCGGCCATCTCGTAATGTGAGCGTTTCCGATGAGGATACGAGGTACCGCTTGATCGTAATCATCGATCGGTAGGCCCTTTAGATACGGAAAGGCGAGTTCCGCGTACCGCAAAGATTGTCGTGGTAAGTCCAGCTTGCTTACGGTGGGCACGTCCGACAAAGAATGTTTAGATGCCCCTGACCGTCCTGCTATTTCCAATGCGACCCGTTGAGAATTAGCTTCTGACCTCTTCACGTTCGCCGTCCACTGCAGGCACAATGGTTGTGGATCTCCTACAACCCCAAGATCCTTTACCAACTCTTCGTCAATCAGTGTTCTCTCCAAGCCGTCGTTCAAGAAAGCGTACACGAACACAGATCGATTGTTCCCTTACAAAGTCACTGGAATAATACGAAAAAGCGTAGTCTTTCCAGCGGAATGATGGTTGGTGACAGCTTTGGAACTACTTGGCTTAGCTTCACTTGATTCTTGCCTGGACCCATTGTTCGCCGAATTTACGTCGTTCCCAAACTTCTTACAGCCATTTCCGGGTGACTTTCAGTTTTCCCTGGCCTGCTGGGCTTCATTTGTGTTCCGTTTGGAGTGCAGCAAAGGGTGGTATCGCCGTTGACATCCGTCGATATAGCATTGCTTGTGATTCTTGCAGGGGCGCCTTCCATGCCGACACAAGCCGAGTTTCTGTATTGTATCCCAGCGTTCATCGACCGTTTTCTTGTCGAACTCTGAGCAGTCTTTCACCCGATGCCCCGGGTTTTTGCAAATGAAACACGCTGGGCTTGATGGGCGCATCGTTACGCCAGCTGCTTCTTTGTTCGTCGCCATCGAAGAAGAATCATCCATTGAGTGAGTTCCGCAGAAGTTTTTGTCCTTTCCGTTCTTCTCCTTCATTATTCGCTGCTGCTGTATGGGTTGCGGCCTAGGATTGTAGTTCACGGTCATGTCGGATGCTGCTCGCACCAGCGTCTGCATATACTGCGAGAAAGATCGAAGATTCACTTCACTGCAGCGCTGCTTGTACAGCGACCAGTCCAGTTTCATATGTGCGGGAAGCTTCTCTACTAACTCGAGCAGTAGCATCGGATTGTTGAGACGCGCTTCATGCCTCCCGGCTTCCAGATGATCACAGAAATTCTGCACCGCCATACCGAAACCGATTAGCGTATCGAGTCTCTCCTGTTTTGGCGCAGGCACCCCTCGGATCCTCTGCAACAACGTATGGATCAACAACTCCGGTCTACCATATAGTGTCTTCAGCGTAGCTAAAACATTCGGGACGCTCGCCGGTAGCAACAGTCGACTCCGCACCGATTCAAGTGCGTGCCCCTTCAAACACCGTTGCAACCTCGCCAAATTTTCCTCGTTCGAAAAAACCACACGTCTGAGTAGAGTTAACGTACGAGCTAATGAATAGCGGCCAGTCTTCCGGATTACCAGAAAAGATTGGTAACTCCTTGTTCATCACGTGTCTTGCCGCCAATTGTCGCGGTGTCGGTTCCCAATACGCTTGCTAGTCATGCAACGGAGGTTGCTAAGCACTAGCCTGGAACTCAGCAAACTGTGGTCCCCTGTGGTCCCCCAATTGGATCCCTGGTGGTACCGTCTGTCTTCTCGAAAACCTTTGCTCAGTGGGAATCACAGATGGTAACGGTTGGCCGACGTACGACTGGGAATACACTCCTCCCAGTAATTCTTCCACTGTCACTGGACCTGTTCTCGGGCCTGCACTATCTTAATTCACTGCGGTCGATTGCGCGGCGATTGCAAAATTCGGATTACTGACTCGCGGAATGACAAACGAATTACCTGCTGGAGGAGGCTGGGTGAGAGGAAAGGGATAGTTTTGGAAAGTATACTGCTTGGGGATTACATTTGCGATGCCTTTGCTAGGCCCAGTATTAGAGTGCCCAGAAAAATAATGAATTTTTGAAAACTCACTTGGCCCACCCCTGAGTCGATTCCTAGTCCCACCAGGAGTACTTGCTCCAAATTTGAAGCAAATCGGACAAGTCTAGCTACCGGACCAAGGTGCCTGAAGTTTGTATGGGATTTTTCGACGATTTACATGGAGAAAACCCACTAGCTCGCATTTTCACCGCTAGGTGGCACTGTATGCATCGTATTATCACTGTAAGTGAAAATAAGAAAGATAATTTAATTGTCTACAACTTTGTCGAAGACTGCTAGTCAATCCGGCTTTGTTGAAAGAAGTTATTAAACTTTTAGTGAAGTGATGTCTGAGTCAGTTTTGCATGGGGCCTAGCAGTACGTGGTAGTATATCAGTACTAGGTTCTAACAAACTAAACATTTTTGTGGAATAACGGTTAGATTTAGCTGAATAGTATGTTCGGAAGAATTGCAGTACATAACGCGAGTTATGTTTTGGTTAGAAAATTTTAGTTCCACCTGTGACCGCATAGATGGCGCCAACACTAACTTTTTAACGGAGAGAGATAGAATATCGAGATGTTTGGCAAAATTACTGAAAAAATCATGTTCTACAACTTTGTAGAAGACACCTAATTTCTATCTCTCTCCGTTGAAAAGTTAGTGTTGGCGCCATCTATGCGGTCACAGCTGGAACTAAAGTTTTCTAACCAAAACATAACTCGTATTATGTACTACAATTCTTCCGAACACACTAGTGAGCTAAATCTAACAATTATTCCATAAAAATGTTTAGTTTGTTAGAACCTAGTACTGATACACTACCATGCACTGCTAGGCCCCATGCAAAACTGACTCAGACATCACTTCGTTATAAGTTTAATAACTTTTCTTGTTCGAGTCAGATCGCTTTGCAGTCTTCAACAAAGTTGTAGATAATAGAATTATCTTCTTAAGTTTCACTTTTGGTGATAAACTGATGTATACAGTGCCCCCTAGCGGTGAAAATGTTCGCATGTGGGTTTTCTCCGTGTAAATTGTCGAAAAATCCCATACAAACTTCAAGCACGTTGGTCCGGTAGCTAGACTTGTTCGATTTGGCTCAAATTTGGAGCAGACACTCCTGGTGGGACTAGGAATCGACTCAGGGGTGGGCCGATGAGGGTCATTTTTTTTTCTGTCACTCTACCCAGTATGCGTGGAGTTAACCGAGAAAATGTTAGCCTGACCTCTACCAACTATTGGCGCTGTTGTGCTTTCAGCTCGACCGCTAATAACCTAATGTTGGCTCAAAACCTGACTACCCTAACGAAATACCTGCCAACGCCGCTTTTAGAATACCCTCGTTAATGCTAGTTGGTTGCTACATGCCGTCCTGCCTAGCTTGTATTCCAGTTGTTGTCGTTGCGTTACTCGTACCAATAGCTGGAGCCTTCTCCGTCGGGACAACCAATGTCGAATGGGCGGCCTGCCACTGCTGCACCTTACTGAAGGAACTCTGCACTGAGGGCCTTCATCGCCTTCCCCTCCTAGGTCAATCAACTATCTCAAAAGGAATGTCTCGTTCATTACCGCCTGCTCTAGTTGCAATTGCCTCCGCTCAAACTCTGCTTCCTTTCTCTGCTTCTCTTGCTCCATCTTCCGCTCGTGCTTCCGACGCTCCAACTCTATACGCTTCATCGCTAAAGCCTTCTGGGCCTCAAATCTCTCGAGCTGTAGGCGCCCTTTTTGCTCCAGCGCTACAGGTTGAAGAGCTCGTTCCTGCTTTACTGTTAGCCTTGCTTCCGGATTCATCAATCACCGGAATCTGTGCCGAGGGTCTCTGATAGTTTGCTCATGTAAACGGTCGGTCTGTCGATGCAATGCTGTCGTTTACACCCACACAGGTAAAATGCCACCAAGAAACGCAGTGACAACGGCTTACCATCCGATCCGTGTCAGGTTCGATTCACTGGTTACACTATCCTGTACTATTGGGCATTGCTTCGTGGTTATCTTGGACGATCTTTTAGATTTGTTGGGCGGACTGATTAAACGGTTTTTCAGCATGAATCAGCTAAAAGCTGTGCATATTTATTAATGAAAAGCCCTATGAAACTTATATGCTACTTACATCGGTTCAATACGTAATCCTTCTTCTTCCCAACAATTGTGCAGGTAGAATATGATCCCGTTTAAAGCTACAATTTGGATCAAAATGTTAATTTTCGGGGCGAACAAATTCGCGCCTCGTTTGTCCTAACCTTAACTTGAACAATCCGACTCCGTCCGTTCTGACCGAGAGCTGTTCTTGTTCTACCATCACCTGTTAAGGGATATAGTTCAGGGTAAGGATTAAAAGAGTTCCTCTCCGACGTAGGTTCTACTTACGAGATATAAATGTTTGCTTGTGATGTTCACGACTTCAATGTTCTATATTTTTAACTTCTAACAAATTTCATCTATATTTTTTCTTATACCTTCCTCTCATCTCTATATGACGTCTATCTTTTTCTATCCTCCCATCTCAAACTGTCCTTTTTCCCTTTTCTTATCCTTCCATTTCAAACGCTCCTTCTTCCATTTTCCTATCCTTCCATTTCAAATGGTCCTCACCACATCGAAGTTATCCTTCACGGACAGGTAGTCGACCGTGGAGTTGGTTGAAGGGGTCAGCGGGACATACCGTAACAGTTTACTTAACTAGATGGGCGGTGCCTAGCTTAGCCCGAAGAGGACCAACCATTCACGTTACGTGTTGGTGGTTTCCAGTGGCTCAACCTACATCACTGATGGCGAAAATTGGCGAAAAGAATTACGAAGTGGCTAGGCTATTTTTCTTGCTGGTAGGTGTGACTCACGGAAGTTGTATGTTTTGATACGGGCGCGTTCTAGGTCACTCAGAACGAAGCGCGTGGTAAGGAACTATTTAGTGGTAAGCAACAATTTAGTGGGGCATCTATGCGGAAGGCAACGTTTGTTACTGGGTCAACTGAAGGTGTTTATTTGGAGCTTATTTGTGTCAGCTTTGAAGCCGACCAAATATTGAAGTGCAGGGTTTTTGGGTCTCGAGCGTGTGTTCTCGATTTATGATGGAATTTAGCGATATGTTGGTATTGTAATACTGTGCGAAATATTAGGATATATTAGAGGTATTATATTACACTTTCCCCGTTTGGAAGCATGGCCTAATGAAATGAAGCCGTTCAATTAATTGTCTTCAATAAAAGATTCAAAAATCACAAAATGGGGTATGTGCTAGACACCTTACAATGTATTTTCGTATAACAGATGAATCCTTGATAATTCTATGTAAAACGGATCTAATTAAGTATAACTAAACGATACGGTATGGCAGTCTTTTATGTTTTTGCCGTTTTACTCAGGCTTTTATTTTTTTGAACTAGTATCGTATTATTATTATTATGCACACTGTTGGGTTTGATTCATCTGTTTTTACGAACAATGCTAAGCTACAGTGGCAGAAATTCCAATAAGAGCACGTTCATTTTCTATAATACTAAACTAATGATTGCATATAAGCACATCGCTGTTTTGTCAAAACATTGCATGAGTCATGACATTGTAGTTGTGTGTTGTTGAATTCGCATGGTGCTTTTTCGATTTATTGTGACAGAATCACTTTATTTGAACAAGAAAATCCTATAAGCGCTCCAATTATGGCAACACTTATTGAGTTGCATTCACACACACCATTAAAATCTGTCATTATATCGTGTATTAGGTGTAAGTGAGTGCTTTCTGAACATAACCAACGTGTCCGAAGCGGGATTGTTTTTAAGTTTCAAGATGCCTAAAGCGACATTTTTGGATGAAACTGAACGGAGATTAATCCTTGACCTAAAGGATGTTGGCTTAAGCAACCGTGCAGTAGCGAAGAGGATCGGTAGAGGTGAAACCGTAGTATGAAATTTCCTGAAGAAAGGTGAAAAATACGGCATCCGGAAGAAAAATACAGGTAATTCCAAAATTACCAACCGGGAACGCAACCGAATTATTCAGATGGGTGAGACAGGAAAATTCAATTCTTCAGGAATAAAGAAAGAACTGGAACTTCCCATCACAAACAGGAGAGTTTGTCAAATATTGCGTGGCTCTGGACATATGGTGTACACAAAAAAAAACCAAAAAACCCAATCTGACGCCAAGACACATTCAGGCAAGGTTGGATTTCGCCAAAAATTATATGTCTTGGAAGATAGAATGGGACAACGTAATATTTTCTGATGAAAAGAAATTCAACCTCGACGGTCCCGACTGCTGTGCATATTATTGGCACGATCTACGGAAGAATTCGGAGGTAAAACTTAGCAGAAATTTCGGAGGTGGTAGTCTAATGGTGTGGGCCGCATTTTCACGCAAAAGTAAGACACCGATGGCAACTATTTCTACGAGAATGAACTCTGAAAGCTACGTTGATTTATTAGACAGTGTTTTAATACCATTTACTGAAGATGTAATGAACAATGAGTTCATTTTTCAACAAGATAACGCTGCAATTCATGTCAGCAAGGCATTTAAACAGTGGTTTGCCGAGCGAGATATCTCGTTGCTGGAGTGGCCAGCACGAAGTCCTGATCTGAATCCCATTGAGAACCTTTGGGGTATCCTGGCAAGACGAGTATACAGTGGTGGATGTCAGTTTGGAACAGTCAGGTAGCTTCAATTGGCTGTCAGAGAGGAGTGGCAAAAAAATTCCAATAAATATGTTGGAAAATCTCGTCGATTCTATGCCGAAACGAATTTACGAAACAATTCTGAAAAATGGAAAACAAACAAAATATTAAAGTTGAGATTTATTGTTTTTATTACATTAATATTAAATAAAATTAAAGCTGCGCTTATAGGAATTTCTGTGCATAAAGTATGTTTTATTTCTTCAATCCAAGCATTGATAAAATATTTACTACTTCAAACAGCATATATTACGGATACATACCGCATACAGTAATTATTGACGTTGTTTGATTTTTTAATCGAGCTTGTGGCTGAAAATTTGCTATGCGCTTATAGGAATTTCGGTCACTGTATTGTGCTTGGTTGTGTATTATTGTACATTTTGAATCTATGACTTCTTTGAATGTGAAAGGACCTATATAGAAAGGATCTAATTTCTTCCTGTTTCCATTTGACAAGAATACTACGTCTCCTATCTTGAGATGAATGGGATTTATTGCCTTGTTTGGGTTTGCTTGACGATTATGCTTATTTTCAATTGGATTTTGCCTTGCTATTTGATTTGTAGTTTGTAGCCTAAATTTTAATTCATTATAATATTGTTCCATGTTATATATCAGTTCAATTGTTGGTTTATGTAAATCATGTGGAAAAATTGCTTTTCTGGCAAATGTTAACTCATAAGGCGTATTACCATGTTCTGTGTGCGGTGTTGTGTTGAATACGAATGCGTAAAATTTTGTCACATCGTCCCAGTCGGTTTTGTGTATGGTGCAGAAAGGTTTCAGATACTCGTTAAGGCATCTGTGATTTCTTTCTAATGCTCCTATTGATTGAGGATAGTATTGTGTTAAAAATTTGTGTTTAATTTCTAACAGCTTGCATATTTGTTGTAGAACCTCATTCTTGTATTCCGTTCCTTGGTCTGTTCTAAGTTCTAAGAAGTTTCCATATATAAGTATAAAATCAATAACTAGTGCTCTCGCAATTATATTTGCTTCCTTTGTTGGTATTGGTGTTAGGATTACGTATTTTGTTAAATTACATTGTGCAGTTAGGATGTATCTATTGCCGTTATTTGATAATGGCAAGGGATCAACAGTATCTATTGATAGCACTTCGAATGGTTTACCAGGAGTTGTCGTCACAACTTCTGGTTCTTTAGTGTGTCTAATTATTTTATTAATCTTCCATTTTTCGCATTGCCTTACAAAGTGAGCAATGTCCAATGTTTTTCCGATCTGTACGTTTCACGTACCTTTAAATATAGTCTTTGCTGTTCAATATGACCTCGCGTAGGTGTCGAATAACTTTGCATTAAAATGTTTTGAATTTCTTCTGGCTTTTGTATAAATTTTGGAGGTTTGAATAATATTATTTTCATGTTGGTAATGGCTTTATTGGCGATTTCCTTTAATGTTTGTTGCGCAACATATTTGAATAAGATATCCTCCGTAGATAATGCGACTGTATCTCGCTTGTAGTAGGGGAGCCCGGGGCTAGTTGGCGGTTGGGGTAAGTTGGCGGAATCCCTTTTTCTCTGTTTCTATTAGACATATAGCACTGCCTCTTCTTATGTACCTCAAGTTATGCGAAACCCGTTATCCAATGTGTTTTTGTTGCAAAACGATTTGTTTGGTGGAAGTTGTGGGTGATATTGTGTTTTCGAGCATACCAAGTAAATTTTCTAAATTTTAAATACTTTGCGTTATTTAGGGTGATTTTCAATCCATTTCCTGAATGATATTTTTCGATAGCGCGTGAAAAGAGCTTTCAGTATCCGTATAGATATTACATCTATCCAAAAACAAAAGTTATTTTTAAATAGTTTTTAATAAAATATGCGGTTGGGGTAAGTTGGCGGTGCTGCACGCGGGGCAAGTTGGCGGTACTATTTACAGTGCAAAAAAAGTCATAAAAAAACTTATTTCTGGAATTCACTCCAAAGTAAAAAAAAACCTTTTTCTTGTGTATTTAGCCAATGTAGAAGACATTTATTCTGGCCAATCTCATGAAGAATTTCGAAAATTTGCTTTTGAATATGGAGTACGCGTCAAAGTCAAAATACCGGGGTGTTGAAACTGAAATATAATAGTAAATGTCGGTTAATATACAGTTTTTTCCAAAAAGACATTCAGCACGTTCCAAAAGGATCCTTGAAGTAATTGAATCTCCATTTGATTGCTTAGTTATTGGCGTACCATCACATACCGCCAACTTACCCCGAGTCCGGGGTAAGTTGACGGGTTTACCGCGTCACATATTTTTGTCTCTAAAAATGGAGACAATACATCAAACACTTTAAAAAAATCAGAGATGTTGCCAACAGTGTGCTCTTTCATGCCGCGTATTCTATTTTGCAAGATCTACCTACATTAAAGCAGTAAAAAATGAAAACTGAAAACACCGCCAACTAGCCCCGGCCTCCCCTAGTTTGTATTTTTTTTCCAGTTCCAGAAGAGCAAACTCTAATGCTTGACTTCCGTTACCGCATTTTAACGGTATTACTACTTCACATAACTGTTTTTTTTTATAATTAGGCCATTACAAATCTTTTTTAAAAATTATGTCCAAGTATAAATTTTTTACTGAAGGGGGGGGCAAACAAAAAATAAATATTTATTTTAATAAAAACAATTTTTTTTTTCTTTTTGCATTTTCTTTCGATTGTTCTCATGGACATTTCCGCAGGGTGATTTCGTATAGCGGGGTTGAGCTATTTGTTTTACTAGAAAAATTCAAGCAAACATTACTGAATCAATCAAAAGTTCACATAGGAAAGGGATGCTAAAGTTTTCGTTTTAAATAATTTTCCGAACAGTGCAATTTCTAAATTCCCAATAAGAGCTTGAAAGTTCTCTAAGAACTTAAAAAACATTTAAGAGTACATTAAGGTATTAACTTTTGGTTGCTTGAATAGTTTTCGTTCCGTTATGGCGGCACATGGACCGACTGTACACACAAGGCATGGAAATCGGTCAAAGGTGAACCTGCTTGATAACAATGTACAGAAACAGGATTGCAACATTTCACTTATGGACTTTTGGAAAACATTCTGAAATGAATCCAAAGGTAAAGTGTGCGTCAATGGAATTATTTATCTCAGATATGGTTTTCTCTGATATTTTTTCTATTGCGTATTTCATATACAGTAGCCTGGCGAACGTACATCCTGTGCATACTATACTTTTTCGAACTCTAGTGGAAACATCAGCTTTGGTTTATCGCTTGTGCTTGAAGACTTGTAGATTTGTTTGTTTGGTACATGATAGTAATTCGGCTCGGTTCCGTGTACATCTTCGAAATCTTTGCATTTTTCTCCATCTTGTTGCGCAGTAGGTAGCCATATCAGAGAAATTCATTTACGGATTTATGAAATGTATAGCAATCATCAGTTCATTTTTTGCCTTTTTCATATAAGGAAGACTGTGCAATCACTCTGAAACTCGACTTTTTAAGCTACACCCGGAGTGTCGAGTGTCATGTACCACTAGATTCAGTTCGTCGATATCTGAAAATGTCGACTGCATCGAAGCGTTATATCGTGGGGAGGCTGATTCAGTCTTAAGACAAAATGATACATTAGAGCGGTTTAGCTCCGAACACATATCCGGCTAATCGCAGTGGTGAACTTCCGTTAGCCATTTGGCTCTCGTTTCTGTGAACCATTTAGTTCCTGTTTTCGCGAGCCATCTCAATTCCTCGTCGGAAGTTCTCATGATACCGATGGCTTTTGCGCGAGTCATTTAGCTCCCAGTTTTGTCGCAATCTACTCGCATAGTATATAAATCCTACTCAAAGGGCCAACCAGTACTTGGCGAGGGCGGTTCGGCGATACTGGATGGAGCGTAGCTTCTAGTTCGCTGCTTCCAGTTCGTTGAAAACTCGACGACCCACCGCTGGTGCTTCACTCGACCTACTCGATCTTGTCCCTGACGGTGAAACTAGTCTGTTCACATGCTTCGGTCCAGCGATTTCCGCTGGTTCGTGGTGCCCAGTACACTGGCGCCTCAAGCAAAGCTGTGGTTACTCTCACAGCCTTCCCCTTAACATAATCGTCGTGACTTTAAAAGTTCAAGTCGATGATATATTTTCCGACCGCGCTGTCTTTCGGCTGCTAGTCATCACCAACTCTGTTTTATGATGGGCAATCGTCTCCGTGTCGAGTGTCTCCTCTTCTAGCGATTGTCCGATTACTTGGAACACCACATCATCCGTGAAGCCGAAAATCGTTATATCTCTGGGAAGCTTCAGCTTCAATACTCCATCGTACACTACGTTCCACAGCGTCGAGTCGAGGAACGTCAGTTGTAGTTGTGATTCCCCCTTGTCTGTCTCGTAGATCAGTGTTCGGTACTGAAAGTAGCTCTATAATATTCTGCAGAGTTACTCGTGCTGTACAGCGTGTGGGCGATTGCTTCCCAGCTAGTACTATTGAAGCATTCTTCACGCCTAAGGGAACCACCACGCAAAAACGATATCCTTATCTCTGCTGTCTCCACAACTCCCACAACCGTTCGGGTGGATTTCACTGTAGACCTGCCTATAACGAAGCCGAATTATATGAGATGCCGTTCTCACGGTCCGCGTACTTCGTTAGCTTGTTCAGGATTACTCCTTCTCTCTAACATTACCAAGGGATATATTGACTACGCTGAAAGATTTCCATGTTGTCCCGGCATCGGAAGCAACATCAGCTTTTGTCGCTTCCAATTATCGGATCGTTTTGAAACTATCCGGGCTCTCATGTATCGCTTCACTTTTATGGCTTTCGCCATCTCGATAATCTGTTTGTTGGTAAATCGATCTTCATCTTTGTGATCATCCTCCTCACTGTACGGCGAGAATAGATTCATGTTGTGGGGAAAACCTTTCGATGGTGACCTCCATCTTTTCCGGGCACCTTTCAGGTGGTGCAGCTGAGCCTTTTATTTTTGTTGTGCCAACTTTGTAGGTCTTTCCTAAGGAAATTCGCGTTGGGTTTGTGGCAAGGCTTTCTTGTACAGCTTGACTGCTTTGTTGAGAGCGGTTCTTGCAGCTCGCTTCCCTCGAGCTTTCTGACTTCTTTTTAATTTTAAATATATTTTACACAGCTCAATGTGTTAGCACAACTGAGCCGTGGAGCGCACATTGTGGGTCATTTGGTCCGTCTTCTCTCGCGTTTTCGTTTACGTCCATGTCATCATCGGTACTGCATTCATCTTGCTCATCGTCGGATGTTCTTATTTGTTGTTTGTGCTTACGGGTCGCTATTGTAAATCCTTCTTCATCGGTATTAAATTCCTTATTGGTGGTGTTGGTTGTTGGTTTGGAAACATTTGCTGTAATCGTTGTTACTTCGATGTTGGTAATGGCAGATGGTTTAGTGGTACTGGGGCCGATCGTTGTTGAGCTGGTGGTTGTGAATGTCCGGTCTGCAGTCGTTGGTTTACCAACTGGTTGTGGTTTAACATACGATGATTGTATACCGGCTTTGCTCGTATCAAGTGGAATTTCTTTAGCAGTCTCTGCGCAAGGTTTCCTGTGGTGTAGCGGATGATCACAATATTGACAGGTAGGAATCTGTCCTGGGTGCGTGACTAGTGTTCGTTGAGAATATTCAACATCATTAGGTGATTAGCATGTGAAAGTCAAGTAAGAGGGAATAGGTTTTGTCGGACGCATTCTCACCACACGAACTTCGTTGTGGAGTCTTGGGAAGAAGTTCCTCCAACTATCTTCCTTAACACTATTCACCTCTCCGTATTTTGACAGGATTGATAGCGAAGGAACTAGTACGTGGTGCCAGGTCATGTATCTTTTTTTCGATACTGTCAACATCTATATACGTTGGAATACTGTATAAAATGTCATTACATTCGATGACGTGTTTCGTGTTGTTCTGGGAAGCGAATGATTCTGCTTGACTAATATTTTTTAACATGTTCAGTACCGCATGACGTAAATGGTGGAATTGCACCGCAAGCTACGTTGAACTTCAAGTTCTCCTTCAACATTTGCTCCCCTTCATGAATTGATGGTATTACCGGATATTTCGTTTAGTCAACAGCAACCAGTGGTGCAAATTTTCATTTTCAAATGCCAACTTTCAGCTCAATCAAACCCAACCATGATTCAAATTCAAAGCCTCCCTTAATCATTCACTTTAAAGTTGGCGGGATTTTCATAACCGAAGCGTACGTCTTCATTTCAAATTGATGCTTTTTCATTCACCAACCAAAGTTGTCATCTGCTCTGTAGAGGCCAGTTTAGGTTAAATGTTGACAGGTTTAGCTTAAATGTTTTCAAGCTTACATGAACAGCAAGAAGTATGTTCAAAGTAGTTTTGCTTGAAAAACTTAGTCAATATCCCAGTACAGAGATATTCACAAGGTAAATGAAATCGAAAATGAAAGGAAAATGATTGAGCAGCTCGACTGTTTGAATGAATGATGTAAACGAATAACTGCGAATTGAACATAGTAGGGCATGATTTGAGATTTGTTCTTCCTTCAAGTTCAAAACAACCTGGTGAAAATTTGCAGCTCTGACAGCAACACAGTTTGCCCGCATCGTGATATACTTTTGCTTGGCATTGTCACTCATTGTTTGTTCACGTATCACACACTAGGCAGAAGGAATCAATTTTTGCCAAGCGTCGCGCGGGTAAATTTGATTACTTGCCCTGCTATTGCAGCGGAGCGATTTCTAGCTTCTGAACTGAGCGAGATGAGAAACCGAAGTGATCTCCGACTTCTTCTCCAAGCTAGGAGGCAACTTATACGTAGATCGATAATCGTCGTATTGCACCCGGCGACCGTTTCTCAGTTTCCCATCCCTTGGTATGGTCGCATTACACGCCTTTGTTAGTAGTGCCGTGGACTCGTTCGCATTTAGGTTGAAGAGGATACCCTCAAATTCAAGTTCTTCGACGGACACGTTCCTGTGAAAAATCGCTGTTTTCCATCTTCACTCGTTTATATATCTCCTACATATTCATATTCATGTGTAGTTCATAGTCCTGTTATCAATGCTGTGCCAAATCGCTTGGTGGTCGCTGTGGATATATCCTCGCACGCTTTTCAGTCCATCTTTACGGTTACTCCAAGGATACAAAAATTAACATCGATAATGGATTCCCGGTTCTTCCTGCGGTAAGTGCCGATGATACCATTATTTGTAAGATCTATATTTAGCTTTGCTAGAGCATTCTTGATCGCTGATGGCCAGACAAAGTTCTTTTGATTCCAGCGTCTATCTCGAAAATTTCGCATGTTTCTGGTTCTTGGAATATTTCAGAATTAATGTCTCTTCGGCTTCTCGCAAAACGGCTTATTCGATTTTCACAAGCTTAGCCTTAAATGGAAGGTTTGGTAGCAGATTTTGATCTGATCAAGTTCATAAGAATCGCACATATGGCTGCGGAAATACGGTATGAATACTACGATCCCATATGAAATCTTTAAATGTCAAAAACCTTTCGGTAAAGCTCATGTATATAGAATATTGAACCACATATAAATCTCCAGGAGTCTGATTTGAATTCAGATTGTTTCCTTATCGAAATTATTTTCGAATGCAACGATCGATTATGTCTCGATCGACTGTTGAGTTTAATTTGGAATCGATTCAGAAGTCGGTCTGTATTAGCCTTTCCATGAGATGTTTGTTTGATAATACACAGATGGGTCCTTCCTTCCGCGCCCAGCAAACGTTTCATTTGATGTTGGACTGGATCGATGATCTCATTTAAACTTCACATTTACCCGAGAATGGTCAAAATAAAAATTATCATGGGATGGTAATTTCTTAAACTACCATAATAGTTTTCAGTTACGAAAAGCAAAACTCTATGGAAGCTATTTTTATTCTATAAAACGTGACAATTTTTTGAATTTTGGTTATTTTAAAAAAAATTATTTGCCCCCTGATTTTTTTCAGCGATTTTGCAGGGGGGGGGGGGGTGACATAATTTTTAAAAAATATTTGTAATGGCCTTATTGTTACATTGATTTATACTTAATTGGTGGTGGTGCATCGCACAAACAATTTTTAGTAATTTTCTTACTTCCGTAGGGTTTTCTGTTTGCCAGATAGTAAGGTGATCAGTCTCACTATTTAGCTTTATTGAAGTTCCTCGTTTGTTATTATTTTCACTTGTCTTCCTTGTCATGGCTCTAGTGTTTACCATGAGGACAGACAGACAGTATTCAGACTTCGTAGTATTGCATGACAAAGCGTCTGCGCATATATTGGATTTACCTGCTAAGTATTCGATATCAAAATCGAATTCCTCTAAATCTAATCTCATTCGAATTAATTTTGATGTTGGGGTTTTCATTCCAAAAAGATTGGTCCGTCATCTGTTCTCACCAAAAATCTTTGACCATATAGACGAGGTTTGAAGTATTTTTTTATTCATTTCGTTTATTTGATAGGCATAAATGCGTTAGCTTGGCCTACAGAAAGGTGGAACAAATATTTATGAGAAATTTCACAGGTATCTTAAAACTAGGGATACAATTCTATTTACAAGATGGAGGACAAGAGATTCAATAAAGAGTAAAAATTACAGCTATCTTACAACTAGAAATACAGAATACAAAATTGATTTTTTAACGAAGACTTATGCTTGGCCAAGATATTCACAGTGGGCTTATTTCCACATCAGTGTAGCAGCAGGTGTATCGAGGACAGGGGAGAGAAGGTGTATATGGTGACAGGGAAAGAAGAGCAAAACTTGCAACTTTCGCGCAAACGGGAGATCAGCGAAGCAAATTTGCGCCTCAGTCTAGTAAGTCGTCGAGTACCGGGTTGGCGGATGGTATTCTTCGGACCCGCGGGGAATCCTTCAAAAGTCATCGGACATCAAGTCGCTCTCGCTTCAGTTTCCTTCTATGCAGGCGTAGTGGTAAAGGCGATGGTGGCTACATAGTGGCACTCTGGAGCTGATCGGTTCCACAAAGCAAGAGGAAATTTCTAAAAACAAGAAATAAAACAGAGGGGCTATATTGGGATATTTATCGTTTTAATGAAATTGTAAATAAGGGACATATAGGGGAGATCGCGATTTGCTAACATATCCCGGACTGGGACATTGGGTGGTCTACCTCGGGCCCGAGGGGAATCCTTCTGGCGTCACAATACTCAGCACAAACCCAGACAACGTAGTCGATGTCGTGATAACCCTCGTCACAAGCGCACAGACTACTCTCCGCAAGCCCAATACGCTGCAAATGTGCATGCAACGTGAAGTGGTTAGACATGATCCGGGACATTACACGAATGAAGTCCCGACCCACATCCATCCCCCTGAACCATGGCTTCGTTGATACCTTCGGGATAATGGAATGTAGCCATCGTACAAGTTCACCATTGCTCCATGAGGTTTGCCAACTGTTGAGTGCCCACTGACGACAAATACTAAAAAAAATCGTTGAAGCAGATTGGTCTTTCGTATATGTCACCATTTAATGCGCCCACCTTTGCTAATGAGTCGGCCTTTTCATTGCCCGGGATAGAGCAATGAGAGGGGATCCAAACAAAGGTAATCTGGTAAGATTTTTCAGATAACGTATACAAGGACTCCCGTATCTTCCCCAGAAAATACGAGAATTGTTTTTAATGTAGAATACATTTAAGATTTCAATATAGGGGTCCCGTTTCAAAATATCGGCTGCGGCGCCGCGTCAGATTTTGAACGTTAATAACTTTTATCATACTTAACAGAATGATTTGATTTTTAGGCCAATTTGTTGAAAATATGTTGCTCTATGCTGTATTAAAATTTGAAGTAGCGCGATTATATAAATATCTGTCGGTCGGTTTTTCTCATCATTCGTATTCGTTCAAGCACTAGCAAGCAGCCAGTCCACCGAAGGAAAGCAGTTGGCGATGACGACGGTCGGAAAAAGTGCCCCAGCTACTGGTGACTCATCGCAACCCGATCAGGAACTGTCGCCCTGCAAGAATTTCGCCCCAACTAAAGGGCAACAGAGCAACTAATCTGTAGGCTATCGTTCCAGCGTCTGGTTAGTGAGATTGTACAGGACTGCAAAATCGAGCTACGCTTACAAAACTCAGTCGTAATGATGCCCCGAGAAGCCAACGATGCCTACTTGGTCGGTTTGTTCGAGGATGCAAAATAGTGCGCCAAGCGCATAACTTTCAGGCCGAAAAAATTAAACTGGCTCACCGTGTCCGCGGGGAGTGCGTCTGAATTATGCTCCCGCTATAAAACAATAAACGGTTCTTTACAGGACCAATTAATTGTGTTCTAATAAGAGTTAAACTGAAATTTACATTTTATGATGTATAACAAATAATTTTCAGAAAGCTATATAAGAAATACGATGTGTGGAAAGAAAGAAAGAGAATTTAAATACCATCATAACTATAACGAATGTGGGTGGGGAACCATCCCATGGCCAGTATCAGCGCTAACAAATAAGACAAAAGAATTTAAATTTGTGAAAATCTTTTCCTTCCTTCTTTTCAAATCTGCAACATTCTTTGAAAATATTGTTGGAATGTTGTTATTGAAAAACTGAACATGCAAGTTTGCTAGCACTGGCCACTAGATTGAAGGCGATGGAAAGACAGAATATTCGTTTTGGTTATGCTAGTATTCAGGAATCCGAATATATTGGCTCAAATGGCACGTTCCCCGTACATAGTCGGGGATTTGTGCCTTATGCTAGTATTGGAAGTCGAACGGAAAGGAAAGGCACAGGAATGGCACGAAAACGAGCGATAGTAGTACTTTCTCGTGTTTTCATATATGAATACTGGTCGGTCGGTTTTTCTCATCATTCGTATTCGTTCAAGCACTAGCAAGCAGCCAGTCCACCGGAGGAAAGCAGTTGGCAATGATGACGGTCCGCAAAAGTGCCCCAGCTACTGGTGGCCCATCGCAACCAACTACCGATCAGGAACTGTCGCCATGCCAGTATTTCGCCCCAACTAAAGGGCAACGGAGCAACTAATCCGCCGGCTAACATACCAGCGTCTGGTTCGTAAGGTTGTGTATTACTTCAAAGTCGAGCTACGCTTACAAAAGTCAGCCGTAATGAAGCCAGTGATGCCTACTTGGTCGGTTTGTTTGAGGATACAAAATAGTGCGCCAAGTACGTAACTTTCTCGCAAAAGAAATCAAACTGGCTCACAGTGTCCGCTGGGAGTGGGTGTAAATTACAATAAAAGCAACGGTTCTTTTCAGGACCAATCAATTGTGTTCTAGTGAGAGTTAAACTGAAACTTTCATTTTAAGATGTGTAATTTTCAACAAGCAACATAATACGTTGTGTGGAAAGAATTAGCTTGCACACGGAACAAAAATTTAAATTATCCTCTTGCTCGTTTCGTGCACTGCTTTTCCATTCCTTTCTACTGCTATTATCAGTATTGCCAAAACGAATGTGCGTGTTCCTTCACCATCCCTCTAGTGATCAGTGTGCATGTGTTTAAGAGAAACGTTGAAGTCGCATGCTTCTATTCAAGCTTTTTGGCAGCCTCCGTGAACTAACTGCATTAAATGATTTTTTTGTGCAGCTCCGTGCTAGTAGCAAACAAAATGGCCCTACCAGTGTCTGATTCGTGAGATTGTGCAGGATTTCAAAGTCGAGCTAAGCTTATAAAGTTCAGCCGTAATGGTACTCGAAGAAGCCAGTCTTGTCGTTTTGTTCGAGGCTACAAAACAGTTCGCCAGGCACGTAACTATCATGCCAAATATATCCAACTATCCAGCGCATCACCAACACCAACGCCGATACCAAAGGTTCTTTTCACAACCACCATTATTACCATAGAGAATTATTTAAAAAATTTCCCATTCAAACGTGATTCTGTTGAATATTATTAGATTTAAATTAACGTCTCGAATTGAAATCACGACGCTCCGGTTATGTCACAGACATTACCCACCCAACTTTTTTATTGTGACCACGACTAACGGTTTAATATAGACACCCCATTTCAATATTTCGGAAGGAACAGAAGGTCGAGTTTGGAAAGTTTGTAACTTTCATTGTACTTAACCAAATTACACAATGTTTGCACTAATGATTCAGAAATATGACCAGGAATCTTCTATTAGATTTGTAAGTATTTATAATTTACATGAATAAAGAAAACTTGATTTTCAGGAATCAATTATTATCTATTCTGCCATTGGCCAGTACTATGCGACTTCCTCATGCTAACAATTCATTTCATCGTTAGCCATCTCCCTCACCAAGGCCAACAACGCCAACAAAAACGGTCCTTTTCAGGACCTCCATCATTTTTGTAAAGAATAATTTGAAATATTCTTCGCCCAAATCACCTTTTGTCCGAAAATTCCCATGAGTATCAACATATTTGAAGAACGTGTTCCTTATGTATTCTACATCTCTCCGGTTATGTCGCAGACATTACCCACCCATCTTTTTGGGCATCATCGCACGAAGAGCCTCGATAGAGCTGAGGCTGTCCGAGATGATGAAGTAGTGATCTGTGGGCAGAGTGTCGATGATCCCAAGGGTGTACTGAATAGCAGCTAATTCTGCGACGTAAACTGAAGCGGGATCGTTGAGCTTGAATGAAGCGGTGATAGTATTATTGAAGATACCGAAGCCAGTGGACCCATCGAGATTTAATTTAATGTAGAACATTTTGTCACAGTCGACTTCTCGGAATTTATTATAAAATATATTGGGGATCACTTGTGGGAGTATGTGATCCGGTATTCCACGAATCTCTTCCTTCATGGATGTGTCGAAGAATACAGTAGAATCAAAAGTATCTAGAAAACGCACATGGTTGGGATTACACGAAGAAGTCTTGATGCTCTGTGCCATGTAGTCGAAGTACAAGGACATAAAACGGGTTTGAGAATTAAGCTCGACGAGTCTTTCGAAGTTTTCAATCACCAACGGGTTCAAGATATCGCATGAGCAATCGATATGAGAGTTCCCAAAATCGATTTTTCAACGGGAGAACGCCCGACAGCACTTCGAGACTCATCGTATGGGTCGACTGCATGGACCCTAAGGCGATACGCAAACAACGATACTGAATTCTTTCGAGTTTGATGAAATGTATGTTCGCGGCGGAGCGAAAGCAGAAGCATCCGTATTCCATTACCGACAGTATCGTTGTTTGATACAACCTAATTAGGTCTCCTGGATGTGGGAACCCCACCATGTTCCAGTTATTGTCCGGAGAAAATTGATCCTTTGTTGGCATTTTTGTTTTAGATACCTAATGTGACTTCCCCAGGTACCTTTAGAGTCGAACCAGACCCCGAGATATTAAAATGTGAAGACCTGATTGATCGTTACACCCATGAGTAGAAGCTGGAGTTGCACCGGCTCACGCTTCCTAGAAAAGACGACCAGCTCAGTTTTCTCCGTGGAGAACTCGATACCCAGCTGAAGAGCCCAAGCAGACAAATTGTCCAAAGTATCTAGTAATGGTCCTTGCAAATCGGCAGCTTTGGGCTCTGTAACAGAGACCACCCCGTCGTCTGTAAGTTGCCTTAGCGTGTATGAATGGGCAAGACAATCGTCAATGTCATTCACGTAAAAATTGTCGAGTAGGGGACTTAGACATGAGCCCTGGGGAAGACCCATGTAGCTCAGCCTCGCAAGGAACGAAAAAGGTGAGCACAAAAGTCAGCCTCATGTGGGAGTGTTTGAGAGTGAATCAAAGTGCGATTGAGAGAGCACCCAAGTAAGCCTCATACAGGACGTATGAACGCGTAAGTGAGAGTCAATGAGTACATTTAGTACAGCCATCCCCCCAGAAGTAATACCGAGAGGTAGTTCCTGGGAGGAATGATGGCGGAGCCCAATGGAGTTTAATCGGTATTAATGGCAGCCTCACCATTCGAGCCCGACACGCCCCCAGTGCACCCCGTGTGGTAGATTGGACACTACCAATAGCACGTGTACTGGGCCACGACGTAAAGGTCTTCTCCATTGTAAAAAAAGACCCATGTAGCTAAATCGCGATGTTGTTAAGTCGCCATGCGAAAAATGCATATGCTTCTCAGACAACAGGCTTAGCAAAAAGTTATTTAAAATCGGTGAAAGACCATGCTGATGCAGCTTCTCTGAAAGAACATTGATAGACACTGAGTCAAAAGCCCTCTTAATATCCAGGAAAACTGATGCCATCTGCTCTTTACTAGCATAGGCCATTTGAATTTCTGTTGAGAGCAACGCAAGGCAATCGTTCGTCCCTTTGCCTTTGCGGAAGCCAAATTGTATATCTGACAGTAAGCCATTTGCTTCGACCCAATTGTCGAGGCGAAACAAGATCATTTTCTCGAACAACTTCCGGATACAGGAAAGCATTGCAATCGGTCGGTACGAGTTGTGGTCGGAGGCTGGTTTTCCCGGTTTTGCGATGGCGATAACCTTCACTTGCCTCCAGTCATGAGGAACAATGTTACCCTCAAGGAACTTGTTAAATAAATGCAGCAAACGCCTTTTAGCAGAATCAGGCAGATTCTTCAACAAGTTGAATTTGATTCTGTCTAACCCCGGGGCGTTATTGTTGCACGAGAAGATGGCAAGTGAGAACTCCACCATAGAAAACGGTGTTTCGTTCGCGGTATCGTGAGGAGACGCGCCCTGGTATGTTTTCTGTACCGGGACAGAGTCCGGACAGATCTTCTTGGCGAAGGCGAATATCCAGCGGTTTGAATATTCCACGTTCTCGTTGATACTGTTTCGGTTACGCATACGTCGATCCGTACCCCAAAGAGTGCTCATCGCTGTTTCTCTCGTTAACCCGTCGACGAACCGGCGCCAATAACTGCGTTTCTTGGCGTTCATCAAACACTTCATTCGCTTTTCTAGCGACGCGTATTGTCGATAGCTATCGGGTAACCAGTCGTCCCGGAAGGCTTTATACGCAGTGGACTTTTCCGCCTACAGTTCTGAGTACTCTTTGTCCCACAGGGAGATCGTCCGTGGGTGTTCGTGCCCGATACTGGTTCAGTCTGAGCTTGATTCGCACTGTCGAGAATCAAGCCAGCCAACAGCCTGTACTCTTCCTCCGGAGGAAGTTCTTGAATGGATTCGACTTTAGCGGATATCGCGGTCGCGTAACTCTTCCAATCAATGTTCCGTGTGAGGTCATATGAGACATTGAATGTTTCTGATGGTCTTGAACCGTTGGCAATTGAAATTACGATAGCCAAATGGTCGCTACCGTGGGGATCAGGGACCTAACGTGCAATCTAGCTGTAGCGAAGTCGAGCATAAAGATAAATCCAACGCGCTCGTGCGTGCTGGTGGTGTAGGAATCCGTGTCATTTCTCCCGTGTTTGAGATAGTCATGTTGAAATTGTCGCAAAGATCTTGGATTAATGTTGATCTGTTATCATCGTGAAGACCACCCCATACCGTACCGTGCGAGTTAAAGTCTCCTAGAACTAGCCGCGGTGCCGGTAGGCATTCCGTGATATTACAAAGCGTTCGATTCCCTACCGACGCTCTAGGGGGAATGTAGATGGAAGCAATGCTAAGGTATTTGCTTTTGGTCCTTATTTCACAAGCGACAACTTCAATGCCTGGTGTCGAAGGGAGGTTAATTTGGTTGAAGGAATAGCACTTTTTAATCCCCAAAAGTACTCCTCCATAGGGGTTTTCTCGATCCAGACGAATTATATTAAAGTCGTGGAAGTTGAGATTCATATCGGAAGTTAACCAAATTTCACATAATGCGAAAACTCGATACCCAGCTGAAGAGCCCAACAGACAAATTGTCCAAAGTATCTTGTAATGGTCCTTGCAAATCGGCAGCTTTGGGCTCTGTAACAGAGACCACCCCGTCGTCTGCAAGTTGCCTTAGCGTGTATGAATGGGCAAGACAATCGTCAATGTCATTCACGTAAAAATTATCGAGTAGGGGACTTAGACATGAGCCCTGGGGAAGACCCATGTAGCTAAATCGCGATGTTGTTAAGTCGCCATGCGAAAATTGCATATGCTTTTCAGACAATAGGTTTAGCAAAAAGTTATTTAAAATCGGTGAAAGACCATGCTGATGCAGCTTCTCTGAAAGAACATTGATAGACACTGAGTCAAAAGCCCTCTTAATATCCAGGAAAACTGATGCCATCTGCTCTTTACTAGCATAGGCCATTTGAATTTCTGTTGAGAGCAACGCAAGGCAATCGTTCGTCCCTTTGCCTTTGCGGAAGCCAAATTGTATATCTGACAGTAAGCCATTTGCTTCGACCCAATTGTCGAGGCGAAACAAGATCATTTTCTCGAACAACTTCCGGATACAGGAAAGCATTGCAATCGGTCGGTACGAGTTGTGGTCGGAGGCTGGTTTTTTTGGTTTTGCGATGGCGATAACCTTCACTTGCCTCCAGTCATGAGGAACAATGTTACCCTCAAGGAACTTGTTAAATAAATTCAGCAAACGCCTTTTAACAGAATCAGGCAGATTCTTCAACAAGTTGAATTTGATTCTGTCTTACCCCGGGGCGTTATTGTTGCACGATAAGATGGCAAGTGAGAACTCCACCATAGAAAACGGTGTTTCGTTCGCGGTATCGTGAGGAGACGCGCCCTGGTATGTTTTCTGTACCGGGACAGAGTCCGGACAGATCTTCTTGGCGAAGGCGAATATCCAGCGGTTTGAATATTCCACGTTCTCGTTGATACTGTTTCGGTTACGCATACGTCGATCCGTACCCCAAAGAGTGCTCATCGCTGTTTCTCTCGTTAACCCGTCGACGAACCGGCGCCAATAACTGCGTTTCTTGGCGTTCATCAAACACTTCATTCGCTTTTCTAGCGACGCGTATTGTCGATAGCTATCGGGTAACCAGTCGTCCCGGAAGGCTTTATACGCAGTGGACTTTTCCGCCTTCAGTTCTGAGTACTCTTTGTCCCACTGGGAGATCGTCCGTGGGTGTTCGCGCCTGGTACTGGTTCAGTCTGAGCTTGATTCGCACTGTCGAGAATCAAGCCAGCCAACAGCCTGTACTATTTCTCCGGAGGAAGTTCTTGAATGGATTCGATTTTAGCGGATATCGCGGTCGCGTAACTCTTCCAATCAATGTTCCGTGTGAGGTCATATGAGACATTGAATGTTTCCGATGGTCTTGAACCGTTGGCAATTGAAATTACGATACGCAAATGGTCGCTACCGTGGGGATCAGGGATCTAACGTGCAATCTAGCTGTAGCGAAGTCGAGCATAAAGATAAATCCAACGCGCTCGTGCGTGCTGGTGGTGTAGGAATCCGTGTCATTTCTCCCGTGTTTGAGATAGTCATGTTGAAATTGTCGCAAAGATCTTGGATTAATGTTGATCTGTTATCATCGTGAAGACCACCCCATACCGTACCGTGCGAGTTAAAGTCTCCTAGAACTAGCCGCGGTGCCGGTAGGAATTCCGTGATATTACAAAGCGTTCGATTCCCTACCGACGCTCTAGGGGGAATGTAGATGGAAGCTTTTGATCCTTATTTCACAAGCGACAACTTCAATGCCTGGTGTCGAAGGGAGGTTAATTCGGTTGAAGGAATATCACTTTTTAATCCCCAAACGTATCAGAAGGCTTTTAAGAGGATCAGTAACATTGAAAGCTGTGAATATTAAGTCCACGATGTCAGAAAATTTCATTGGTCCATTACTGGACTGAGTGTCTGTTTGAAAAAGAGGGACACTTGGGGTTTCTGGTGTCTCTGGAAGTGGTGGGTACTCCTTGTTTGAATTAAAATTTCCAAATCCGGGAGCAGATTGCTTCGGCTTTAGTGCAGCACTTCCGTTGGTTTTATTAGATGTGGTTGGCGCACTCTCAGAGGAGGACACCTTGGGACCCTTAAGAGGTAGTCTAGGGGAGGCAAGATTTCTCCGCTTCCTGGACTCCCCGGGTTAACAAAAGATGTTCCCTCTTATGGATTATCAGATTCTTGCTCAACAGGAGCCAAAAGGGCAAAGGAGTTTTCGGAAAGGACAGATGGCGAAGCATTCTTTAACATTTCTGCATAAGAGCGCTTCGAGCGTTCCTTGAGGGAGCGCTTAATTTTATCCCCGCGCTGTTTGTACGCAGGGCATGATTTAAGAGCTTGCGGAGGGCCCCCGCAGTAAACACACTTTTCAGTGTCTGTGTCACAAGAGTCATCTTCATGCTCTCCACCGCACTTGCCACATCGTTTTTTATTGCCACAATAGGTGGCTGTGTGGCCCAACTGTTTGCAGTTGCTGCAGTTCATTACCCGGGGTACAAACAGGCGTACAGGCAGGCGGACGTAATTTGGAAGAGACGATCCGGCGAAAGTCACTCGAAGCGAGCCTGATGGTATATAGGATTCTTTATCTCCAGCGAGCGTGTGCAATTTCTTGCAGTCTAATATTTTCACCGACTTTAGTAGGGGGTTTTTAAAACAGCCAGCGCCATACTTCAGCACGTCCTCGCATGTCAAACACGGTACATACACCCTATAGTGCTGCGTAAAGTGGGTACAGGAAGCAATCCCGTTTGCCTGTGCGAGGACGCTAACAACAATTTTTAACTTATTCGCGCGAACCCTTGTAATCTGGGTCACGGCCGAGTAATGCTCTGTCAGATCACGTGATATTTTCAAAATATCAAATGATTTATTGGTGGTCCGGAAGTAGACCACAAATGGCCCAGTCGAGTTCACTGGGTATGCTTTTAGGCGAGGGGGTTTAGTAGGAGGCTTATCAGGGGATGTTTCATCATCCATATTATCATCGGTGGGCTGACCGTCGAGAGACATTTTAGCACGAGATCAGCACTTCGCGCAAAGAACGATAAAAAGAGCAATAACGGAATGTATCAAGAGCAAAACAGAAAATAATAGTAGAAGGGAAACTGGTACTTATCTTTTCGATGCCGATGACCTTCGCTGGGACTGGCTGACAATACCAGCACGACAAACTTTGTTTTCGAAACAAAGGCCTAGCAATCACAACTGGCTTTGACACTGCACTGAGCACTGGACACAATAAAAACTGAGCCGGGGAAGGCAACTACAAAAGCACTAGCACACGTCTTATCCGAGCGCAAGCCGAACAACGAATGAGGTTTGAATGGGGTTTATAGCCCAATGAATGGCTGTTAATTATTTCTCAATTGTAGTTTTGTTTTTCTCGCCGAGGGTAAATGTTTTACTAGCAAAAGCGATCGGTAGATCTTTATGTTCAAAGTATTGCGAAAGTACCGCGCCGCATCCAACGTCTGACGCGTCTGTTGTTAGAATGATAAAAAAAATGTTTAAAATCAGGGTATTGGAATATTGGAAGCGACATAAGGCACCTACGTAATGTATTAAACGCGTTTTGACATGCAGTTGTCCAAGAAAATATTGCGTTTTTCTTCATTAGTTGGTTCAAGGGGTGTGCAATGGTGGCAAAATTCGAAACAAACTTCCTGTAGTAGTTACAGAAAGCAACAAAGTGACGTTCTTCGTCTGTATTTGTAGGGATAGGGTAGTTTTTTACTGTTTTAAATTTTGAGTTATCAGGTGAGATGCCTTTATCTGTAATGTTGTGTTCAAGGTAAGTTACTACTGTTTGAAAAAAATTACATTTATCTGGGCAGTGGCGTAGCCAGGGGGGGTTTTGGGGGTTAAACCCCCCCCCCCAAAACCAAAATTAATTGGATTGAAAAAAAATTGATGCTGACGAATTTAATTTAATATTCCACAAAATATTTTTGGAAAAATATTCTCTGATCACTACATTGAGAACTGCGTTTAAAGCGTCATGAGAACTTTTGGAAAATTGTGGGAAGGGGATCTTGTAACTTATCTCTTAGCCAAAATCCCATAGTTGTCAAATTACTTCAATGTAAAATAAAATAACTGACTGAATTATTATGAGCTCATTTTTGGAAAGATGCTTCAAAATATGGATTAGAGACAATTTTTCGAATGGGAATCTAAATTTGAATAGGTTGATTGCATATAAAACATAAGCTCGTTTACCGAAAACTTACATACATTTCAACATTTGCTGAAAATGTATTTTTTTAGATTGTGTAGAGTTTAGACAGCAATTCAATATGGTTAACAACAAGAATAACATTTCAGAAACTAGTTGAAAGCTGATGTAATTTTGACTCTAGCAGGTCAGGATAGGTTTTATGAGCATTGGATTTTTGTTGTATTATCAACTATATGAATAGCCTCTTAGCAGGATGCAATGAATGGCGTACTAAAATTTTGTGTGCTACGTACTGGTACTGCAAGTTGTGAGGTTGACTAATGAAGAAAAGTAAAATTAATGCTCGATAAATTTTTAACGGTCACGATCACATTCATTCGAAACTGCCAAATTTCGATGTTAAGTAACATTGAAGAATTTCAAAACGTAAAACTGTTCATCTGCTGATAGAATAATTTTGACGGTTAATCCTCCTAGAAGTAATTATAGACAAGAATTACTCTTCAACCAAATTTGGGTCGAGACTTAATATCTCCAGCAAAGTTTTCGAAAGTGCTATTTCAAACAACTTTGTCAAAGACATAAATATCCCACATATTCAGAGTATCGAAATATAGTAGTAGAAAACCTTTACAACAAGCTATTCTGAAATTACTGTATTCGATAAATCTCTTCTGCGGTAATTAAATAATAAATTCACATTGCGTTCAAGGTGCCTTTGAAGCTTACAAAAAAAAATAAGGGAACTGGATTTAAAACAAATAATTCCCAGATATTAAAAGGACTCAAAAACACAAAGAGTGATTCCATTTTCAGGAGCTAGCATCAATTCGGCGCTAGCTTAGTCCGCCCACCAAGTTAGTGTCGGATTCTGATGAGATGAAGTCGAAACGCAAGTTTCAGTTCCATCCATCCATAATTTAGTTTGTTGCAATGATTGTTTCAAACAATTTTATCCGTAGCGCAGACAAAAATAGTTTTCACCTAAATTTTTCTTCACCAAGAAGAAATAGCAGGCCCATTTAAATTCCTATATGTTGAATTCATGTAGCCTTCATATTTTCAATAAAATTGTTTGAAATGACATTATCAAAAACTTTGCTGAAGGCACCATGTCTCTTAATATTTTTGAGAAATTAATCCACCATAATTACCTCTATGAGAGTTAATCACTAAAATTTCTATATCAAAGCAGGCGCTGTTTTATGTTGATAACTTTCCGAAGTTGTCAAACCTTCAAAGTCAAGGATTATTATATTAGGTGATCTTGAACGTTGAAAATTTTTTAGATCATTTATCCCACTTTAAAAGATCGCAATTTTGACTTCATTGACATATTATACAAGAAAATAATCTATAGAGGTTTGAAAACTGTTCCATGTTGATCCTTCTTGTTTGTAGACTGGAATGACATCTGTTAGACTACTTATGTTTTTGAGTTTTCAATAATTTATCAAACTCATATTAAATTTTAGCATTTTTTCAAAAAATTTGCGATTTTCATCCAAACCCCCTCCAAACCAAATTTCTGGCTACGCCACTGCGAAAGGTAGTCTCTTGAAATTGAAATGTCCGGATGAGGTTGAGAATGCGGTATATTTGACCCATGGTCTAGTGCAAACCAGACATCAGGTCAAGTGTGGTGAAGTATTTTGCTCTTCCCAGTTGGTCAAGGATGGTATCTATCCGTGGTAATGGGAACTTATCAGCTAATTTTTTTTGTTGAGTTGACGAAAGTCAACTACCAGTCTCCATTTCTTTGTGGCGTTGTCCGCCTTCTTTGGCACCAACAGTATCGGTGAATTATAAGGCGATACTGACGGCTCTATTACATCGTTGTCTATTAGTTTTTGTACTTGTATTTTTATTTCTTCGTTTTTTGAGTATATTCTTGTAATTGGGGATATACTCAAGTACTTTGTCATGGAGAATAATATTCTGTGTGTAGAAATTACTAGTAGTTAGATTATCGTTTTCCTAAACCAGGAGGTAATTTATCTACTTTCAGTTTTATTTTCAGCTCTTGTAGCCTACTTTTTTCGTTAGTTTCTTTGACTCGGGAATACGCTACTTGCTTATAATCTGATAATGGCTGAAATATTGGCTTGAAGTCTTGTAGTACAAACTGTGAATTTGTGGTGTTTATCAATTTAATGTATGGATTATCGAGTGATATTATAGAATTACCACAAAAGATTTCAGGTTGAATTTCTTGAGATATAACTACAGAGTTTTTAGTGATTGTAAGGTTTGGTATTCTTTTAATCACTTCGCATCGTGCGGGTATTAGGGGAACATGGGGAGACTTGACCAGGTTTTCAGCTAAAACTGCATAAATCTCTAAAAAACCTTCAATCCCTCAGAACTCATTGAGATATAATGTGCAAAGTTATTGTGCGTCTTCATGATTTTTTTCAGAACTTTTAATTTCATTTTTGAAAAGTTACAAAAGTTTTTTTGGTCAAGTCTCCCCACTGCGGGGAGACTTGACCATGGCGTGGGGAGACTAAAAAGAAAGTTTTGAAAAATCATAACAAAAAATAATGACGTAAAACATACTATAATTATATTTTTCCATATTCTCGAGGTCATTAGGCAGCAGTAAAAAATATAAAACGGTTGCGTTTGATAAATTTCGATTTTTTTAATGCATTTCTTTTTAATGGTTAACTGTACTGCTTGCATTGCGTGTTCACCCGTCAAGAAATCAGTCCTACTGTTGCTAACTTTGTTTATTGATACTAAAATATAAAGAGTTATATTTGAGGTGGGATTTTTTATGGCGTGATTAACATCAACAGTAGATACCAAAGTATAATAAATATCAGAAATTTTGTATCTTTCTTCGGCTAATTGCCACTTGGTCAAGTCTCCCCATAAAATCTTGGTCAAGTCTCCCCAACATTAGTTATTGCGTTCAATGTCATGCAAATTCTAGTAATAACTATTCCAATGTTCCAATTTATGTAAAATCATTTCACTGCTTCACAAGGATTAAGATGGTATATTAGTGCATTAATAGTCATTCGTAGTCGAGTAGATATGTCTATACAAAGTTTGATAAAAAATTACATAATTTAATGCAAATTTATTAATCACGTAATATTTTCTGTAAGGAAAGGATTTTTCATTCAAAACTTTAAAAATTACTTTAAGGGATCGCAACAAGTATAAAACTATTTTTGAAAAAAAAAATTGAGAATCGAATAGAAGACGCCAAAGCCAAAAATAGAATTTTGCCCTTGATCAAATCTCCCCATGTTCCCCTCTAATATTCTTATTGATATTGTCTTCTATTGGCATCGAAATATTGATATCCGGAAGGTTAAAATGTAATAACCAGCTCTCATAATCTATACAGCATTTATATTTAATAAGAAAATCTCGTCCTAAGATTCCGTCTGTAGGGATTGGGAACTCTGCTCCAACTAGTTGGAAAGTGTGTGTAAAATTTATACCGTCACCGTAGTGTAATGTTAACTTTGTTCCAGCTAATGTTTCCGAGGCTCCCTCGGTTATACCACAAATTTTAACTTGCTTATTTCTATTTAGTTTCGTATAGGTAGTTAATCTGTTTATTTTAAATATAAATATGTCGGCTCCGCTATCTATTAGAAAACTATATTTACAATGTGTCGACTGAACGCCTGTGACAAAGTTGACTTTGTTTCAGGTTTGTTGAAAATATTGGTTTTGCGGATGGGCTTGGCTCGGACCGGCCTGTCAGCCGGTTTGCCCCAAAAAATTTGATTGTTTATTCATACCAGTTGGTATATTAATAATTTACCTACTTGTTTGGAATTGGTCAGCGACGTGAATTGTCGTATCTACTTCCCCCGCGGCTGGTACAGCCTCCTCTGTCGCAGTAAGACCGCGGCTGGTAGCCGTTAGGTTGATTAAGCCAGTGCCACACGCAGAGAAATAAGGCATATTCGAATCAAATATTTTGCGACTTTGATTATAAGTCAAAGATTTTGTTAAAACAGAAATGCAATTTCTCTATTTCAAATACCAAACATTGTTGGTACAAAAATATCGGCATTGGTGACAAAATAATCTGCATTTTGATTCTAAAATCCCTGCAAAAAGCAGGGAATATTCGTATCAAATATATTCAAACTTTGATTCAAATTCAAGTATTTAGTTGAACCAAAAAAGCATTGGTTGGTTGTACAATAGCATTATTTAAAACAAAAATATTGCTGTTAGATTTAGAAATATTGCTTGAAAATGGATAGACTGTGTTTGGTTCGATCTTTGTTGTATCATACAAATAAAAAAAATGGACGCATCGGAGGTCGAGAATAAAGAATTGGAGTTCAAGACGCTAGATTTAGACTATTTGAGCATTATAAAAATGTAAATACAATTTGATTAGTGCAATGCGGTCGTGAGTGCTTTCATAGGTGAGAAAATTATTTATTAATGGGGTAATACCTAAGAACCTAATATTATTGTTATTATTCCAGAAAATTGATACATCGTCGAAATTTATCGAACGAGAGAAAGCAGAGGAGCTAAAACAGCATTTTTAGCGGAAAGCTTGGAAAAGTTGTAATTTACATAATTATGCAAATTGGAATTTGGGATTGGGATTCGGTGCAAAATATGAGCATCTTAGGGTAGAAGAAAAAACAAAAATCAAGATGTTAATATTAATTACACCTTTTTTGAAAACAAAATAAAAGTTTTTTGATTCAAATAGATTTTTTCATTGTTTTAAAAAGGAAAAGCATATTTCAACTAAGAAATAACATTCTTTGTTTCAAAAAAAAGATATCATAGATTCAAATAAAATTATTATTGAATCTACACAAAATCCTATGGCGGCTTGTTAGTAGAAACAACAACCATTTTTTTGGGAATCTAACAACAAATATTTTTGAATCTAAAAAATTTGCAATTAGGCCCTGATTCAAAAATATATATTTTTGATTTCTAAGCGAATTATTTTGGAATTTAATATACATTTTTCTGCGTGCAGAGATGTTATGCACCTCAGAGCAAATAGCAAATACAAGTACAAGTTACACCAAAAACTTACCGGCAACCTTACAGCGGCATTTATGAATGTCTCAATAATTTTCTGGCTGATTATAGAACTTACGAGTCACAATTTACTGAGCTTATGATAGATAGCATACAGGTGTAGTTTATGTATGTCATATATCGACTAAGCAACCATCTGTTAGTATGGCCCAGTAAGTAAAGAGACGTGCTCAGTGAGCGAGTAAATGGTTGCCCGATAGTCGGTTCGAATTTTGGTGTTTACCGGTTGTCATTTTTTCCAATCACACGCTATGGTCATGTAATGACGTGTTCAATGGCAGGTCCAAACCCCACCATTGTTAGTAGATTTGAGTGCACTGTTTTTATTGGACTTTCGAGCAGAAGCATTTAACTATCAAAAAGGTAATAATTTTCATATCGCACGTAATATTATGCCTTTTGTTACATCTGATGCAATGGAAATTTAAGGTATGTATCTTTCAAACTGTTTCATTTGACATACTGGTTATCTTTTTTGGGGATCGTCATATTTTTTTCAAGGGGGTTCAAATCGTAGCAATGGAAGACCGGGGGTGTAGAATTACCACATTTTGCGTGATGTACTAAGCGTATTTCACAAGTTCTACGCAAATTTTGTAATTTCGTTGCTTACGAACGAAAGCAAAGACAATAAGGCCATTACAAGTCTTTTTTAAAAATTATGTCCAAGTGTAAATTTTTTTCTGAAGGGGGGGGCAAACAAAAAATAAATATTTATTTTAATAAACACAATTTTTTTTATCTTTTTGCATTTTCTTTCGATTGTTCTCGTGGACGTTTCCGCAGGGTGATTTCGTATAGCGGGGTTGAGCTATTTGTTTTACTAGAAAAATTCAAGCAAACATTACTGAATCAATCAAAAGTTCACATAGGAAAGGGATGCTAAAGCTTTCGTTTTAAATAATTTTCCCAACAGTGCAATTTCTAAATTACCAATAAAAGCTTGAAAGTTCTCTAAGAACTTAATGTAAACATTTAAGAGTACTTTAAGGTATTAACTTTTGGTTGCTTGAATAGATTTCGTTCCGTTGTGGCGGCAGATGGACCGACTGTACACACAAGGCATGAAAATCGGTCAAAGGGAAACCTGCTTGATAACAATGTACAGAAACAGGATTGCAACATTTCACTTATGGACTTTTGGAAAACATTCTGGAATGAATCCAAAGGTAAAGTGTGCGTCAATGGAATTATTCATCTCAGATATGGTTTTCTCTGATATTTTTTCTATTGCGTATTTCGTATACAGTAGCCTGGCGAACGTACATCCTGTGCATACTATACTTTTTCAAACTCTAGTGGAAACATCAGCTTTGGTTTATCGCTTGTGATTGAAGACTTGTAGATTTGTTTGTTTGGTACATGATAGTAATTCGGCTCGGTTCCATGTACATCTTCGAAATCTTTGCATTTTTCTCCATCTTGTTGCGCAGTAGGTAGCCAAATCAGATAAATTCATTTGATAGTCGTACGGATTTATGAAATGTATAGCAATCATCAGTTCATTTTTTGCCTTTTTCATATAAGGAAGACTGTGCAATCACTCTGAAATTCGACTTTTTAAGCTACAACCGGAGTGTCGAGTGTCATATACCACTAGATTCAGTTCGTCGATATCTGAAAATGTCTGTATGTTTTATAGTATGGTTAAATAGCTTCAAAAGTGCATTGGCTCTAGGTGGGATTCACTTTTGTGCGTAACCGCTACTAATAGTCCTTACTTCTCTTCCTTCCTTTTGTTCCACGAGACTGCATCGAAGCCTTATATCGTGGGGAGGCTGATTCAGTCTTAAGACAAAATGATACATTAGAGCGGTTTAGCTCCGAACACATATCCGGCTAATCGCAGTGGTGAACTTCCGTTAGCCGTTTGGCTCCCGTTTCTGTGAACCATTTAGTTCCTGTTTTCGCGAGCCATCTCAATTCCTCGTCGGAAGTTCTCCCGATACCGATGCCTGTTGCGTGAGTCAATTAGCTCGCAGTTTTGTCGCAATCTTCTCGCATAGTCCATAAATCCTGCTCAAAGGGCCAACCAGTACTTGGAGAGGACGGTTCGGCGATACCGGATGGAGCGTAGCTTCTGGTTCGCTGCTTCCGGTTCGTTGAAAACTCGAGGACCCACCGCTGGTGCTTCACTCGACCTACTCGATCTTGTCCCTGACGGTGAAACTAGTCTGCTCACATGCTTCGGTCCGGCGATTCCAGCTGGTTCGTAATGCCCAGTACACTGGCGCCTCAAGCAAAGCTGTGGTTGCTCTCACAGCCTTCCCCTTAACATAATCATCGTAACTTTAAAAGTTCAAATCGATGATATATTTTCCCACCGCGCTGTCTTTCGGCTGCTAGTCATCACCAACTCTGTTTTATGATGGGCAATCGTCTCCGTGTCGAGTGTCTCCTCTTCTAGCGATTGTCCGATTACTTGGAACACCACATCATCCGTGAAGCCGAAAATCGTTATATCTCTGGGAAGGTTCAGCTTCAATACTCCATCGTACACTGCGTTCCACAGCGTCGAGTCGAGGAACGTCAGTTGTAGTTGTGATTCTCCCTTGTCTGTCTCGTAATGTTCGGTACTGAAAGTAGCTCTATAATATCCTGCAGAGTTACTCATGCTGTACAGCGAATGGGCGATTGCTTCCCAGCCAGTACTATTGAAGCATTCTTCACGTCTAAGGGAACCACCACGCAAAAACGATATCCTTATCTCTGCTGTCTCCAAAGCTCCCACAACCGTTTGGATGGATTTCACTGTAGACCTGCCTATAAGGAAGCCGAATTACATGAGATGCCGTTCTCACGGTCCGCGTACTTCGTTAGCTTGTTCAGGATTACTCCTTTTCTCTAACATTACCAAGGGATATATTGACTACGCTGAAAGATCTCCATGTTGTCCCGGCATCGGAAGCAACATCAGCTTTTGTCGCTTCCAATTATCGGATCGTTTTGAATATATCCGGGCTCTCATGTATCACTTCACTTTTATGGCTTTCGCCATCTCGATAAGCTGTTTGTTGGTAAATCGATCTTCACCTTTGTGATCAACCTCCTCACTGTACGGCGAAAATAGATTCATGTTGTGGGGAAAACCTTTCGATGGTGACCTCCATCTTTTCCGGGCACCTTTCAGGTGGTGCAGCTGAGCCTTTTATCTTTGTTATGCCAACTTTGTAGGTCTCTCCTAAGGAAATTCGCGTTGGCTTTGTGGCAAGGCTTTCTTGTACAGCTTGACTGCTTTGTTGAGAGCGGTTCTTGCAGCTCGCTTCCCTTGAGCTTTCTGACATCTGTTTTAATTTTAAATATATTTGACACGGTTCAATGCGTTAGCACAACTGAGCCGTGGAGCGCACCTTATGGGGTCATTTGCTCCGTCTTCTCTCGCGTTTTCGTTTACGTCCATGTCATCATCGGTACTGCATTCATCTTGCTCATCGTCGGGTGTTCTTATTTGTTGTTTGTGCTTACGGGTCGCTATTGTAAATCCTTCTTCATCGGTATTAGATTCCTTATTGGTGTTGTTGGTTTAGAAACATTTGCTGTAATCGTTGTTACTTCGATGTTGGTAATGGCAGTTGGTTTAGTGGTACTGGGGCCGATCGTTGTTAAGCTGGTGTTTGTGAATGCCCGGTCTGCAGTCGTTGGTTTACCAACTGGTTGTGGTTTAACATACGATGATTGTATACCGACTTTGGTCGTATCAGGTGGAATTTCTTTAGCAGTCTCTGCGCAAGGTTTCCCGTGGTGTAGCGGATGATCACAATAATGACAGGTTTGTGACTAGTGTTCGTTGAGAATATTCAACACCATGAAGTAATTTGCATGTGAAAATCAAGTGAGAGGGAATAGGTTTTGTCGGACGCATTCTCACCACACGAACGCCGTTGCGGAGTCTTGGGAAGAAGTTCCTCCAAGTATCTTCCTTAACACTATTCACCTCTCCGTATTTTGACAGGATTTGTTTGATAGCGAAGGAACTAGTACGTGGTACCAGGTCATGTATCTTTATTTCAATACTGTCAACATCTATATACGTTGGGATACTGTATAAAATGTCATTACATTCGATGACGTGTTTCATGTTGTTCTGGGAAGCGAATGATTCTGCTTGACTAATGTTTTTTAACATATTCAGTACCGCATGACGTAAATGGTGAAATTGCACCGCATAAAGTACCGCAAGCTACGTTGAACTTCAAGTTCACCTTCAAAATTTGCTCCCCTTCATCAATTCATGGTATTACCGGATATTTCGTGTAGTCAACAGTAACACAGTTTGCCCGCATCGTGATATACTTTTGCTTTGCATTGTCACTCATTGTTTGTTCACGTTTCACACACTAGGCAGAAGGAATCAATTTTTTCTTTGCAAATAGACCAAGCGTCGCGCGGGTAAATTTGATTATTTGCCCTGCTATTGCAGCGGAGCGATTTCTAGCTTCTGAACTGAGCGAGATGAGAAACCGAAGTGATCTCCGACTTCTTCTCCAAGCTCGGAGGCAACTTATACGTAGATCGATATCGTCGTATTGCACCCGGCGACCGTTTCTCGGTTTCCCATCCCTTGGTATGGTCGCATTACACGCCCTTGTTAGTAGTGCCGTGAACTCGTTCGCATTTAGGTTGAAGAGGATACCTTCAAATTCAAGTTCTTCGACGGACACGTTCCTGTGAAAAATCGCTGTTTTCCATCTTCACTCGTTTATATATCTCCCACATATTCAAATTCATGTTTGGTTCATAGTCCTGTTATCAATGCTGTACCAGATCGCTTGGTGGTCGCTGTGGATATATCCTCGCACACTTTTCAGTCCATCTTTCCGGTTACTCCAAGGCTACAAAAATTGACATCGATAATGGATTGCCGGTTCCCCCTGCGGTAAGTGCCGATGATACCATTATTTGTAAGATCTATATTTAGCTTTGCTAGAGCATTCTTGATCGCTGATGGCCAGACAAAGTTCTTTTGATTCCAGCGTCTATCTCGAAAATTTCGCACGTTTCTGGTTCTTGGAATATTTCAGAATTAATGTCTCTTCGGCTTCTTGGAAAACGACTTATTCGATTTTCAAGCTTAGCCTTAAATGGAAGGTTTGGTAGCAGATTTTGATCTGATCAAGTTCATAAGAAGCGCACATATGGCTGCGGAAATACGGTATGAACACTACGATCCCATATGAAATCTTTAATTGTCAAAAACTTTTCGGTAAAGCTCATGTATACTGAATATTGAACCACATATAAATCGCCAGGAGTCTGATTTGAATTCAGATTGTTTCCTTATCGAAATTATTTTCGAATGCAACGATCGATTATGTCTCTATCGATTGTTGCGTTTAAAATGAAATCGATTCAGAAGTCGGTCTGTATTAGCCTTGTCATGAGATTTTCGTTTGATAATACACAGATGGGTCCTTCCTTCCGCGACCAGCAAACGTTTCATTTGATGTTGGACTGGATCGATGATCTCATTTAAAATTCACATTTACCCGAGAATGGTCAAAATAAAAATTATCATGGGATGGTAATTTCTAAAACTACCATAATAGTTTTCAGTTACGAAAAGCAAAACTCTATGGCAGCTATTGTTGCTCTATAAAACGTGACAATTTTTTGAATTTTGATTATTATAAAAAAATTATTTGCCCCCTGATTTTTTTCAGCGATTTTGAAGGGGGGGGTGACATAATTTTTAAAAAAGATTTGCAATGGCCTAATGTGAATTTTAACGCTTTTCACCGATTGTAATTAACGAAATATGGCGGCACCCACCGTAATAGTGTGAACATAGGCACATCACCAGACAATCATTCAACTGATCCGATTGTATTGTATGATAAATAACCAAAAAATGAATTTTTATTAGACTCTCCTCTTTTTTCGGGCTTGAGACCGACTATAGTAATTTTTATCCAAAATTTATATCTTGCTATCTATGAGATATGGACTTCACAAACAAAAATCAAAGGAAGCAGTATTGCATTATATTATCAACAATTAATCATGATTCAAAAATAATTACTGCAGGCAGATTTAAATCTAACATTTTTATCTATCACTACATAATGTGATATATTGATTCGTTTTCTGTTCGAACGTGAGATCGTTTAGTTGAATATAGCACAAATCTCACAAATGGAATTCGGATTTTTTATTTGAATTTGAACATTTCCGATGTAAATATAATCTATTTAGCTATAACACATGATGTGATATATTGATTCGTTTTCTGTTCGAACGTGAGATCTTTTAGCTGAATATAACTTAAATCTCACAAATGGAACTATTGTTGTTTAGTTGAATGTAGCACACATCTCGCAAATGAATTTTCTAAAATTCTAATCTACCGTAGAATCGTCATTTACACATGTTGAATGATACCATTTTGTGCATGTATCACAAGCAACCCAGTCTTGAGTTTTATTAGCTTCGACCCTGTTATCGCCACACTTAGGACATAGGTTTACAACGTTATCAGAATGATCAATAAGAGTTTTGAGCAAATATGTTCTATATTTGATGGGATCAAAATCTTGATCATAAAGGAATTCGTTCCGAAGATATCGTTCAGCATTATTAACCACGTAAGGTCCACAATGATTGCCATCATTTGGACAGTTTATTCTCATTTCCCTGACTGTTGAGGTTTTAAAAATACTGATTATCTGTAATAATAGATCATTTGTAAATTTTCTTTAGACTTTTTCCAATGTATTCAACAACTTGCTGTACATATATTGAAGTGAATGCCTGCATTGAGAATCAAAATAGTGGAAAACCTTTTTTTCGTGTTAATTATAGCAATTGAAAAAAGATGATTATATAACAGTGGCAGTAAAACTAGTGAATGGTTCAAATTTTCAATAATGATGTCTTTCATGTTCTCACTTGAAATATTATTGCACTGCATGGTCAACCATTGCGAATAATAAACTGGTTTGAACATGCGATTCAACCTTAGTGTGAACACCATAGTGAATACTGAAAAATTTAAGGAGAATTTCGATCAAATAATTGGAAAATCAACTGCTCCAGTTATTTTCCCAAATCATCATATAAAAGCTTATATCTGCTTTTTAACAAAATCCATAGATCAGCACAGGTTCTTGATCGATTTCTAGTGTAGTAAAGTGGATCAGAAATGAGCTTATTTTCTAAAATACTACCAAATCCTTTAAATGTGGTGGAGTCGAAACCTTCAAATACCTGATCGAAAGGAATTGTACTTTTATCGTAGACTGACTCAACATGTCTGATTTTCGAGTCAAATGGTTTGAGTATCTTTATAGTGAAATGATACATGATAGTGTAATGATACATTTTTCAACAATTCCACCTGATTTGGATGTAGCAATATTTGAAATGTATTGCCTACTTTCCTCAGCAATTGTAGACAATCAAGTTTTGGTGGTATCATCAGATACATTTTTCAATTGATGGGGGGGATAACTAATTTCGTGTACGAAATAGGCAAGCTGGCGTTTATACAGCAATCGGGCTTATTCCAGCTAAACCAAAGTTTGGTTGATCGGGTACTTTTTCTGGTGTCTTGTTTTTTGTATTGAAACGGGTTTTAACCTAATAGGTCATTCACCCGTAATTCTGGTGTCTTGTTTGTCTCGAAATATGACTCCATTTCTTTTGCGGAAAAAAAGATCTTGTCTGTATCGTGTTCTTTTGTTTTTGGGACTTTCAATTTCACTTTTAAGCGAACGCTTTTTGAAAGTTTCTTTGATTTTTATCATATCTGAAATATGCATATTTATAATTTTGTCATCATTCCAGGACGATATTGTACTTGTGAGAGATGGTGTCTGATTATACATTTCTCCAACATCACTTCGCTGTGATTTTGGAGTTTCAAGTTTACTATTGGACCGAATACGCTTGTGTTCTGAAGGTCAAACGTTACGTGTTGATCGATTTTTGGGAATTTTAAGTCGAGCTGAAATAATCTTAGGTGCCATCTCCTGTTTATAGATATACTCGATATAATCATCTATACGTATTTTAACTTTTCCCACCGCTTTGGACAGTCTTATATCTTTAACATTTTTGTGATGGGCCTCAATCACGCCGTTATTTGCTCTGTTCGTAGTTATTATCCATATTGCTCAACTCACTATGTTCTTCATACCAGAGGGTTGGAATTAGCATGAGAAGATACGTAACAATTCGACGTAGATACGTTGTTTCGAACTTATATGTAGCTGGTTGTTTCCGGCTAAACTCAAACATGCTTTCAAATTTTTCTTCGATTGTTGCTTTGAATTCGTTATAATCTCTCCGATAGAACGGACTTTGTGAGTATATTGTCTTCGACTTTTCATTATCAATTTCAGATGCTGCTGTAATTCCAGCTTCAACTAAGCCGCTTTGATTTTCAGAACCTTCTATTTCAGTACAGTTTCTAAAGAAGCTCTCAAGGGATTCGTATTTTATATTTTTTTATCTACTGTTTCGGCAATCAAGTATCTTCACAAATGTGGAAAAAGAGTAAAAACTTCATTGCAATCTTTTATGTCATGTATAGCTGATAGAAGACTGCGTAGATTGATTCTATCTGGAACTGATTCAAGTTATGTACGCGTCGTTTTGCTACATGTGATATGCAAAGGCGTATTATAACAATATTTATATCGTTTTCTAAATCTTTAGTCATCTTGGCCATATACTGAGCACAGGCATGCAAATATTGGACAACGCTCATGGAGTTGAAAAACAGACATAATGCATTTATTCCAGCCATTGCGAAATCAGAGGTAACCGATCGAATAATTGTATGGAGTTCTCTGTTCGGCTCGATTCTTATACGGTGTACAATTGTCATCAAACTTTTGTCTGCATCATGACATTTGATTCTGGTAACCAAACTATACATGTAGACTTTATTTTTGCTTTATTTTTTAAATCAAGTAGTAACGGCACACATGGGCTATTTATAGTAGTAGAATATCATGGATAGTATACACCATATGATAATATAACTTACTGTTACCACAAATGATACGACAAATTATTGTAGAGGTAGCACAGGTTTTCGTCTTTTATGACAGCCAATTGGTCCTTTTTTATGTGCACAGGAGGATTACACCATTTCACCACCGGTTGAAGGGAATCTCGGTGACGTCGATGTCCGGGACAGCCTGGAGTTAACACTTCTAAATCGGTCAATTCGTCAAACAGTGGCACGAGAGGACGGGAGTTGAGGCAGCATTCGATTTGTGCTAGCAGACAAATGTGCGAAGCGCTTCAATAAATTTGGCAGTACTCAGGTAACCCACTAATTCAAGGTGCACAGCTTTTGTTGCAAAGCACACGAAAACTGCAACGTAGGCTTTGATGGGTGCAGCTCTTCGATGGGGTGGTTTTAAAGAAATCGGTCCCCAATAGTCGACGCTGGTCGATGAGAATGGTCGAGCTGCGGTGATTCGAGCAGCGGGTAGTTCAGCCATGAATTACTCGAGCAGCTTGGGGCGAGCTCGAACGCAAATCACACACTTGTGAACTGTGCGTTTGGTCAGACTTCTGCCCCCGGTGATCCAGTACCGTAATCGAAGAAGGTTGAGCAGAAGTTGGGGTGCTGCGTGTAGATGCTTCTCGTGGTAGTAGCGAACGAGTATGATGGAGAAATGATGCGAAGCAGGAAGAAGAATGTGGTGTTTACTGTCGTACAGCTGATTGGTCTTCTCCAGTCTGCCACCAATGCGAATCAGCTGATCTGAGCCGATAAAGGGATGAAACCAACAGATACGAGATTTCGGGGATACTGGTTGCGCTTGCTGGAGGGCCTTGTACTCGAGGCTGAAGCTTTGCTGTTGGATGAGTCTGATGATCATCTTCTGCTTCCTTCCGCTCGTGGACTGTGAGGTGTGCTGATTCCGTTCGTGCTGTAGAGGTTTTCCGACAGTTCTGAAGAAATCGTCGACAGTAAGCGGTTACTCGGACCATATGCTGGAAGTCGGAGAAAGTTTCAACGAACTGGTCGACGAATGAGAGTTCAACGGCGGCGGAAATTACTGCTGCTGGTACTTTTCGTGCTTTTATGAGGACTTCGGGAGGCTGATTAGATATTTCTAGAAATTCAACATTACTAGCTCCCGTTGTACTAAACGGAATGGTCAAATCCGGGCACTATTTTGTCGAAATTAAATTTTACCGATCTTTTTTTAAATAGGCCCGCCTATCACCCCCACACCAAAAGGCTTGCACAGAGAGCCCCCTGGTAGTGGACACATCAGTTCTCAACGATAAAAAGCAACATAAGAAGAAAACAACTATTCGCGAATGCGCTGAGAAATTAAATTTTAACGATCTTGTACTAAATTTCAAAATATTCACACCTAGTGTCAGAGACGTAAAAATTTGCTATGATTTTTTTATTAGCGACATTCTAATTGGTTTCCATTATTCACTGGGTGGCGCGTAATAAGACTTTGTTCTAAGTCATGTCTGTATTTGGTTTGATCTTAAACCTTTACCTATAAAAGAACGAACAGCGATTTAGTAGCTAACAATTTTAGGCTTGGTGAACTGCTCCAAATGGGGCGATTTGTAATTATTGATGACAGCAAAACTCCATAGTTTACAGAAAAGCAAGGAGCGTTGGTATACATTAGAGAGCAGTAGGCAAACGACATAAAGGTCGAAGCCAATTTACAGAAAAGCAAGAGGGGAATTGCGAGCAGCCTGCTCGGAGATCGCTTTGATTTACTGTTGTTAATAGGTTATCTTACATTTACAATTTGTGAAATCGAAGAAAGTCGCACCGCTTAGCAGTTATTGATTTCAAAGTGGCCTAAATTTCGAAATGAAAAAAGGTGCTGCATACGAAAAATATCTTCTGCTGAAATGAGTCATGCCATACCGAAGCAATTAAAAACAATAAACATGTTTTTTTGATCAGCACAAATCAATCATCTGAGAATAAGGTCAGAATTTTACCCGATTTTTTTTTTAAATATTCGAGTACCGGTACTTTACCGGTACTACCGGTACTTTACCGGTACTACCGGTACTGAGGGCTTCAGTACCGTAGTACCGGTTCTCGCCAAAAAGGGTCGGTACTGCGAACCCTAGTTGCGAACAGCCTTATGAAGTGCAAGGCATTGCTGGCGAAATAAAACATTATCCAGAACTCAAGATCTACAGGTTCCCGAGAGACTGAGTAGTGCGGTAATCGTGGATTCGTTTCTGCGTGTGGAATGATGCGGAAATTCCTTTTTTCAAAAACAAATGAATAACAGGCTGTTTAGTGTAAGCATGACAATATTTTGAACTCCATGTAATTGTCTATGTTTCAGTACCGAGTAAATTGGAAGTACTTAGGAACAAACTAGGAGAACGTTCATCCCGTAATCGCTTTTTGCTTTTTTTTTGAAGTAGAATACTTCTAACGTTTCAATATAGGGGTCCCGTTTCAAAATTTTCTGCCAGAATTTTACCCGATTTTTTAAACGTGAATATCTGCCTTTGTACTGAATGAAAAAATAAGATTATTACGCTATCTGATTGGAAATATGTACAACAATTTTTTATCCAATTCGGTAGTATGTACAATTACTAAAAATAGCAGAAATAATGGATTTTATGAAAGTAGTAAGTATCTGATCCATGATTGGTTGGTACAATTCGCTCAAAAAGCAAGCGTTGCTGGGACTGCCTCTTTTTCATCGAATGAGCTGCGACGGGTATAAAAAGAGAACACAAGAAAAATTCGTTAGTTTGTGTTCTGACGTTGTAAGCGTAGCAGCTGCTGCGTGTCATGTCAGCTTTCTTCGATGGTAGGTAATATATACCATGACTGCGCTGATGATTCTAATCATGAAATGACGTGACAATTTTTGTATTTCAATATCACACTATTGAAAAACAAGCAAAAATGAACAGATCTCGAAAACGTGAAAACTCCCATACATCAGTCAATCAGCGCCGTCAATGGGGAGCAGGTTAGTAATTCAAACGAACACGAAAAGTTATAAATAAATGTGCCGTGTGCCTGTTTGAATCAGTTGTTGCTCTTTTGCCAGACAAATAACATCGTGCCTATAACGTCTCGTACGACAGATTTGAGCACCCAGCACACTACGCTTCGATGAATGACGTCATCCTCGACTATTTAAAGAATATCATTTCTCGAGCGACTTCATTCTCCCGTCGAAGGTCGGGCCGTAGCAATCATGCATGTTGATAATGCGCTGCGATGAGTGCTGCATTTGATGACTGCTACCGCTGGGGGTGATCCGATGTAAATAGCGCGCGGCTGGAAGAGTTAGCAAACGTCAGTTGAAGCTGACTAATTGTTCCATTCTGCATGTTATTATTGTTAAATTCAAAGCCCTTTTAAGGACTATATTAATAACAAACAATAAAGAACAAATTGGAATATTTCCAATCATTGACAGCGATAATCCTATTGCGCAGTTTATATTCGTTATTTGTTGCTTGCATACGCGCAAGCAATCTGAAATTTGCAACAATCTATTATTTGTTTAAATTTATCCTTCCGAAATAATACAAAAATGTGCAGATACCTAAAGTACATTTCCTGATTGAAATTAGGGAAAACCTGTGATTGATTAAAAATAGTCTTTCGGAAACATAATCCAAAATTCTGCAATGTTTCAGAAAATTGGAGGATGTGGCAACACTGCCAGCTAGCGAAAGCCGTACCAAAATAAATCCGCAAATATTTTTTCGTTATTCTGCATGAAGGCAGTCCTTCCATCATCAGTGCGAAAGTGATAAAAGCCGATGTCACGCTTCAAGCTATCAGTATTTCATATTAGATGCTGAAGGGAAATGGGAAATGGGTTCAACCCATGAAAACACCATTACCATGGTCCGGTAGATCCCATATAAAATACCATATGTTGGTGTATTTATGGGTTATTGATACCATTTTATGGTGTCTTGGTGGTTGGGAATTTTGGCACGGACCATGTTTAAGGTCTTTTCAAGGAGCTATGTGGTGTTTGAACCCATGAGTATTTGCTCGGGTTGTTTCTTTTCATTTCGAAATATTTATCTGATGTAAGTAACGTGCGGCTGGAAGAGATGGCAAACCTTTTTTTGCAGCTGACTAATTGTTCCATTCTGCATGTTATAATATGATCATAGTTTAGCTATAGAACATTAATTCGGAGAATTATAATAAATATCATTCAACCAACATTTCCCCCTGTAATCGTAATCATAACGCTTTGAAAAATGTTCAAAATTTTAATGATTCACAACAACAACGGGACAGAAAGCTCGTTGGACTAACACGTAATTTTGTTTTCTGTTGAAATTTCTCAAAAGTGTAGCATTAAATCGTCTTAGGTTGTTCTGTTTCAGATTAGAAAGATTGGTAGGTAATTTCAACGACATTACCGAAATGAAGTAGCATACACTTTAAGTTGTTAATACGAATGCTGCAATTTTTACAAATTTCTAAAAGGTTTTATTAAAATAAGTTATTTCGGTATTTCAAATGGAAATAGCGAAATAACGGTACAAGTATATACGATTCTCTACTGTTGCCAAATGAATTTATTCACTCTCATTTAATACTTTTTTCAGGGTTACCATATGAGTATAAATATGTTGGAATATTTTAGGTTTCGATCTACGTGTACCGATATTTCGGTATTTCTATTAGAAATAACGAAATGGCTGGTTTTAATATAACTTACCAGAATATATTCAAAATTGTAGCATTCACATTAACAGCCTAAAGTGTATTCTACTTCACTCCGGTTATGTCTCTGAAATTACCCACCCATATTTTTGGTATTATCATTACTGTTGAATTTTCCAGTTTTCAACTGCATCGACAATATCAAATCGGTGTAAATAGGAGCTAGTATTTTCTGCTGCTGTTTTCTCCGGAAATCGTGAATGGAGCCGCCTATGGCATTTAAAACTATGGCGTTATCTAGAGCACAAAGTGTCAGTCATTGCAAATTTATACCGGATATTTACAGTGATAATTGGAAAATTAATTCAATTGTATTGCACTCAGCAGAAATACATCACCACAAGACGTAAAGAAGGTTTTATCAACCTGGCGTGTCTAATTTACATAATCGCGCCACATGCGGCCCGACAAGCCAACTTCGATTTTTTAAGAAACGTGAAATTGGTTCATATAGAATATTTTAATCTCATACGTCTCCCAACCTTTGAACGGAACGGATCGTTATATTTCACAGTGGTGCTCGGTGTGTAAATTGTGAGTGAAGGTCATCCTTTGTTCGTTTGTTAGCTGCCATTCTGCTGGTGCCGGCAGTAAATCCAGTACATTGTTTTCGCTGGTGCGGAACAATCGACGTTGTTTGCAGATAAGTTTTGCTTTATTTTTTTCCTCGTTTGCTTTCTTTCCTTTTCCCTACTTTTACTCTACCTTATAATCAAATAATAAGACACATTCCCGTTTATATAACGCTCTGCCCTCGTGCTTAAATGGCCGAGGGCGAAATACCATCTGATGTAATCATGGAAGTCCCTGATCCCCCTAATACTCGCATTGCTCCTCGTATAAAGCAGTACCCAGAAGGTTCCTCTGGGCCATGGGTGGTATATTTTCGGACCGGAGAGAAACCGGTTAATATATTAAGACTTTTTTGAGATCTGACTGCTAATTACCCGGCCGTAACTCAGATAACACGTGTTCTGGCAAACAAGATACGTGTTCTAGTGAATGATCTCGGCCAGGCAAACGCGATTGCTTGCTGTGAGCGCTTTACGCGGGAATTTAAAGTGTACGTGCCTTGTGTGGCCTGTGAAATCGATGGAGTAGTGTCCGAACCGGGCCTGAAATGCGAAGAACTGTTGGAGCACGGGGTTGGCTGCTTTAAGGACCCCTCTCTTGAACAGATTAAGATCTTAGAATGCAAACAATTGTATACCGCAAACACCGAGGGAGGCAAGACTACCTACTCTCTATCAGGCTCGCTTCGGGTGACATTCGCCGGGTCCTCTCTTCCCAACTACATCCTCCTTGACAAGGTTCGCCTACCAGTTCGCCTATTTGTACCGCGGGTCATGAGCTGCAGCAATTGCAAGCAGTTGGGCCACACAGCCACATATTGTGGAAATAAGAAACGATGCGGCAAATGCGAAGGAGAGCATGAGGATGATTCTTGCGACAAAGAAACTGAAAAGTGTATTTGCTGCGGGGGCCCTTCACATGCTCTTAAATCATGTCCTGCGTACAAGCAGCGCGGGGATAAAATTAAGCGCTCCCTTAAGGAACGCTCAAGGCGTTCTTATGCAGAAATGCTAAAGAATGCTTCGCCATCTGTCCTGTCCGAAAATCCCTATGCTGGTTTGGCTAACGTTGAGCAAGAATCTGACGACCCACGAGAGGGAACATCTTTGGTTAACCCAGGGGAATCCAGGAAGAGGAGAAATCCAGCCTCCCCTACATTGCCTCGTAAGGGTGCCAAGGTGTCGTCCACTCAGAGTGCGCCAACTACAACCAATAAATCCAACGGAAGTGATGCACAAAAGCCGAAGCAATTTGCTCCAGGACTTGGAAATATTAATTCTAACAAGGAGTACCCACCACTTCCAGGGACATCAAAAACCCCAAGTATCCCCTTTTTTCAAACAGATACTCAGTCCAGTAGCGGACTAATGAAATTTTCTGACATAGTGGACTTAATTTTCATAGCTTTCAATGTTACTGATCCTCTTAAAAGCCTTCTGATACGTTTTCTCCCTATAGTGCAAACATTTTTGAAGCAGTTGACTACTAAATGGCCCCTCCTTGCAGCGATCGTATCCTTCGATGGCTAAGTCATCGAACGAGGTCACCGATTCGATCACTGTTCTACAGTGGAACAGCAGAAGTATCCTCCCGAAAATCGATTCCTTTAAATTTTTATTAAATAGTTTAAAATGTGATGCTTTCGCATTATGTGAAACTTGGTTAACTTCCGATATAAATCTCAACTTCCACGACTTTAATATAATTCATCTGGATCGAGAAAACCCCTATGGAGGAGTACTTTTGGGGATCAAAAAGTGCTATTCTTTCAACCGAATTAACCTCCCTTCGACACCAGGCATTGAAATTGTCGCTTGTCAAGTTTTAATCAAAGGTAAAGACCTTTCCATTGCTTCCATCTAGAGCTTAGGTAGGGCACCGAACGCTTTGTAATATCACGGAATCCTTACCGGCACCGCGGCTAGTTCTGGGAGACTTTAACTCGCACGGTACGGTATGGGGCTGTCTTCATGATGATAATAGATCAACATTGATCCAAGATCTTTGCGATAATTTCAACATGACCATCTTAAACACGGGAGAAATGACGCGGATTCCTACACCACCAGCACGCGCAAGCGCGTTGGATTTATCGCTTTGCTCGACATCGCTACAGTTAGATTGCATGTGGAAGGTGATCCCTGATCCCCACGGTAGCGATCATTTGCCTATCGTGATTTCAATTGCTAACGGTTCAAGACCATCGGAAACAATCAATGTCTCGTATGACCTCACACGGAACATTGATTGGAAGAGTTACGCGACCGCGATATCCGTTAAAATCGAATCCACTCAAGAAATTCCTCCGGAGGAAGAGTACAGGTTTTTGGCTGGCTTGATTCTCGACAGTGCGAATCAAGCTCAGACTAAACCAGTACCCAGCGCGAATACCCATGGACGGTCTCCCACCCTGTGGTGGGATAAAGAGTGCTCAGAGCTGTACGCGGAAAAGTCCACTGCATATAAGGCCTTCCGGGAAGACGGGTTACCCGCTAGCTATCAACAGTACGCGTCGTTAGAAAGGCGAATGAAGAGTCTAATGAAAGCCAAAAAACGCAGTTATTGGCGCCGGTTCGTCGACGGGTTAACGAGAGAAACAGCGATGAGCACTCTTTGGGGTACGGCTCGACGTATGCGTAACCGTAATAGTACCAACGAGAACGTGGAATATTCAAACCGTTGGATATTCGCTTTCGATAAGAAGATCTGTCCGGACTCTGTCCCGGTACAGAAAACGTGCCGCGCCGCGTCTCCTCTCGATACCGCGAACGAAACACCGTTTTCGATGGTGGAGTTCTCACTTGCTCTCTTATCATGCGAAATATTTATTTATTTTATTTTATAATTAATATCAACAGACACAGTGTGGTCCTAATGATAATTTCTTAATCTATTTAAAAAGTCAAATTGTAATCTGCTACGTGGAATGTGAAGATCGAACTCGGATGAAACTCTGTTGAAAGTCCGCTGCAAACCAATGATGGCACCGTTCACTCCATAGTTAGTCCGGCGAAGAGGTAATCGGAGGAATAAATTATTGCGAAGGGCGCGAGGGCGAACGTTCATGTTTATCGCACTGAGAAGCTCGGGGCAGTCAATTCGATCTTGCAAAATATCCGAAATCGTCATAGCACGGAATAGATCCCGTCGCACTTGCAATGTATCGAGTCCAATAAGCAAACCCCGGCTTTCATAACTTGGCAGCTGGTGAGGGTTGCTCCAAGGCAATCGACGAAGGGCAAACCGAACAAATCTGCGCTGTACTGCCTCAATTCGATGGACGCCGTTGAGATAATGAGGGTTCCACACAACTGAACAATATTCCAGAGTTGATCGAACGAGTGAGCAGTAGAGAGATTTCAAGCAGTAAATATCTGAAAAGTGCTTAGATATTCTCATTATGAACCCCAAACAGCGTGATGCCTTTGCGACAATATAGCTGATATGCTGTTTAAACGTCAGTTGTTCATCGAGAAAAACTCCGAGATCTTTGACGCAATTCGCTCTGTCAATTGTGGATTCAGCTAGACAGTAATCGAATCGAATTGGCGTTTTTTTCCTCGAGAACGTAATGACCGTACATTTCTTGGGGTTTAGGGTCATTCGGTTGATCTCGCACCATTCCGCAAAGGTTTCCAGTTGGCGTTGAAGGAAAGCTGCATCATGAGTATTCCGGATTCTATGGTATAACTTGAGGTCGTCGGCGAAAGACAACCGTGGTCCTTCTAAACAAAAGTTAACGTCGTTGAAATACAGAAGAAAAATCAATGGACCGAGATGGCTGCCTTGCGGAATACCAGATGAAGCACAGAACTCTTCGGATACACAATCACCTATCTTGACTGCTAGACGACGATCACTGAGATACGATTGCATCCAACGGAGAATATTAGTACCAAAGCCGAGTCTATCCAATTTTGCCACTGCAATAGCGTGATTTATCTTGTCAAAAGCAGCTGAAAGGTCCGTGTAGATAACGTCAGTTTGAAGGCCGTCCGACATAGCATCTGTAACATATGTTGTGAACGACAGAAGATTCGTAGATGTTGAACGTTTCGGCATAAATCCATGCTGAGTCTCGGAGATATACTGTTTGCAGTGGCTGGAGATGGGTTCCAACACAGCCATTTCAAACAGCTTAGGAACTGCGCTTAGCGTTGTAATACCACGGTAGTTGTCAACTACCTTTTTATCACCTTTTTTGTGAACTGGAAACATGAAGGAGGATTTCCAGAGTTCGGGAAATACTCCGGTTGTTAGCGACAATTGAAACAGATGACAAAGAGGTTCAATTAGACCGGCAGAGCATTTTTTTAGAATAATAGTTGGTATACCATCTGGGCCTGCCGAGGTTGAAGCCTTCATTTTCCTAACCGCCAGTTGTACCATATTATTGTCGATATTGATAGAGTTCAAAGACTGGTATGATTGAGGTATATTGAGAGCCGCGCGTGAAGCCTGGGTCGGTGTCAACTTCTCGTTGGAGAAAACACTCGCGAACTTTTCAGAGAATAGTTGGCAGATCTCCTGTAAACTAGAGCTCATACGTCCTCCATAGCTCATCGTTGAAGGCAACCCGGATTCCTTTCTTTGCTCGTTTACATGCTTCCAGAATGTTTTAGGTTCGGACTTCAACTTACGTTGCACGTTTCGCAAGTAATCGGCATGGCAACGCTTCGATGTCTTTTTATAGACTTGGTTAACATGAACGTAGTGATGTCGCAGCACGTAGCCCCCAAACTTGGAGTACTTCTTCAGAGCGGCTCTTTTAGTCGCTTTTAACCGTCTCAGCTCGGCAGTGTGCCACGCTGGGTGCTTAGATTGAAGGCCACTTCTTTTGGGTACATAGCGATCGATAGCATAGCTCATAACATTGGAGAAGGTCTGCACTGCAACGTTGACATCATCATTGTCGAGAATTTCAGTCCAGTGGATATTCGACAGGAAGTCAATAATGCTATTATAGTTGGCTTTTCTAAAATTATAGCTGACGGTGTCAGAAGCATTGCAGTCATGCTTCACTCGAATGGCTTCAAGCAATATATGCAGGGGAGGGTGGTGTCTAACAGTCTTTACCAGGGGGAACGGTGCTGCGGTAACTTTTGGCGCGTAGTCAGATTTGCTCGAAAAACAGAGATCAAGGATTCTGTTGTTCTCGTTCACCACATTATTCGTTTGGCGCAGCAGATTTAGACTGTAGCAGTCAAGCAAACTGGTGATACCAGCATGAAAAGATGACATTTCGGGATCAGCGAACATAAATCCGTCAGAAGCAGAGCGCCATTTTAATCCGGAGAAATTGAAATCACCAACAATCAGGATCTCATCAACCGGGCTTGCTTGAGCGGAAATCCGTTCCAGTGACTCAGTATGTGAATCAATCAATGTCGAATCGCGAGTGCGATCCGGTGGAAGATAAACCACGCAAAGATAAAGTGCGTAGCCAGCCAGTTTGATTCGCACCCACACCTGCTCGACACAGACCCCCAAAGTATCGTCAATCAGTTGCGCTTTCAATCGACGATGGATAGCCACAAGTACCCCGCCGCCGGTAGCCTTGAGACTGTTGCGTGAGCTGCGATCAGTTCGGAAAACATCGTAGTTGGCACCAAATGCTTGCACTGACAGAGTGCTATCGCTAAGCCACGTCTCTGTGAGGGCGATTATGTCGAAGCATTCATCTGAACTTGCTACCAGATAATCTTCGATTACTGAATTCATACCACCGGCATTCAACAATAACGCCCCAGGGTTAGACAGAATCAAATTCAACGCAACTCGTATCGGCCGATTGCAATGCTGTCCTGTATTCGGAAGTTGTTCGAGAAAATGATCTTGTTTCGCCTCGACAATTGGGTTGAAGCAAATGGCTTACTGTCAGATACACAATTTGGCTTCCGCAAAGGCAAAGGGACGAACGATTGCCTTGCGTTGCTTTCTACAGAAATCCAAATGGCCTATGCTAACAAAGAGCAGATGGCATCAGTCTTCTTGGATATTAAGGGGGCTTTTGACTCAGTTTCTATCAACATTCTGTCAGAGAAGCTGCACCAGCATGGTCTTTCACCAATTTTAAATAACTTTTTGCTAAACCTGTTGTCTGAAAAGCACATGCACTTTTCGCATGGCGATTTAACAACATCGCGATTTAGCTACATGGGTCTTCCCCAGGGCTCATGTCTAAGTCCCCTGCTCTAAAATTTTTACGTGAATGACATTGGCTATTGTCTTGCCAATTCATGCACGCTAAGGCAACTTGCAGACGACGGCGTGGTCTCTGTTACAGGGCCCAAAGCTGCCGACTTGCAAGGACCATTACAAAATACCTTGGACAATTTGTCTGCTTGGGCTCTTCAGCTAGGTATTGAGTTCTCCACGGAGAAAACTGAGTTGGTTGTTTTTTCTAGGAAGCGTGAGCCGGCGCAACTCCAGCTTTTATTAATGGGTGCAACGATCAACCAGGTTTTCACATTTAAATATCTCGGGGTCTGGTTCGACTCTAAAGGTACCTGAGGATGTCACATTAGGTATCTGAAACAGAAATGCCAACAAAGGATCAATTTTCTCCGAACAATAACTGGAACATGGTGGGGTGCTCACCCAGGAGACCTGATCAGGTTATACCAAACAACGATATTGTCGGTGATGGAGTACGGGTGTTTCTGTTTCCGCTCCGCTGCGAACATACACTTCATCAAACTGGAGAGAATCCAGTATCGTTGCTTGCGCATTGCCTTGGGTTGCATGCACTCGACTCATACGATGAGTCTCGAAGTGCTGACGGGCGTTCTTCCGCTAAAAAATCGATTTTGGGAACTCTCATATCGATTGCTCATCCGATGCGACATTCTGAACCCGTTGGTGATTGAAAACTTCGAGAGGCTCGTCGAGCTTAATTCTCAAACCCGTTTTATGTCCTTGTACTTCGACTACATGGCACAGAGCATCAATCCTTCTTCGTACAATCCCAACCGTGTCCGTTTCCTAGATACTTCTGATTCTACTGTATTCTTCGACACATCCATGAAGGAAGAGATTCGTGGAATCCCGGACCATATACGCCCTCAAGTGATCCCCAATATATTTTATAATAAATTCCGAGAAGTCGACTGTGACAAAATGTTCTACACTGACGGATCAAATCTCGATGGGTCCACTGGCTTCGGTATCTTCAACAATACTATCACCGCTTCATTCAAGCTCAATGATCCCGCTTCAGTTTACGTCGCAGAGTTAGCTGCAATTCAGTACACCCTTGGGATCATCGACACTCTGCCCACAGATCACTACTTCATCGTTTCGGACAGCCTCAGCTCTATCGAGGCTCTCCGTGCGGTGAAGCCTAAAAAGCAATTCCCGTATTTTCTGGGGACGATACAGGAGTCCTTGTGTACGTTATCTGAAAAATCTTATCAGATTACTTTTGTTTGGGTCCCCTCTCATTGTTCTATCCCGGGCAATGAAAAGGCCGACTCATTAGCAAAGGTGGGCGCATTAAATGGTGACATATACGAAAGACCAATCTGCTTCAACGAATTTTTTAGTATTTGTCGTCAGAGGACGCTCAACAGTTGGCAAACCTCGTGGAGCAATGGGGAACTTGGACGATGGCTACATTCGATTATCCCAAAGGTATCAACGAAGCCTTGGTTCGGGGGGATGGATGTGGGTCGGGATTTTATTCGCGTAATGTCCCGACTTATGTCCAATCACTACACCATGGATGCGCATTTGCAGCGTATTGGGCTTGCGGAGAGTAGTCTGTGCGCTTGTGACGAGGGCTATCACGACATCGAACACGTTGTCTGGGTATGCGCCGGGTATTGTGACGCCAGGTCCCAGTTAAAGGAATCCCTTCGGGCCCGAGGTAGACCACCTAATGTACCAGTCCGAGATATGCTGGCAACTCGTGATTTCCCCTATATGTCCCTTATTTATACCTTCATAAAAACGATAAATATCCCAATATAGCCCCTCTCTTTTATTTCTCGTTTTTAGAGTTTCCTCCTGCCTTGTGGAACCGATCAGCTCCAGAGTGCCACTATGTAACCGCCGTCGCCCTTACCACTACGCCTGCATAGAAGGAAACTGAAGCGAGAGCGACTCGAGGTCCGATGACTTTTGAAGGATTCCCCGCGGGTCCGAAGAATACCATCCGCCAATCTGGTACTCGACGACTTACTAGACTGAGGCGCAAATTTGTTTCGCTGATCCCCCTTCCCCACCCCCCACCGTTCGAGCGAAAGTTGCAAGTTTTGCTCTTCTTTCCCTGTCTCTCCCCTGTCCTTGATACAACTGCTGCTACACTGATGCGGAAATAAGCCACCCTCTGAATATCTTGACCAAGCATAAGTTTTAGTTAAAAAATTCAAATTAGTATTCTGTATTCCTAGTTTTAAGATAGCTATAATTTTTACTCTTTATTGAAACTCTTGTCCTCCATCTTGTAAATAGAATTGAATCCCTAGTTTTAAGATTTCTGTGAAGTTTCTCATAAATATTTGTTCCCCCTTTTGTGTACTAAACTATATTGTTAGTTTTAAGATAACCGTAAAATATTTCGTAAAATACTATTACTCCCCCTCTTGTATATCAAAGTGAATCCCTTGTTTTAATTTTTTTCATAAAAAAATCTTTTGGCCCTCTCTTGTATATTGAATCTTATTTCTAGTCTTAAGATAGCTGTAAACTTTCTTTTCCTTTGTAAAAAAAAAATATTTCAGCATTGTAACCTCCTAGTTTTAAGATATCCAAAATGTAAAAACAAAAGCATTTGACACCGCCAAGCTAACGCATTTGTACCTATCAAGTAAACGAAATGAATAAAAAAAAAATATTTTAATCTGAAAAATTGAGCAATGGACACAACTGAAACAAAACTAATATTTTGGCAACAATGGCCGGAAGTGGTGTGTCATTTTCGACAGGGATTTGCAAAATATAAGAAGAGGTGAAAAAGAAGCCAGCTCGCGAATGATATCCTAGGTTTTAACCAGGACCCAACCACCAGAGCCAATACACAAACAACAAAAATTTAACTGATCTCATTGCCGGTTTTAACTAGTTTATCATCAAAAATATTTCGATGATTCGGTATCGAGAACTCTTTTGTTGTCGGTCCGTACACTCTATAGCGACAAATATTGTTAATCCGCGTTCAAGGTTATTCGCACACTCCACGCCTAGTCGAGGTTTCAGTATTTTTCCCTTCTTTTGTGTTTCTGTTTCTGAATACCGTTAACCAGTTAGTGACCAGTGAAGCAGCGTTCTTCTAGTAAGCCGTCTGGATACCGTTACATACACAAGCTAAGTATTAGTTTACGTTTCCCCTTCTTGGTTCTCTTACCAACGTGCACCGGGCAATAGGCCCGTGCAAAAATGACTTCCCCTGACGGCGGTTCATCTCAAGGTGAGATGGACGTCGAAACAAAATCGGCTCCCCGGCTCAAAGTATATCCAAGCTCGGCCACCGGGCCATTCGTGATCTTCTTTCGGACCAAAGATAAGTGTTTGAATCTGTTGCAGATTTCTCGAGTTCTGACGGATCGATATTCGGCCGTGACAGAAATATCGAAAATTCGCCCTGATAAGCTTCGGGTGGTTGGTAACAGTTTGACTCAGGCAAACGATATTGCTGGCTACGAGCCCTTTACGAAGGAGTACAGGGTGTATATTCCAGCTAGCAGGGTTGAAGTCAGTGGGGTCGTTTCCGATTCGAGTCTGAATTACGAGGACCTGCTAAAATATGGGACTGGCTGTTTCAAAGACCCCATGCTTAAGTCAGTGAAGATACTGGAATGCAAACGTTTGCATTCAGCATCAGTCGCAGCTGACGGCAAGAAAATATACGTCAACTCAGACTCTTATCGGGTGACCTTCGCCGGCTCTGCCCTACCCATCTACCTTCTCTTTGACAAGGTTCGTCTACCTGTTCGCCTCTTTGTGCCGCGGGTCATGAACTGTACTAATTGCAAACAATTGGGACACACAGCCTCCCATTGTAGCAATAAAGCCCGCTGTGGGAAATGCGGTGGGAATCATGCGGATGATTCCTGTGGTAGGGATGTTGAAAAGTGTCTCTACTGTGGGGGAAACCCACATGATCTCCCTTCATGTCCCGCGTACCAACAGCGCGAGGAAAATCTTAAGCGTTCCCTTCAGGGACGCTCTAAGCGATCTTTTGCAGAAATGCTTAAGATAGCTACGCCACCTGTCTCTACGAACATCTTTACCAACTTGTCTACTGACGAAGGCGACTGTGAGGAACTCCATAAGGGAACATCTTCTGCTGTGCCTAGAAGTAGTAGAAAAAGGAAGAACATTTCCTCTTCCAAGCTTCGTCGTAAAAGCCAGAAGGTTCATGGTCCCCCTAAAATAACTACTCAAGGAAGTACTGGTGCAAAACCGAAGCAAGTCGCTCCCGGTCTCAGTAACCTGAGCTCAGAAAAGGAGTTCCCAGCACTTCCAGGAACATCAAAAACCCCAAGTGTTCCCATATCTCAGCCAGAGAAAGAAAACAGTGCTGGCTTAATAAATTTCACTGACATTGTGAACCGTATTCTTACCGCGTTAAACATTTCTGACCCCCTTAAAAGTATCTTGATAAGCTTTCTCCCCGCAGTAAAAACATTTTAGATGCAGTTCACTGCGAAATAGCCCCTCCTTTCAGCGATTGTATTCTTCGATGGCTAATTCATCGAACGAGGTCAAGGATTTAATCACTGTTCTACAGTGGAATTGCAGAAGTATTAACCCGAAAACCGATTCGTTTAAAATTTTACTAAATAATTTGAAATGCGATGCATTTGCCCTATGCGAGACATGGCTCACTTCAGAAATAAACCTACACTTCCACGATTTTAATATTATTCGCTTGGATCGAGAAAACTCTTACGGAGGAGTACTTTTGGGGATCAAAAAGTGCTATTCTTTCAATCGAATCGACCTCTCCTCGACACCAGGCATTGAAGTTGTCGCTTGCCAAACCAGAATTAAAGGCAACGACCTTTGTATTGCTTCCACCTACATCCCCCCTAGAGCCTCAGTTAGCCACCGACGGCTTTTCGATATTGCGGAACTCCTCCCCGCACCGAGGCTAGTTTTAGGTGACTTCAACTCCCACGGCACGGCATGGGGTTGCCTTCATGACGATAATCGATCAACCCTACTCCATGAGCTTTGCGACAACTTTAATATGACTATTTTGAATACGGGTGAAATGACACGGATTCCTGCCCCTTCAGCGCGACCGAGCGCCTTAGATCTATCCCTCTGCTCGACATCGCTGCGGTTAGATTGCATGTGGAAGGTAGTCTCTGATCCCCACGGCAGCGACCATCTGCCAATCGTAATTAATATTGCTAAAGGTTCAGGGCCACCGAATACAATCAATGTTTCGTATGACCTCACACGAAATATTGATTGGAAGAACTACGCGTACGCGATATCCGACAAAATCGAGTGCACTCAAGAGCTTCCTCCGGAGGAAGAGTACGGGTTCCTAGCTGGCTTGATTCTCGTTACCGCGATTCAAGCTCAGACTAAACGCGTACCAGACGCGAACTCAGGCGGGCGTCCTCCCAATCCATGGTGGGACAAAGAGTACTCAGACGTGTACGCGGAGAAGGCCGCTGCGTATAAGACCTTCCGGGACAACGGGCTGCCAGCTAGCTACCGACAGTACGCGATGGCGGAAACGCGCATGAAGAGTTTGATAAAAGCCAAAAAACGTAGCTACTGGCGCCGGTTCGTCGACGGACTACCGGGAGAAACATCGATGAGCACTCTTTGGAGTACGGCCCGGCGTTTACGAAACCGAAACAGTACTCATGAGAGCGTGGAATATTCAAACCGTTGGATATTCGATTTTGCCAAGAAGGTTTGTCCGGATTCCGCCCCGTCACACAAGATCTACCGCGCCACGTCCCCTCACAATAACGCGAACGAAACACCGTTTTCGATGGTGGAGTTCTCACTTGCTCTCTTATCATGTAACAATGAAGCCCCAGGGCCAGACAGAATCAAATTTAACTTGTTAAAGAATCTGCCAGACTCTGCCAAGAGACGCTTGTTGAATTTATTTAATAAGTTTCTTGAGGGTAATATTGTCCCTCATGACTGGAGGCCAGTGAGGGTCATCGCCATTCAAAAATCAGGAAAACCAGCCTCCGACCACAACTCGTATCGACCGATTGCGATGCTGTCCTGTATCCGAAAGTTGCTCGAGAAAATGATCTTGTTTCGCCTCGATAATTGGGTTGAAGCAAATGGCTTACTGTCAGATACACAATTTGGTTTCCGCAAAGGCAAAGGGACGAACGATTGTCTTGCGTTGCTCTCAACAGAAATTCAAATAGCTTATGCTAGCAAAGAGCAGATGGCATCAGTTTTCCTAGATATAAAGGGGGCTTTTGATTCAGTTTCTATCAAAATTCTTTCTGAGAAGCTGCACCAGCATGGTCTCTCACCGAATCTAAACAACTTTTTGCTAAACTTGTTGTCTGAAAAACATATGCATTTTTCGCATGGTGATTTATCGACATCACGAATTAGCTACATGGGTCTTCCCCAGGGCTCATGTCTAAGCCCCCTTCTCTATAACTTTTACGTGAATGACATTGACGAATGTCTTGTCAATTGCTGCACACTAAGGCAGCTTGCAGATGACGGTGTGGTCTCTATTACAGGTCCCAAAGCCGTCGATCTGCAAGGACCATTGGAAGATACCTCGAACAATTTGTCTGCTTGGGCCCTCCAGCTAGGTATAGAGTTCTCCACGGAGAAAACTGAGCTAGTCGTATTTTCAAGGAAGCGTGAGCCAGCGCAACTACAGCTTCAATTAATGGGTCAAACTATTGCTCAGGTTTCAACTTTCAAATATCTCGGGGTCTGGTTCGACTCTAAAGGAACCTGGGGATGTCACATTAGGTATCTAAAACAGAAGTGCCAACAAAGGATCAATTTTCTCCGTACAATAACCGGAACATGGTGGGTTGCCCACCCAGGAGACCTGATCAGGCTGTACCAAACAACAATATTGTCGGTGATGGAGTACGGGAGTATTGCTTTGGGTTGCATGCACTCGACACATACGATGAGTTTAGAAGTGCTGGCGGGCGTCCTTCCGCTGAAAATCGATTTTGGGACCTCTCATATCGATTGCTCATCCGATGCGATATCTTGAACCCGTTAGTAATTGCAAATTTCGAAAGGCTTGTCGAGCTCAATTCTCAAACCCGATTTATGTCCTTGTACTTCGATTACATGGCACAAAATATCAATCCTTCTTCATACTATCCCAACCGTGTCAATCTCTTTCATGCTTCTGATTCAACTGTATTCTTCGACACATCCATGAAAGACGAGATTCGTGGAATTCCGGATCACATACGTCCGTAAATGATCCCAAGCATCTTTCATAGTAAATTTCGAGAAGTCGACTGCAACAAGATGTTTTACACCGACGGGTCAAGCCTGGACGGCTCCACTGGCTTCGGTATATTCAATCAAAACCTCACCGCCTCATTCAAACTCAATGATCCTCCTTCAGTTTACGTCGCAGAACTTGCTGGGATCATTGATACTTTGCCCACCGATCATTACTTTATTGGATAGCCTCAGCTCAATCGAGGCTCTCCGTTCAATGAAACCTAGAAAGAACATTCCATATTTTCTGGGGCCTGCGTGCTTTGTCTGTAAGATCGTACAAGATTACCTTAGTTTGGGTTCCCTCGCATTGCTCCATTCCAGGTAATGAAGAAGCGGACTCTTTAGCTAAGGCGGGCGCTTTACAAGGTGACATATATGAAAGACCAATTAGCTTCAGCGAATTTTTCAGTATTACTCATCAGAGAACCCTCGAAAGTTGGCAAACTTCATGGAGCAATGGTGAACTGGAAAGGTGGCTACATTCGATAATCCCTAAAGTATCGACGAAACCTTGGTTCAGGGGGATGGATGTGGATCGGGATTTCATTCGCTTGATGTCTCGGCTCATGTCCAATCACTACACGCTGGACGCACATTTCCGGCGTATTGGGCTCGTGGATAGCGGTGTCTGCGCTTGTGGCAACGGTTATCACGAAATCGAACATGTTGTCTGGGCATGCGCCGAGTACTGTTCTGCCAGATCTCAACTATTCGATTCCCTTCGGGCCCGAGGAAGATCACCCAATGTCCCGGTTCGAGATGTACTAGCAAGCCGCGATATTCTCTACATGTCCCTTATATACACGTTCCTCAAAACCATCAATATCCAAATTTAAGTGCCCCTATCTTTACTCTTATCATTCCCAGAAGTGCCCTCTTCCGCCTACCGTCCCCAACGATGGTTTGATACGACTCCAAGACGAGATAAAACATCTGTCGAATTAACCAACAACACGAGATCTACAGTACAACATCATACGCGCAACGCGGTGTGTTTCCGATCCGTATCTGAGCCGTACTACGAAATCGTCTGGAGAACCCCTGCCGGCTCGAGGGAAACCGCCCGGCGTCCCAATACTTGATGCATCCGTTCGAATTTGTAATCCTGGCCGTTGATTCCTGATGCCGGAAACTGAAAGTTTATATCTCCCCCCCCCCCTCCCCCTGTCAGCCTTATCCACCGTCTCTCCCACGTCTCTGATACACAGATGTATGACTTCACCCTTTTCTCCCCTTGAATATCTTCCCAACATTTATTTGCTCCCCTGTCTTCTAGTTTTAGTTGATCCATATTTAATCTCGTTAAGAAATGCCCAACAGTACCACTATTTTAAAATAGCCCTAATTAATTCCCCCTAACCTTGAACCACTCTCTCTAGTTATTTCTAGTTAATAAGCTTGTAAAATGTTCCGCTTAGTTAATAATTAATTTCTCCAACAATCTCCCTTCTAAAAATCATAAAGTGAATTGCTATACAAAGAACACACAAAATGACCCGTCCCCCTGATCTTACGAATATTATATTATCCCCTCTTTTATATGTATAAGTTAGCTGCAAAGTTTTTTTTTTTAGTTTCTTTATATAAAACAAAATAATATTGAAATGTGTAAACCCCTAGTTTTAAGAAATTCAAAATGTAAAACAATGAAAAAATGGCACCTTTAAGCTAACGCATACGTGCCTTATCAAATAAACAAATTGAAAAAAAATATTTCGAAAGATGGAACGATTTTCACTGACATTTTGTTTCAATACGTGTATACCACTGAAGGCTGAAAGCATTATTGAACACTATCAAAATCTTTCTATTTCGGATGAAGTTGATTATGTTGTAAATTTTAAACTATGAGCGAATTTTGTAATTCTGCAATAAGATATTTAATTTTCATCTCTTGAGATGCAAAACTAGATGTGGAATAAATTGTATTCGTAGTACTGGCTGATTAAATAGAATGGAATTATAAATCATACCTTTCATACGAAATTCAATTTATTGATTCGTTACAAACAATTCGAAAATACCTTTTGCATTTCGTGTCTTTGAAGATTCATCATAAAATTTCACACAAAAAAATTAATATTACAGTCCACTAAAGATAACACTATGAGAAACAACTAAATATTCAATTTACGAATGCAATAACTGACCTCCGGATCTTTTCAACAATTAAACTCCATAATATCAACCGTCGAACGATGAAACAAACCGTCAATCAAAATTAGTCATCATTCTGAAATATGTTGTATTAGACAATGAGCTAGTTGAAATCAACCATGAGATCAGTTGGATTTCATTTGTTCTGAAATGGTAATTTAACGGTATATGCGTTTGTGTCCAGGCTGAAACAAACATTACAAGCAGGAACCAGGAATCAGAATATATTGGCTTAAATGACGTTCCCTGTATGTAGTCGGGGATTTGTGCTGAGGCTGAAACCTTGGTATCCAGACTGAGATTGACAGCATTAAAATAACAGCGCTAGATTATGGTTTTCAACAAAATGTTAGTTCGCCCAAAAATCAAGAATTCAACTACTTTTTAGTTGAAATGGTAATAAATCGGTTTTCAGTTGACAGCATGAACTGTCTAAGATGTCCTAGTATTTCAACAAAAAGACACACAAAAACAAAAAGTAGGATTCGTTAGCATTTCACTAAGTCATCAATTTTAACTACTTACTTACGATTGTAAAAAGCACTTCATAAATGACTCACTTCAATTGAAAACTCTTTCAATGAAACAATCTTACCCAATAATTCTACACCAAAGTTACCTATTGAATGTAATGAATATTATTTCGATTATGGCTTAAGTAGTACGCAATTGATAATGGTCTTTATATGGTTTGCGTAAGCCATATATTTACATAAGTGTTATCAATAATACATTTTTCCATCTTGTAAAACAGTCAGTACGAGAAGTAGGGGAATTATGGGTAAAACCGACACTGTGGGTAAAACCGACACCCCACTACTTTCACTAGAAATCAAATTTTTTATCGTTTCATGATGACACTTTACTATTAGGACGATTATGTACACAGAAAAAAATATTTTGTAATTTTAAGTTTATTTTTATGCACATAATTGGAGCATGAATATAAATGTAAAATTACACACAAATACACACGACTTGTCGAGCTTTCTTCAACGAATTTTATTATAATTTTCCACGTGGATTGAAAATTACAGTTTCTTTAAACGGAAAACCAATGCACTTAAATGTATTTTTACTCGAATACTGTTGTAAAATGAATGACATGTAATATTACACGAATGAAAGTGTAAAATTGTATGCTGTTTGATGCTCCAATTGCTTTTAACGAAATTTTATTACCAAATCGTTGTATGTTTACATTCGTCTTGATTTACATGTCGTTTAAATTTCATTATTTTTTGGTGTGTAGAGCATTTGAAGACAAATTGGATTTACGTTAGTACGCCGAATGTCATAAAAATAAACAAAACATATGACAACAGCGTTCTTACTCGTCTGGTTGTTAAATTTTGTTGGTAGATTTTAAGGCTTTAACCGAACAAAAGCTTTTCGAATCACCCGTTTTTTCAGAACCTAATATTATCGACATTTGTAATCAACTGGGTGCATTAGACGAGTTTGAAAAAATCAATATTTTTATTGCTTTTAAAAAAAATCACTGTTGGGGTAAAACCGACACGCTGTTAAGATGGTTGTGTTTACTTGCGACTCATTACAAAAGCCTGAGGATCTTTGTGATACTTCACTTACACTATTAGCATACTAGAGTAATAGCAGGAATACACAGAAATACTTGTATTGTGTTTGTTCCTTATGAGTCTCTTTAAAAACCAAAAATTGGAATTTTTGCTTATCAGATTCCATCGAAGCTTTTGCTATTTCTGTAAAAAGCTCATCAAACCGAATTTCTAGTGTTCTCTTGGTTTGATATAGATGTACTTTATCACAGTGAGACAATGATCTTTTGTACCGAGAAATGTGTGTCACTTATAAGTGAATGAATCATATTAGCAGAATGTAAAACGCTTGAAAATCTTCTCTTACGAAATAAAATATCACTCAATGTTGCAATGATGTGCGTAACGATTGTTGCAATGATGTGCGTAACGATTATATCAAGAAATACACCTGTAGCATAAAATAATCTTGTATATAACACTACGCTTTCGAACTCTTCCCCTCACTACATGATGAAGCTACAAAAAGCACATGTTTACATCACACATACTCACACTTTGTTACACACTCATATAACACATTTTTAATAAAAAAAAAAGTGAATGGAAAATAAGGGGAACCGGGGGTAAGTCCGACACCCCACGACTATTCCCAGATATCAAATTTTAAATCATACAATAACAGGACATTATTCGTACGATTATTTTTAGCATTTCGAAACACATAGATGCCATATAGATATATCCAACTTAACAAAATAAACAAAACATGCGAAAGCAAAGTTGATGCGCACTTGAATGATATTTTTAGTTGAAACATTTTAAGGGTTTAACAGCACAAAAGCTTTGAAAATCAGCAGTATTTTTGCTACACATTCTAATCTACTCTCCGCATCATTATTTATCTGCGGTAAGGATAAGTTTCAGTATTCCCACACTGTTTATTGGGCATTTCACAAAAATGTGCACTGCTGGAGTAAGACCGACCATTTTAGGAGGGGTAAGATCGTAACACTATTTAGATGGTTGAGTTGATTTTTGATTCGATGCAAACGACCGGGAGTTGTTTATGGTATTCAATTACACTATTATAACATCATATTAAAATTTGAAATGCACGGAAACTCTGGTATTTGCATTTATTCCATGTCAGTATTGTCTCAAACCGACCAAAAAATTAAAAATCAAATTGAGCGCGATTCATAGTTTTATTATAAAACGAAAGGAAAAAGGATAATCTTATATGAGATTCTAAAATGATATTGAAGAACAATTTCCATCGACTGCCGGATTGTGTATCAACAGAGTTCCGAAAAATCATATCACGAACCGGATAGCTTAGTACAAAAACGCATGTTACTTCTAAGTGAATGAATCTAAGTAACAGGGGATATATTCTTCTTGCAGAACGGATCTTACTCCTTAGAATGATTTCGCAAGCGATAATAAAGCTTGAAAAGATTAAGGGGAAAATCTTTACCATAATACAAACCAAGTGTTGAACATTATTATACATATACACTAAATTACACTTTATCACACATACACAACACATAAAAAATTGGACAAAAAGAAAGCTTACAAGAGTGTCGCTCTTGCCACTTCGGGGTGTCGGTCTTACCCGCAGTGTTTTTGAAATGTTATTTTTCTCCATTTTTTGGCAACCAATAATTTTTAATGAATCCAATTTTTTTAAACGTTGAAAAATTTATATCTGGTTAAGAACCATCTAAACAAGAATTATGCACAGAATATACAATTTTTGGAGCTTTATGGTATTTTAGAAAAATGATTGCGCTTAAGGTGTCGGACTTGCCTCCGGTTCCCCTATGGGGTGTCGGTTTTACTCACAGTGTCTAGAATAAGTCACTTTGTTTTCCGAGTTTTGCAACCAATAATTTTTAATGATATAAATTTTTTGAAGCAAAAACAACAAAATTAAGCCTTGTTAAAGAATTTTCTGAAGAAGAATTCTGCGTAGAAACTATAATTTTTGTGGTGACCCAGAAAAATTGTTAAGTTTAAGGTGTCGGATTTAACCATAATTCCCCTACACATATTTAAATTGATGTTGGTATGAATTGAGTTTATTCCAATTATAGAACTATTGCTCCAGGTCGATAAGGCTTAGCTGTTGGAAAGCTAAGGGTCATTTCCGAAGTAATTTGTTGTGTAGAATCGAAGTTTATGGATATTCGAAGTTACGAAATTTACCTTGTCGACGTCATTAACATTTCCATCAAAACAGAGAAAATAATTTTTGAATGCGTAATTTCTCCTGACAATTTTCACTTGGTTGCAGAGCCGTCTTAAGACCACTCGGGGCCCCTGGGCACAACTGCGTTGAGGGGCCCCTATAATTGAACAGGCATATACTGCCATCTATGCCACCTTGAAATATATTTTATATTTTTCAAATTTAAGCCAAATCATTCAACCATGTGAAAGTATTAAAAATACTGTAGGTATCAAAATATATCGAGAAAAAAATTAGATTTCCATCACTATAGATGGCCTTGTAAATGTCCAGGTACCGTCGAAAAACAGAAAATGATTTTGATAGATCTTAAAAAGATATAGCATTTCTGACCAATCTTACCGAAAGTGACAAAAAGCATTACATACTATATGCGGTTATGGGAGTTCGAATTCAAGTGAGCTGCGTACAGTGTAATGGACTTACCAGCTGCGCTATTCCCACCCCATATGATATAATCTGATCTTCATTGTTGTAAGCCGTTGTTGGGGGCTGAAGAGTGCCTCCGTCATTAAACGTCCATTTTACAATGTCGACGATTCATTCAATCATTGTCATGAGCCAATAAAATCAACTTGTTGAAAGATGACGACTACGTGATTTACAAAAGTTACATTGATACAAAGTTGTTCTCAATTGGAAAAAGTCAATTCCCAATTTAAAAAAAGCCACACTTTTTTCAATCATAATTCAACTACATTTACAGATGATAATATTGAATATGGCAGTCATTGAAATCAATCGATATTATGTCGAAGCGCGCGATTCGAAGTTCATTCTTTTTAGATATTCATATTTTTCGCTTCAGGATTCTTTGAAATAGTGTCTCTTCCTACACAAATTGCCGGTGAGGTAGATTTTTGTTATATATTTTAACAGAAGTTTTGTACTTTCTTTTATAGCGAACGGTTCGGAGAAACGAAGATAGCAAACAACTACGTATTTTCATATTCAACAAATTAGTATCTCAAACTCGGCGCCGGTAGTTAAGTGGCAAGTCTAGGGTTTTGATGGTAGAGTAGCCTCTCTGATGTCGGTGATAAGCACTCAGTGCAGAAAGAGACAGAAAGAAAAAAAAATAACAATAATTAGCCTTTTCAACTTTCGAAATTACTCGAACCTATTAATATGAACAACACAATTCATTTCAACAATTCACTGACACAACTATTAGCAGTTCATTAATAATCGCCCACAAACAGAAATGCAACCATCTACCAACGAAGCTCATCAAATACGAAAAGCAAATGCTATATCACTTTGACTGCAAAATTATACAAAATGTAAACCCAAACATAATTGAACAAAAATTTAAGTTACAAAAAAATTTATTTCAATACCAGTAATGTAAAACACTCGAAATAGGTCACAACGAATGCACGTGACCGTGAGGCACAAATTTTCGACTACTGATTCCTGATTCTGACGACCTAAAATATTTTTGATAAGGCGGGGTGTCGTACAAAAATAACATAATTGATTCTGTACCAGACTAGGACAGCATAGTGGAAAATGCCTAATCTGGCCACGAAAGTATCGTGAAATCTCAAGAAGTCCAGGAGGAGAATTAAACTGAATTCCTAGTTTTAAGATAGTCGAAAAAAAAAATTAAACAGATTACTGTAACCCACTGTTGTATATAGCATTGAATGTCTAGTTTTAAGATAGCTGTAAAAAATTTCCTCTTTTATAAAAAAATATTTCAACATTGTAACCTCCTAGTTTTAAGATATTCAAAATGTAAAAACAAACGAGTTTGGCACCGCCAAGTTAACGCATTTGTGCCTATCAAATAAACCAACTGAATAAAAATAAAAAGTCCAGGAGTCATTTTTAGAAGTTCTCATGAAGATTTGTCCATTCACAATCCCTGTGATGAAGAAATTAAAATTTTCCACATGCGCGGATCGCTTGCCAAACAAGGACTGTGCAACGAATTTCGACATCTTCTTCTTCCACTTTCTGTGCGGCTTTCTTGTGCAAATTTTGCCAGCTTGTTGCCACTCCTGGCGCCTTTCGAACTTTATATACCGTAAACCGGGGTGACTTTGATCATCGTGGTGACTTTGATCAATCGAAACTTTTCTCGTAGATTGCTTATTTGGCCAGAATAGTATACCGAATCCTTGAAATTTGAAATGAGTTTTGCTCTAAAACTTATAAAATACTGATTTGTTATATTTTTTGAGTATATTGTTCGGTTTTTGGGTACAAAAACCACAAAAAACCGAAATTTCACTTTACCTTATTTTACGAAACTTCGTATAGTGTCTATTTTTTATAAAACAAATAAAGCATAGATTTTAACAAGAGTAATAAATTCTAGGTGAGTTTTCATTTTTCTTTAGAGTGGGGTGCGCCAAATTTATTTCTAATAATTCGATTATTTTGAAAACAATTTTTTGTAAAACTAATTGGAAATAATTTCAGATTATCTCCAACTAAAATTCGCAATATTTTTGTATATTAATTACTCCATAGCGTTAAAATAGAAGGGACTTTTTGTATATTGATAAACTACTGAAATAAAACAAGTGGAGGAGTTGAAAATGTTTCAAGATTCTTTTATTCTAGTTGGGCTCAAATTTTGCGAATTTTGGTCATTCGATTTTTACAGTAGAGTGGAATTCTTTGTACAATGCCAATTAACATCTATTTTTAATATTTAATAATTGAATATCTTTCCAGAATTAGTTTAAACAAACATTTGAATGAAATATTGACATCAAGAATTTAATGTGGGTGAACATGAAGGTTATCAAAGTCACCCCGGAATACGAAAGCGGACTTGAAATTGAAATCATTTTTGGACAAATAATTATCAGCGAACAATTTGAGGTAAAACCATCAAATCTTCTTCACCATACATCAGTACATGGTTTAAAAATGTTAAACTTGAAATGTTAAACTTGAAAAAATGTGTGGTGTTAAAAAATATGTAATGATCACTTCGAAAAATGATCAATATCACCCCGGTTTACGGTACGTATTGTAGAAAACATTTCATTGGAGCGAGTAAAGGCGCTATAATCTATCCCAGGAGCTTAGAACCAAAGGAGTGACATTAACCTTTTTAGCCAAATCACTCCCAACGATTTACCAAATCCCCATCAAATTGAAACGATCGGTACGGTTGTCCACATTTCTTCCTTATTCAAGGTTCAAAATGATTCGTTGATTGAATTCTTCATTAAATGAATAATTTGATTGCCGTATAATTTTGAATCATCTTCATTCTGTACGCTGCACAGTTGGCCTGGCCGTTTTAATGATTGTGTCACAAACCATATGTGCCACAAACATTAATACTGACAAGAAAAATTGTACGTGAAAGTCTGCAATTTTCCAAGATTCCCACATGTAATGGCTGTGTATGTGCATAATAGACTAAACCAGCATTGTAGAAGATAATTCAAAAATGTTTTTGCTCAACATGATTTGAAACTTGAATGAAAATGTTGGATTGACGTTTGAATTGGTCTAATACCATCCTGATAATGTGGTGCCTCGTTCCCTATCGCTACCATCACTCCGGTTGATTGTCTGATGCTCTCTAAAATCACATTGGATAAGGTGCAATGTGTGAATTCGAGCAACTGATCCATTGTTTCCCCGCAAGCTAAAGAGTTATACACAATTAAGTGCTACTATTTTTTGGAACTATGATTCTATATTCATCCTAAGTTGGGGGCCCCCAAAAGTCCGGGGCCCCTGGCCCTGGCCCAGTGTGCCCATGCGTAAAGACGGTACTGCTTGGTTGTTGTGGTTGTAGCGGACGAATTTGAAGTCGGATTAATGAAATTTGCATTTCCAATATTTATTTTCATTGAATAAGTAGTAACACAGTATACTTACTGTATCCAAAGCGTTCTAAGTACTTTTGTTTACATTTAAAAATTCAGATGTATTTTAAAACCGCGTACAGGTATATTATTTAAATCTGCTCAACCATTACTTCCGAAGTAATTTTTTGCGATGTGATTTAGGGGAGACTGAGGCTAGTTGGCAGTGTTTTCAGTGTACAACTTTACCGCTTTGCTTTAGGTAAATCTTTCAAAATAAAACACGTTACATGAAAGGGTAGACTGGCGGTAACATTTCTGAATTTTACTAAAAAGGTTGATGCATTGACTCCATTCTTAGAGACAAAACGTTTTTAATCACACCTAACAGTGTGATGAGACATTTCTTATAACTCTTATCACTCTGTTCGGATATTATATCGTTTGAGAACATTTAGAACTTGATGCTTCGCGATGTTTTTGATAACACATACTACATGGGATAGTGGCAGGACTCAGAGAATCGCTCAAATCAGCATAGGACAACATCAGTGCTAGAAATCTCAAACCAAATCAATGGGAAAGCGAAAAATGGCCCATAAAACAGACATACCAACGAATTATTGCTCTGTTAATAAAATATCTAATTTGTGGTGGGAAAACTGAATTTTCTTAAAGGGGTTATATATTGTACTGAGCCAAAAAAATCGAAATTTTTTTTTTGAATCGATTTGAAGTTTATACTTTACTCAAACTTCCACTGCGACTGAGAACTAAGAAATCAACGCTTTTCCTTGAAAGGGGCGATACCAGCAGTGATACCATTCAAAGAAAATCAACAATGAATATTTCCAGACTTGGTTTTATTTCCTATTTAAGAACTGTAACTGTTTTTTTACATCCTAGATGGCATGATTCAGTGATCGAAACCCAAAACTTCGTAAAGTATTTGAAATTATTAAATTAAAATTTGTTTTTGCTATTGAAATTGACAAAATGATAGTATCGCCCCTTTGGCGATTGTTTACTTTTTCGGTCCCACCTATCAGCATTGAAGTATTCGCCCTTACGTTTTTTTACAATAACCACCGATTTCGCCCGTTTTTTTTTTTACATTAAAAATGTCTTACTCCACTATCTGGGGCTAGGTGTCATTCTAAAATCTAAACTATCTCCCATGTAACGAAACTATGTAAGGTTTGCACGCTTATAACTCCGATATTACTAGATGGATTTTAATCACTCATACACCAACCGATTCAGAAACACCTAACTTAAACATTGGTAATAATTTAATATCTCCACAATAAAAGTAGACTTTTGGAAATTGGTAAAATTAAAAAGTTCACGAAAAACGGGAAAATTACCATTCGTGAGGCAGATTTCTCAGACACAGCCGTCAAGAGAGAGCAGCTTAGTTGCTCAATGAAACACGAAAAGTCATAAATAGAAGCAACGCATGTCCGTTTAAATCAGTTGTTGCTCTTATCCCACACGAGCAACATCGTCTCCGGGCGATGCAATAAGCGCTATCGATTTTCGGTAACGTTGGCATTTGCACACACTCGCACCTAAGTGACTAAACCATATACGGCTAGTTTGTAAATAGAGGTGACGCGTACCCGTTTGAATCAGTTTTTGTTCTTATGTCGAACGGGTAAGATCATGGCTGCAGCGTCTGGGCACTACCATAAGCGGTAGACGCTATGCATTGTCGGCAGCGGTGGCCGTGTGCGGATTTTTCGGGTACCAGGCTGGTACTACCAGCACGGTGTCACAGAATGATTTGCAAAGTGGGTGGGCGGGGTGGTTTGGATTTAATTCAATACGGTGCGTGCTGCTTAAGAGTGTTGCGTTTGAAAAAAATTATATTTATTTTTATGCATGCGTGTGCGTTGTAACTTGTTAAACCATGTTTACGGCGCTTTGTAGCTGCGTAGGGTAAAGAGCCTATTGGTTTTCATGTTTCATATTTCGGTTATATGTTTTTTATCAGTAAGGCATCTGACAACGTGCTTCTGTAGTTATTGGACTGTTCAGCAGCGTAGTATTTTATATAGGAGAGTACACTCAGATTTTTTTACGCGGATTTTGAAATTTACGCGGTTTTCATTAACGCGTTTTTTTTATTTACGCGGTTTTCATTTACACGGTCTGTATCCCCTGCGTGAAAAATCTGAGTGTAATTGCAACGGAAACCATCACATTCCCAGCAGAACTTTTTGTTTTCTAATTTCAAACACTTTTGTTTCGTACTGTACACAACGGAAAATTTTAAAACAGAACTTACCGTCCCAGCAGCAGTTTAAGCGGGTGTTCTTTTTCGATTCAAATTCAAGCCATGTCTTAAGCGTTACTGGACAAAATTGTTTTCCCAGTTTATCCAGTCAGAATATCTGCCCTACCCTATGTATTCAAAACACAGTTCTAATTGCGTTTTAAAGTATACAACAAATAGAACGGTTGGGTATACTAATTTAATTTTAAAATAAATCTGTTTTAAATTATGAAACAAACCACTGTACTGAAGATATAATTATGTCAGTCCTATTACCACATAAAACACCTATATAACATAAAACGCTGCAGAATTGGTTTAATGATACAATGTTTACACTACAGAGTTATAACACGTTTTAATAATTAGCAACATGAAAAATGTCACCAAGATAGCATAAAAACCCGTTTTAACTGGTAGTGCGAACGTTGCATAACAATGTAATTTATCAAATAATTTCATTTTTTCCACCACTAATCGATCAAGAAATACTTAAACTTAAGATTGTTTACTTAAGTTTATTAGTACATTATTGAAAATTTAAATGGAAAATGAAATTTAATATTTCATGGAGAATCTGTATATTTCCGTTGGCGGGCGTGGGCTTCCTCATCACAGTTCTCAATATGGAATTTTTCTTTTGAATATATTTTCTGGACAGACCAGCCTATTTTTACTAGATGGATCAGCGAAATAATGCCAATCACCTAGTGAGGTACTTGATTAATTAATAGATTACCGTTAAATGACCTTCAATAAATTATGTTTTAATGGGGAGCGTATATAGCAAATTGTAACATATGAAAACAGGCGAGTAAACAAGAACGTGAGTCGATATGTGTGATAGATAAAATTCATTTGCACGCTCTTGAAAAAATCTACATTTTTAATGTCACCGTGGTCGTGTCCTGTACACAACCCTTTAATTTTTTTTTTCAAAAGCGATCATTGTTACTATTTACAGCTGGTATCAGCTTGATAATCCTAAAAAAATACGAAAATAACAGTTTCGCCTCTAAACTGCTAGCAAAAAAAAGTATCGCCCTATTTGTTTGCATGGAGCGTGGAAGGCGAAACTTTAAATAAACAAACAAAAATACAGTTTCGCCCGTTGCATTTTTTGCTGTAGTTTAAGAAAGCAATATCGTAGAATCTAAATTTTTGGGTTAATTTGTTGCGTTTCAAAGCCCTCATTCGCATGTATGAAAAAAGCCCTATGTTTACATTTGTAAGTATCGCCCTTTTCACAAAAAAGCGTTGAAATGAAATCGCAGCTCCTGATATCACGCTCTGAAGTGCATGCGTGCATAGTTCCAAATTTTACTTCGACATCGACTTTTTCTAAAGGTGACTTCCCAGTAGTATCCTTGATTTGAATTATTATCGCTAATCCTAATGCCAAAGAACAAATAAAAACCTCACGAAAACGAACCGTTTGGGAAAATCATCATCATTACTGGAATTTTCATTTTCACGAAACTTTTCGATAACCTTCCGTCACTTGCGTTAATGCACTGGGTGCACAGTGCTCTGAAAACCTAGCGAAATCGTCTTAGGGCACCAGCGGGTCTAATTCAGAGCTATCTGCGCGGCGAGTTAAACCTGCAAATAATACTAAAAAATAATTTTTGTTCCATAATTTTCAGTTCAGCAATTCGAGAAATCGTGCTCACCGCAAGCCATGAAAAATAGACTACGTTGTGAAGTGATGGTCACTATTTATTAAAAAATCACGGTTAAATAAAAAATAAAACTATTAAAAAATTTCAAATAGTTTATAATTTAATACTGTTAAAATATTTTTCCCGTCCCTTGATGTAGTCTGATAACTATTTCTGATTATGATGAACTTTTTATTTTTGCATATTCCCATCTATTTATCAGGATTTACTCGAAATCAGTCTTGTTCGTCTGCTAGAGCCCATCAAAGATATGTTCATATTTGGCTGATAAAATCGGGGTTTCAATGTATTATAATAGATATTCAGCATTCGAAAAAGTTTCTTGTGAACGAGTGTAGAACGACTTTGTTTCTACTTACTTGAAATCAGCGGCGTAGCCAGAAATTCGGTTTGGTGGGGGTTTGGTGAAAATCGATCATACTGTCCAAACGGCATAATTCCGAAACCGTAATTTTTAAAAAAATATGCAGAATTAATTTTTCAGAAAATAGTAACAGAGTTCGTGTCTTTAGCGAAGTTGTTTTATTTATTAACCTGAGAAAATTCACCATAAATACTTCTTGGACGATATACTGTCAAAATTATTTTATCAAATGATGCGCTGTTTAACGTCTGTAAAACTCATCGAAGATACTAAACCTCCGAAATTGGCGGTTTCAAAATGATGTTATCTTGACCTTAAATTACTGTTTTTAAACATTTGACCTATACATACATACAACAAAAATCAAATGCTCATCAAAATAGATCAGGAACTGCTAGAGTCGAATGGAAATCGTCATTTTTCATAAATTTCTCTCTACATTCGGAAAGTGTTATCCTCGTTATTAATCATATTACGTTTTCGTCTCAACTCGACGAATTCCAAAAATAAAAACCTGTTTTAATCCACTTAGTGATGCAATTGTGCTTGTTTCATTTGTCCCTACTACGATTCCATGGCTGGTTATGTTCAATACAATGGTGGAAATGAATATTACATGTTCAGTACGATTTGCACATACATACAATGGATCGACAGCCACGATCTTGAGATACTATGTGATACTGAAACATCGCTTGAAACCAGCGGCGGATCATGAAGAAAGATCCGGGAGGTCCGGGTCCTGCCGAAAATTTTCAACTTGTTAAGAAATTTTAAACTAGTTTTAATTTTAAAGTAGTAACCCCTCACTGCATACTCCCTCCGGGCCGGTATGATTGACGATTTTTAGAGTGATTGCATAACCTTTCTATATGAGAAAGGCAAAAATGTACCAAAGTCCAAAGAAGTCAATTTTTGTCAAACATCTCAATGTTTCATGCATTTTAAAGACGTTCGGCATCAAAAATACAAATTTGATGTTGAAAATTTTTCATTTCAGTTTATATGGGAATTTGCTGTGTGATTGCACTCTTCAACTGGTAACTCCGGAACCGGAAGTCCAATCAATAAAAAAATTTAATAGCAGCCGATGGGAAGGTTGTACCTTTCATTTGAGACTAATTTTCTGCAAATCGGTCCAGCCATCTCTGAGAAACAGAGGTCACATTTTTTACACATACACACATACACACACAGACATTTTCCGATCTCGACGAACTCAGTCGATTGGCATATGACACTCGGCCCTCCGGGTCGGGATTAGATTGACGAATTTTAGAGTGAATGAGAAAGGCAAAAACATTTTTAGCAAATGTTGAAAGTTATGCATTTTTTGGTGAGCAGTTTTATGTTTCAATTTAACTTCGCTTCCTATTAAATAAAGACCCTTATTACAGTACATCTCTACAAAAACGAGCTCAATTTGAAAATAAATCTGAGGATTATGATTGATTACAGAACTCTGGAATTTTCTATTGGAATGTTTTCAGGCAGGAATAAATTTTCAACTTCAATCCAATATTTTTTTTTGGGTGTGGTGGGGGGTGGGGTTGTATGGTGTTATACCCCAAACCCTTCTCTTGGCTACGCCGTTGCTTGGAGTTATTTATTTCGCTTTTCATTTTCCGATATGTTTCAGATCGATCCGATGTTCATAAGTTAGAAAAATTGCAGTCAGAAGGTTCGCACAAATGAACATTTTTGTACTGTTAAGTTATCAAGTTCCTTCCAGACAACTTGGAAGTTTTCAGTGATTATTTCTAGCGGTTGTAGATAGTAAAATGAAATACAAAATTCGTATTATCGAAATAATGTTTAGCTTATTGCAATGGATTATTACTATATTGAACAATAAATAGGCGACAAAGAGTAATCAACAAACAACAAGCCATAACTTTTGAAGTATTCAAAATAGATATTAAAAGTCTTTAGTAAAGTTATTCGCAAAAGTAAGAGCTACAAATTTGCTGAAGACATCATTTCGATATAATCACTTCCAAGAAAATTTGTGAAAATATCTCACTCATAGAGGGATTAATCAGCAAAAGCATAATACCAAAAGAAAGGGCATATTACCTCCATTAAATTCTCCGAAGATACTATTGACCTAAAATAAGCCGTTTTGACGTTAATAATAGATTACATGTTTTTGGTCATATTTCTGGCAATGGGAAATGATAAAAATCTTTCGTCCGCATTTAATGTTAAATATCTCTTTTGATAATAGTCCGATTTCAACAATCTATAGCTTATTCGAAAGGTATTCGTTAAAGCTATCTAAGAACATATAAATTGTTAATCTATATTGTCAATTTCGGCAGATAATTTAAAAAAACTGCGAAAAACGCCATTTTTACGCATTCAAACATTCATATCTTGGAAACTAAACATCAGAATCAAAAACAAATTAATAGCGTTCATACTGTTTTTTAGTTCTTTCATTTAAAATTGGTTTGGATAAGATCGGTTCAGCCATTGCTGAGAAACACGAATGAGAATTTGTCCGTTACATACACACACAGACACACACACAGACATTGTCTCAAATCGTCGAGCTGAGTCGATTGGTATATAAGACTCGGCCCTCCGGGCCTCGGAAAAAATCTTGAAAGTTTGAGCGAATTCTATACATTTCTTTTATAAGAAATGTAAAAATATGTGACGCGGAAAAGCCACCAACTTACCCCAGACTCGGGATAAGTACCCGAGCAAGTCGAACGTCAAAGTTACAACAAGTAGAATTTCTATTTTGGTAATAGCATCAAATTGAAATCTTATTGTCCTCTCAGTTTTAGATTTTTTAAATATTACATCAAATTTTGATCTCATTTTGCTATCCTGAATTGCTCTGCATTTCTTAGAAGAAGCTTCTTTGTTTATATTTCTGTAGTAAAACATCAAAGTGAATACATATTTTGTTATCAAAACAATAGACCTTTCTCGTCCGACCTAACCCCCTTTTTTCCTTTCTCATATAGAAAGGTTATGCAATTACTCTGAAAAACGTCAACCTAATCCCGGCCAAATTTTTTTTTCGACTCGCATAAGGTTTCTGGATTTTAACAGGGGAGTAGTTGATGGGTTACGGAGAGGGGTTACACCCCCCCCCCCCTCTACTGTTCACTCCCCTCCCTTAAAAATCTCCTTAAATCACCCCTCAGACCACCACCCCATCCAGCCGTCATACCCCTCCCTTTCAACCCCATCATCTTTAAACCACCACTATATCACAAAGCATACCAATTTAAGCTGGGAAGTCGTTCGTTCATGGGACTTTCGCCCTCCTCACATACCCACCCCCGCATGACAAAATGAGTTAGCAAGCAGATAACATTGATCTATTGCTGATTAGGCTAATGAAGTATGATATTTTTTTGTTTCAAGTGTTTCACCGTCGAAACGTAGCTCATCAAGTTCGTGGCTGGCATGCCATTGTGTATAAGTGCAAAGTGTACTAAGAATGTAATGGACATTTCCACAATTATGTTGAACATAAAAAGCCTCCGTGCCATAGTTTAGAGAAACGAGAAAGGCACAATTGCACCGCTAGGTGGATTAAAACAGGTTTTTCTTATTCAAAAGACTACACATTTATAAGAATATTTCCGTTGAAATGAGACTTTTTAGAGATATCGTGATTTTTTAATGATTTTTTTAAATTTGAAAAATGCAAGAATGTTGAGTATTTTTTTCACCTTTGCAAGAATGGCGGGACTCAAAATGTGTGTTTGGGCAACACTGTTTTGTTTATTTTTGCTTGAGTTCCTGGCAACGTGGCAAATGAAGTGGCGAGTCACGGTACAAAGTTCATTGGTTATGTAAACAAACTAAAGTGAACCTCTCGGTGGAGTGTTCTCCACCATGACAATGTTTAACCTCGCTTTTTTGACACTTCAGAGAGATTGTTCACATGGTCTTGGAATTTTTGTTGATTCGATCATAGTATGAGAAACTTGGTTTGGTTCGCTGCCAAATGTTAACACTTCCCAAACAAGGTCGCTCAGCTGTAATTTTTTATTTGATGTCTGGATCATACATTGTTCCGTTAAATTTAACATTTTTACTTTTTTTTCGACAGGATAATCTACGACGAGCTACACCCCCGCAACTTCGATATCGTGGCGCTGCAGGAACTTTGCTGGACGGGACAGAAGGTGTGGAAAAGCGGGCATCGAGCGGCTACCCTCTACCAGAGCTGTGGTACAACCAACGAGCTGGGAACCGGCTTCATAGTGCTGGGCAAGATGCACCAACGTGGGATCGGGTGGCAGCCGATCAACGCAAGGATGTGCAAGTTGAGGATCAAAGGCCGTTTCTTCAACTACAGCATCATCAACGTGCACTGCCCACACGAAGGGAGACCCGACGACGAGAAAGAAGCGTTCTACATGCAGCTGGAGCAGACATACGACGGTTGCCCTCTGCGAGACGTGAAAATTGTCATCGGCGACATGAACGCACAGGTAGGAATGGAGGCAATGTACAGACCGGTGATCGGGCCTAACAGCCTGCATTCCGTATCAAATGACAACGGCCAACGATGTGTGAACTTCGCAGCCTCCCGTGGAATCGTAATCCGAAGCACCTTCTTCCCTCGCAAAGATATCCACAAAGTCACCTGGAGATCACCGGACCAAGTAACAAAAAATCAAATCGACCACGTTCTAATCGACGGTAGATTCTTCTCGGACATCACAAACGTCCGCACTTATCGCAGTGCGAATATAGATTCGGACCACCACCTGGTTGCAGTATGCTTGCGCTCAAAACTTTTGACAGTGCATAGCTCTCGTCGAAGCCGAACGCCGCGGCTAAACATCGAGCGGCTACAAGATGGCAGAGTGGCTCAAGAATACGCGCAGCAGTTGGAAGTGGCACTACCAACGGAAGAGCAGCTAGGCGCAGTTGCCCTTGAAGATGGCTGGAGAGATATCCGATCCGCCATAGGTAGCACCGCAGCCACTGCACTAGGTACGGTGGGCCCGGACCGAAGAAGCGACAGGTACGACGGCGAATGCGAGCAGTTAGTCGAAGAGAAGAATGCAGCATGGGCGAGAATGGTGCAACACCGCACGAGGGCGAACGAGGCGCGATATAAACAGGCACGGAACAGGCAGAACTCGGTTTTCCGGACCAAAAAGCGCCAGCAGGAAGACCGAGATCGCGAAGCGATGGAGTAGCTGTACCGCGCTAAAGACACACGGAAATTCTACGAGAAGTTGAACCGCTCGCGCAGGGGCCACGTACCACAGGCCGACATGTGCAGAGATACAAACGGGAATCTTCTCACGGACCAGTGTGAGGTGATCCAGAGGTGGCGGCAGCACTACGAAGAACATCTGAACGGCGATGCAGCAGACGACGAGGATGGCACGGTAACGCACCTGGGAGCACGCGCGGAAGACATTACATTACCGGCTCCGGATCTCCAAGAAATCCAGGAGGAGATCAGCCGGCTCAAAAATAATAAAGCCGCTGGGGTTGACCAAATACCAAGCGAGCTACTAAAACACGGTGGCGAGCCACTGGCTAAAGCGCTGCACTGGGTGATTACCAAGATTTGGGAGGAGGATATTTTACCGGAGGAGTGGATGGAAGGTGTCGTGTGTCCTATCTACAAAAAGGGCGACAAGCTGGATTGCTGTAATTACCGAGCAATCACCCTGCTGAACGCCGCCTACAAGGTACTCTCCCAAATACTATGCCGTCGACTATCACCAATTGCAAGAGAGTTCGTGGGGCAGTACCAGGCGGGTTTCATGAGCGAACAATCTACCACGGACCAGGTGTTCGCTCTTCGTCAAGTACTGCAGAAATGCCGCAAGTACAATGTGCCCACACATCATTTGTTCATCGACTTCAAAGCCGCATACGACACTATCGATCGAGATCAGCTATGGCAGATTATGCACGAGTACGGATTCCCGGACAAACTGACGCGATTAGTGAAGGCGACGATGGATCGGGTGATGTGCGTAGTACGTGTCTCAGGGACGCTCTCGAGTCCCTTCGAATCACGCAGAGGGTTACGCCAAGGTGATGGTCTCTCGTGTCTGTTATTCAACATCGCGATGGTTTACGTTTGGCAGTTAGACTCTTTTCAAATGTTTCAAATGTTTGGGTAGAATATAGATTATTTTATCGTTTTTGCGATCAATTTCATTTGGTTTGTTTTGTTCACAATGTTAGTCGCAGAGCATTTTGGTGATCTATGGCAATTGATGACCTTTACACCCCATACTAGGTCCGCTCCTGTTGCAGCTGTTTCGCCCCGTCCGGCACCGAGTCAACCGATGGTCCAGCCTGCACCGCACTCGTCTGTCGCTATGTCAATGGCAGGGACTTGGATTAAAGGCTAAAATGTCAGCTACGGCTGGTGGTGTTGCTGCAATCGGTTTGCCTTCGGCCACGTTGGATATTCGGCTAACGGGAATATTCAGCGATTCCGATTTGAAGGAAGCAGCGCCAGTAGCAGACTGCTTCGATTCAGCAATACGCTCCGGTATCAGACGAAGCTAACACTACTGCAGGACGAAGGTTTCAACGAGGGGCTCAGGCATAAGTAGCAGAGTCCTTGCACTTACTGCTTGTCGAGTGAACAATTCCGACGAAACCACTGCCGCTCTCGAAAAGTTTAATCACCGTAATAAGTGCGACGTCAGCGGTATAGTGCCAGGAATAGTCGAGAAGAGTGCTAGGACTGACTTGCCGGTTGTAGATAGTAAAATGAAATACAAAATTCGTATTATCGAAATAATGTTTAGCTTATTGCAATGGATTATTACTATATTGAACAATAAATAGGCGACAAAGAGTAATCAACAAACAACAAGCCATAACTTTTGAAGTATTCAAAATAGATATTAAAAGTCTTTAGTAAAGTTATTCGCAAAAGTAAGAGCTACAAATTTGCTGAAGACATCATTTCGATATAATCACTTCCAAGAAAATTTGTGAAAATATCTCACTCATAGGGGGATTAATCAGCAAAAGCATAATACCAAAAGAAAGGGCATATTACCTCCATTAAATTCTCCGAAGATACTATTGACCTAAAATAAGCCGTTTTGACGTTAATAATAGATTACATGTTTTTGGTCATATTTCTGGCAATGGGAAATGATAAAAATCTTTCGTCCGCATTTAATGTTAAATATCTCTTTTGATAATAGTCCGATTTCAACAATCTATAGCTTATTCGAAAGGTATTCATTAAAGCTATCTAAGAACATATAAACTGTTAATCTATATTGTCAATTTCGGCAGATAATTTAAAAAAACTGCGAAAAACGCCATTTTTACGCATTCAAACATTCATATCTTGGAAACTAAACATCAGAATCAAAAACAAATTAATAGCGTTCATACTGTTTTTTAGTTCTTTCATTTAAAATTGGTTTGGATAAGATCGGTTCAGCCATTGCTGAGAAACACGAATGAGAATTTGTCCGTTACATACACACACAGACACACACACAGACATTGTCTCAAATCGTCGAGCTGAGTCGATTGGTATATAAGACTCGGCCCTCCGGGCCTCGGAAAAAATCTTGAAAGTTTGAGCGAATTCTATACATTTCTTTTATAAGAAATGTAAAAATATGTGACGCGGAAAAGCCACCAACTTACCCCAGACTCGGGATAAGTACCCGAGCAAGTCGAACGTCAAAGTTACAACAAGTAGAATTTCTATTTTGGTAATAGCATCAAATTGAAATCTTATTGTCCTCTCAGTTTTAGATTTTTTAAATATTACATCAAATTTTGATCTCATTTTGCTATCCTGAATTGCTCTGCATTTCTTAGAAGAAGCTTCTTTGTTTATATTTCTGTAGTAAAACATCAAAGTGAATACATATTTTGTTATCAAAACAATAGACCTTTCTCGTCCGACCTAACCCCCTTTTTTCCTTTCTCATATAGAAAGGTTATGCAATTACTCTGAAAAACGTCAACCTAATCCCGGCCAAATTTTTTTTTCGACTCGCATAAGGTTTCTGGATTTTAACAGGGGAGTAGTTGATGGGTTACGGAGAGGGGTTACACCCCCCCCCCTCTACTGTTCACTCCCCTCCCTTAAAAATCTCCTTAAATCACCCCTCAGACCACCACCCCATCCAGCCGTCATACCCCTCCCTTTCAACCCCATCATCTTTAAACCACCACTATATCACAAAGCATACCAATTTAAGCTGGGAAGTCGTTCGTTCATGGGACTTTCGCCCTCCTCACATACCCACCCCCGCATGACAAAATGAGTTAGCAAGCAGATAACATTGATCTATTGCTGATTAGGCTAATGAAGTATGATATTTTTTTGTTTCAAGTGTTTCACCGTCGAAACGTAGCTCATCAAGTTCGTGGCTGGCATGCCATTGTGTATAAGTGCAAAGTGTACTAAGAATGTAATGGACATTTCCACAATTATGTTGAACATAAAAAGCCTCCGTGCCATAGTTTAGAGAAACGAGAAAGGCACAATTGCACCGCTAGGTGGATTAAAACAGGTTTTTCTTATTCAAAAGACTACACATTTATAAGAATATTTCCGTTGAAATGAGACTTTTTAGAGATATCGTGATTTTTTAATGATTTTTTTAAATTTGAAAAATGCAAGAATGTTGAGTATTTTTTTCACCTTTGCAAGAATGGCGGGACTCAAAATGTGTGTTTGGGCAACACTGTTTTGTTTATTTTTGCTTGAGTTCCTGGCAACGTGGCAAATGAAGTGGCGAGTCACGGTACAAAGTTCATTGGTTATGTAAACAAACTAAAGTGAACCTCTCGGTGGAGTGTTCTCCACCATGACAATGTTTAACCTCGCTTTTTTGACACTTCAGAGAGATTGTTCACATGGTCTTGGAATTTTTGTTGATTCGATCATAGTATGAGAAACTTGGTTTGGTTCGCTGCCAAATGTTAACACTTCCCAAACAAGGTCGCTCAGCTGTAATTTTTTATTTGATGTCGGCATCATACATTGTTCCGTTAAATTTAACATTTTTACTTTTTTTTCGACAGGATAATCTACGACGAGCTACACCCCCGCAACTTCGATATCGTGGCGCTGCAGGAACTTTGCTGGACGGGACAGAAGGTGTGGAAAAGCGGGCATCGAGCGGCTACCCTCTACCAGAGCTGTGGTACAACCAACGAGCTGGGAACCGGCTTCATAGTGCTGGGCAAGATGCACCAACGTGGGATCGGGTGGCAGCCGATCAACGCAAGGATGTGCAAGTTGAGGATCAAAGGCCGTTTCTTCAACTACAGCATCATCAACGTGCACTGCCCACACGAAGGGAGACCCGACGACGAGAAAGAAGCGTTCTACATGCAGCTGGAGCAGACATACGACGGTTGCCCTCTGCGAGACGTGAAAATTGTCATCGGCGACATGAACGCACAGGTAGGAATGGAGGCAATGTACAGACCGGTGATCGGGCCTAACAGCCTGCATTCCGTATCAAATGACAACGGCCAACGATGTGTGAACTTCGCAGCCTCCCGTGGAATCGTAATCCGAAGCACCTTCTTCCCTCGCAAAGATATCCACAAAGTCACCTGGAGATCACCGGACCAAGTAACAAAAAATCAAATCGACCACGTTCTAATCGACGGTAGATTCTTCTCGGACATCACAAACGTCCGCACTTATCGCAGTGCGAATATAGATTCGGACCACCACCTGGTTGCAGTATGCTTGCGCTCAAAACTTTCGACAGTGCATAGCTCTCGTCGAAGCCGAACGCCGCGGCTAAACATCGAGCGGCTACAAGATGGCAGAGTGGCTCAAGAATACGCGCAGCAGTTGGAAGTAGCACTACCAACGGAAGAGCAGCTAGGCGCAGTTGCCCTTGAAGATGGCTGGAGAGATATCCGATCCGCCATAGGTAGCACCGCAGCCACTGCACTAGGTACGGTGGGCCCGGACCGAAGAAGCGACAGGTACGACGGCGAATGCGAGCAGTTAGTCGAAGAGAAGAATGCAGCATGGGCGAGAATGGTGCAACACCGCACGAGGGCAAACGAGGCGCGATATAAACAGGCACGGAACAGGCAGAACTCGGTTTTCCGGACCAAAAAGCGCCAGCAGGAAGACCGAGATCGCGAAGCGATGGAGTAGCTGTACCGCGCTAAAGACACACGGAAATTCTACGAGAAGTTGAACCGCTCGCGCAGGGGCCACGTACCACAGGCCGACATGTGCAGAGATACAAACGGGAATCTTCTCACGGACCAGTGTGAGGTGATCCAGAGGTGGCGGCAGCACTACGAAGAACATCTGAACGGCGATGCAGCAGACGACGAGGATGGCACGGTAACGCACCTGGGAGCACGCGCGGAAGACATTACATTACCGGCTCCGGATCTCCAAGAAATCCAGGAGGAGATCAGCCGGCTCAAAAATAATAAAGCCGCTGGGGTTGACCAAATACCAAGCGAGCTACTAAAACACGGTGGCGAGCCACTGGCTAAAGCGCTGCACTGGGTGATTACCAAGATTTGGGAGGAGGATATTTTACCGGAGGAGTGGATGGAAGGTGTCGTGTGTCCTATCTACAAAAAGGGCGACAAGCTGGATTGCTGTAATTACCGAGCAATCACCCTGCTGAACGCCGCCTACAAGGTACTCTCCCAAATACTATGCCGTCGACTATCACCAATTGCAAGAGAGTTCGTGGGGCAGTACCAGGCGGGTTTCATGAGCGAACAATCTACCACGGACCAGGTGTTCGCTCTTCGTCAAGTACTGCAGAAATGCCGCAAGTACAATGTGCCCACACATCATTTGTTCATCGACTTCAAAGCCGCATACGACACTATCGATCGAGATCAGCTATGGCAGATTATGCACGAGTACGGATTCCCGGACAAACTGACGCGATTAGTGAAGGCGACGATGGATCGGGTGATGTGCGTAGTACGTGTCTCAGGGACGCTCTCGAGTCCCTTCGAATCACGCAGAGGGTTACGGCAAGGTGATGGTCTCTCGTGTCTGTTATTCAACATCGCGCTGGTTTACGTTTGGCAGTTAGACTCTTTTCAAATGTTTCAAATGTTTGGGTAGAATATAGATTATTTTATCGTTTTTGCGATCAATTTCATTTGGTTTGTTTTGTTCACAATGTTAGTCGCAGAGCATTTTGGTGATCTATGGCAATTGATGACCTTTACACCCCATACTAGGTCCGCTCCTGTTGCAGCTGTTTCGCCCCGTCCGGCAACGAGTCAACCGATGGTCCAGCCTGCACCGCACTCGTCTGTCGCTATGTCAATGGCAGGGACTTGGATTAAAGGCTAAAATGTCAGCTACGGCTGGTGGTGTTGCTGCAATCGGTTTGCCTTCGGCCACGTTGGATATTCGGCTAACGGGAATATTCAGCGATTCCGATTTGAAGGAAGCAGCGCCAGTAGCAGACTGCTTCGATTCAGCAATACGCTCCGGTATCAGACGAAGCTAACACTACTGCAGGACGAAGGTTTCAACGAGGGGCTCAGGCATAAGTAGCAGAGTCCTTGCACTTACTGCTTGTCGAGTGAACAATTCCGACGAAACCACTGCCGCTCTCGAAAAGTTTAATCACCGTAATAAGTGCGACGTCAGCGGTATAGTGCCAGGAATAGTCGAGAAGAGTGCTAGGACTGACTTGCCGAGAGCTACAAGATTAAATAGCAGGGCGTTTTTAAAGTGACCATAGTATAACGAAGAGGCTTTTGGGCAGATGATTTATTCAGCAGAATAAGATAGCACAATTACCCAAAACATAAGAGCTGGCTGCCGAAGTGAATCCACACACATCATCACCTACAGAGGCAAGCAATATTGGAACGCAGCGAAATTCCTCACAATGAATTGATCTCGTTAGATGAAATTCCAGGAAGTACAATTTTTATAGCATAATTTAGTCGACCGAAATTGTAGTCCTCAGTCGAGAGAGACTGATAGAGTAGCAGCAGCTAGGAATTTTCTTTCGAAAGCTAGCAGCGGTTTCGCGTATCCTGCGCTAAGTAGAGAGCGCTAAGACAGATCTCCGAAGCATGCCAAGTGCTATCAGATGAGAAAAACGTCGCATCTATGACCAGTACGACAAGGCCGGTCTGCTGACCAACGCACAGTGGCACCTCTTCATACAAAGTTGTGACAAAATTATAAAAATTGGTCTATGTGGCTAAAACTTGGGGTTTTAGCTAAATTTGGGTCGCTGAATCCATTTCTGTTATCAGTTTTGAAATTCCTTATTTCCTTTTTCCAACAACTTTTATGTAAACCCATTTAAAGGCGTTGGTCGTTAAATGGTTAATATACACGTTAATCATAGTGGCCAATCACATCGGATAGCAGAAATGGTTGACAAAACTAGTAAAAATCACTAATATTTCAGGAATATGAAGCTGTTTAGGCAATGATTTTTTTTTATTCAAATCGTTTATTTGATAAGGCACGTTGCATTAGTTTAAAGGTGCCAATTTTGTTTTGTTTTACATTTTAAATTGCTTAAAACTAGGGGATTACATATTGATTTTTTTTTAAATGAAACTAAAGCGATTTTATAGCTATCTTATATATCTACACAAGGGGATAATATTATTTTCGTAAGATTAGGGGGGTCATTTAGTTTTTGTGGCAATATGGTTTGACATTTTTATCAGTGAGATTATTGGAGCAAGTAATGTTTAACTAAGGGGGACAATTTTTTACGACTAACTTAAAACTAGGAATAACTAGAGGGCATGATTGAATTTTGTAAAGATTCGTAATTATAGTTATTTTTGTGGGTAGTAGAGTTGGGCATGTTCAACGAGATTATATAATAAAATAGTTGAAACTAGAAGAGACAAGAAGAGCTAAATGCTTCGTGATGATATTGGGGGGGGGGGGTTAGGGGTGTTACTTCTGGATATAAGAGTCAGGGGAGGGGGGGGGTAGACAAAGATGGCAGGGAGAGAAAATTATTTCAGTTTCAGGCATCGTGAGATCAACGGATGGATTACAAACTCGGGTGGACTTCATCAGGGGAATCATGTACTGGGACGCCGGGTGGTCCTCCTCAAGATGGCAGGGGTTTTTCCAGACGATTTCGTAGTACGGCTCAGATGTGGATCGGCTACATTTCGAGTTAAGCGTGTTATGTTCGTGCCGTAGGTCCCGTGTTTGTTGGCTCATTCGATACAGATGCTTTGATACAGGTGGAAGAGGGTTCTGAGAATGATAAGGAAAATAAGAAGGGGCAGTTAGACTTGTATATTGATGGTTTTCACAAAGGTGTATATAAGGGACATATAGAGGACTTCGCGGCTTGCCAGCACATCTCGAACCGGGACGTTGGTTGGTCTTCCTCGGGCTCGCAGGGTATCCATTAGCCGAGACCTGGCGGAACTGTACTCGGTGCACGCCCAGACAATGTGCTCGATGTCGTGATAGCCGTCGCCACAAGCGCAGATACCACTATCCACGAGCCCAATACGCCGGAGATGTGCATCCAGCGTGTAATGGTTTGCCATGAGTCGGGACATCACACGAATGAAGTCACGACCCACATCCATCCCTTTGAACCAAGGTTTCGTCGATACCTTAGGGATTATCGAATGTAGCCACCTTCCCAGCTCTCCACTGCTCCACGAAGTTTGCCAACTTTCGAGGGTTCTCTGATGACTAATACTGAAAAATTCGCTGAAGCAAATTGGTCTTTCCTAAACGTCTCCTTCTAAAGCACCCACCTTAGCTAAGGAGTCTGCCTTCTCATTGCCCGGAATGGAGCAATGAGAAGGGACCCATACCAAGGTAATCTGGAAAGAGTTGTCAGATAAAGCACTCAGTAGCTCCCGTATTTTCCCCAAAAAATACGAGGAGTGCTTTCCATGTTTCATCGAGCGAATAGCGTCAATGGAACTGAGGCTATCCGAAACGATGAAGTAATGGCCTGCGGGTAATGTTTCAATGACTCCAAGGGTATACTGAATGGCAGCTAGTTCTGCGGCGTAAACTGAAGCAGGGTCACTGAGTTTGTAGGAGGCGGTGAACTTTTGATTGAAAATACCGAAGCCAGTGGACCCTTCGAGGTTTGATCCGTCAGTATAAAACATCTTAGAACAGTCGACTTCTCGGAATTTATTATAAAAAATGTTTGGAACCACTTGTGGGCGTATGTGGTCCGGAATTCCACTAATCTCGTCTTTCATGGATGTGTCGAAGAAAACAGTAGATTCAGAAGTATTTATGAAATGCACACGGTTGGGATTGTAAGAAGAAGGGTTAATATTCTGCGCCATGTAGTCAAAGTACAGGGACATGAAACGGGTCTGAGAATTGAGCTCAACAAGCTTTTCGAAATTTTCAATCACGACCGGGTTCAAGATATCGCATCGAATGAGCAATCGATATGAGAGTTCCCAAAATCGATTTTTCAACGGGAGAACGCCCGACAGCACTTCGAGACTCATCGTATGGGTCGACTGCATGCACCCTAAGGCGATACGCAAACAACGATACTGAATTCTTTCGAGTTTGATGAAATGTATGTTCGCGGCGGAGCGAAAGCAGAAGCATCCGTATTCCATTACCGACAGTATCGTTGTTTGATACAACCTAATTAGGTCTCCTGGGTGGGCACCCCACCATGTTCCGGTTATTGTACGAAGAAAGTTGATCCTTTGCTGACATTTCTGTTTCAGATACCGAATATGGCATCCCCATGTACCTTTCGAGTCGAACCAGACCCCTAGATATTTTACTGTGAAGACCTGAGCGATAGTTTGACCCATTAATAGAAGCTGTAGTTGTGCTGGTTCACGCTTCCTTGAAAATACAACTAGCTCAGTTTTCTCCGTGGAGAATTCGATACCCAGCCTAATAGCCCAAGCAGACAAATTGTCCAAGGTATTCTGTAATGGTCCTTGTAGATCGACAGCTTTGGGTCCCGTAACAGACACCACGCCATCGTCTGCAAGTTGCCTTAACGTGCAGGAATTGTCAATACATTCATCAATGTCGTTGACGTAGAAATTGTATAACAGGGGGCTTAGACATGAGCCCTGGGGAAGGCCCATGTAGCTAAATCGTGAGGTCGATAAGTCACCATGCGAAAAATGCATGTGTTTTTCCGACAACAAGTTTAGTAAAAAGTTGTTTAAAGTCGCTGAAAGACCATGCTGGTGCAGCTTCTCTGAAAGAATGTTGATCGAAACTGAATCAAAAGCCCCCTTAATATCTAGGAACACTGATGCCATCTGCTCTTTGCTAGCATAGACCATTTGAATTTCAGTTGAGAGCAACGCAAGACAATCGTTCGTCCCTTTGCCTTTGCGAAAGCCAAATTGTGTATCTGACATTAAGCCATTTGCTTCGACCCAATTGTCGAGGCGGGATAGGATCATTTTCTCGAACAACTTCCGGATACAGGATAGCATTGCGATCGGACGGTACGAATTGTGGTCGGAGGCTGGTTTTCCTGGTTTTTGGATGGCGATGACCTTCACTTGTCTCCAATCGAGTGGGACAATGTTAGCCTCGAGAAACTTATTAAATAAGTTCAACAAGCGTCTCTTGGCAGAGTCAGGCAGATTCTTCAACAAGTTGAATTTGATTCTGTCTGGCCCCGGAGCTTTATTGTTACACGACAAGAGAGCAAGTGAGAACTCCACCATCGAAAAAGGTGCTTCGTTCTCGCTATCGTGAGGAGACGCGGCGCGGTAAATCTTCTGTGCCGGGGCGGAATCCGGACAAACCTTCTTGGCGAAATCGAATATCCAACGGTTTGAATATTCTGCACTCTCGTTAGTACTGTTTCGGTTTCGCAAACGCCGGGCCGTGCCCCAAAGAGTGCTCATCGATGTTTCTCTCGTTAGTCCGTCAACGAACCGGCGCCAGTAACTACGTTTCTTGGCTTTCATCAAACTCTTCATTCGCGTTTCTAACGTCGCATATTGTCGATAGCTAGCGGGTAACCCGTCGTCCCGGAAGGTCTTATACGCGGCGGCCTTCTCCGCGTACACGTCTGAGCATTCTTTGTCCCACCACGGATTAGGAGAGCGTTTTTGTATGTTCGCGCCGGGTACTGGCTTAGTCTGAGCTTGATTCGCGCTGTCGAGAATCAAGCCAGCCAAAAAGCTGTACTCTTCCTCCGGAGGAAGTTCTTGGGAAGATTCGATGTTGTCGGATATCGCGGCAGCATAGCTCTTTCAATCGATATTTCGTGTGAGGTCATACGAAATATTGATTGATTTCAATGGCCTTGAACCGTTATTGATTGAGACTACAATCGGCAGATGGTCGCTGCCGTGGGGAATTACCTTCCACGTGCAATTTAACCGCAGCGATGTTGAGCAAAGGGACAAGTCTAAGGCGCTCGGGCGCGCTGGAGGAGCAGGAATCCGTGTCATTTCACCCGTGTTTAAAATTGTCAAATTGAAGTTATCGCAAAGATCCTGAATTAAGGAAGACCGGTTATCATCATAGAGGCAACCCCATGCTGTACCGTGAGAGTTAAAGTCTCCTAAAACTAGTCGCGGTGCTGGCAGGGATTCTAAGATGTCTTGTAGCCGTCGGTGCCCAACCGCGGTGTTGGGGGGAATATATATATGGAAGCTATGCAAAGGCTTTTGCCTTTGGTTGTTACTTGACAAGCGACAACTTCAATACCTGTTAACGAGGGAAGGTTAATTCTGTAGAAGGAATAGCACTTTTTAATCCCCAAAAGTACTCCTCCATAGGGGGTGTCTCGATCCAGGCGAATAATATTAAAGTCGTGGAAGTTGAGATCTATGTCGGAAGTTAACCAAGTTTCACATAATGCAAATGCATCGCAACTCAAATTATTTATTAAAATTTTGAAGGAATCGATTTTCGGGATGATACTTCTGCAATTCCACTGTAGAACAGTGATCAAATCCGTGACCTCGTTCGATGAGTTAGCCATCGAAGGATACAATCGCTGAGAGGAGGGGCCATTTAGCAGTCAACTGCTTCAAAAATGTTCTCACTGTAGGGAGAAAAGCTAACATAAGACTTTTAATAGGATCAGTAATATTGAAAGTATTTATTATCCAGTCCACTATGTCCGAGAGTTTTATAATTCCAGTGCTGTGATTACTCTCGAACTGAAACAAAGGAACACTTGGGATTTTTGATGTTCCTGGAAGTGCTGGGAACTCCTTCTCTGAGCTTAATCCTCCGAGACCAGGAGCTAATTGCTTCGGTTTGGTTGCAACACTTCCAATAGATGTCACTTTCGGAGCCCCGTCAAGGGACACCTTCTGGCCTTTACAAGGAACTTTACGAGAGGAAATGTTCCTCCTCTTCCTATAAATTCTAGGCACCCTAGTAGATGTTCCCTCTTGTGGGTTACCAGCCTCGCCCTCGTCAGGAGGCAAGTGAGTATAGATGTTTGCTGAGGATGGTGGCGTAGCATTCTTTAACATTTCTGCGAAAGAATGTTTGGATCGTCCCGCAAGAGAACGTTTCAGTTTATCCCCGCGTAGTTTGTACGCGGGACATGTCGAGATATCATGCAGACTCTCCGCACAGTAAGGGCACTTTTCGGCTTGCTTATTGCACGAATCATCTAGATGATTCTCCCCGCATTTTCCACAGCGGGCCTTATTACTACAATGGGTGGCTGTGTGACCCAGTTGTATACACTTTGTGCAATTCATGACCCGCGGCACAAACAGACGCACAGGCAGACGAACCTTGTGCAAGAGGACGAAATTTGGCAAAGCGGTACCAGCGAAGGTCACCCGATAAGAGTTTGATTGGGGGTACGTTTTTGAACCATCCCCCGCAACTACTACTGAGTGCAAACGTTTGCACTCAAGTATTTTAACTGGCTGAAGTAAGCGGTCTCTGAATCGGCCAACCCCGTACTTCAGCAGATCCTCGCACGTCAAACTCTCATCGGTTACGACGCCTTCGGATTGTACTCTTACAACCGAAATATACACGTTATAATCCCGCGTAAAGTGCTCACAGCAAGCAATATCGTTTGCCTGCTTTGAGTTGGCTAGCAACACCCTTATCTTGTCCGAGCGGACCTTTGAAATTTCGGTCACAGCCGAGAACCGTTCCGTCAGGTCTCTAGAAATCTGAAGAAGATTCAGTGATTTAGTCTTGGGCCGAAAGAAGACCACAAACGGACCAGTTGAGAGTTCTGGATAGCATTTGGGCCGGGGGGAGCCTTAGAAGTTGAACCCGATTCAACTTCTATTTCACCATCCGGAGAGGGAACCATAGAAAACGTCATCGCACGGGGTCAGCGCCCGCGCAGACGGAAGAAAGCAATAAATGTGTTACAAAAGACAAAAACCACTTAGCTTTAAACTGGTGTCCAACGACGAACCGATCCAGCTTATACAGCTGGCTATTGTTTAATCCTCACACGCGAACAAAAGACTGAGGACCGAACCGAACTGGCAAAATAACCTTGAATGCGGACTAACACTATTCTTTATCGCCTCATACAGCACTATGGACTAGAAAAAACAACCTCTGTCTCGATGGAGAGCTCGAAAACGAATGGGGCAATGATTATGTAAGGAGATTGATTAGCTACAGGGCGTCTCCATATGGGTATTTTCAAAAACATAGATATTCCAACTATGGCGCAAAAATGCGCAAGATGAGGCCTTTATATCTTGAAACTACAGCAAATTTTGAGTCAGATTCATGACAAGTAACCCATGGGAGACCATTTTAAAAATTGGAAGACGTATAAAGACAAATTACTGATATGACAAAACATTTTGCAATTTGGTTTTTTTTATGCAGAACAAACATTAATCAGTTTTGCACAAAAATCTCACAGCTATAGTTTAGCATATTCATTCTTCTTTCCAATAAACTTAAAATTGCTCCAATCGGCTGTGTAGTTCTTGAGATACCGTCGTTTAAAATTCTAAGGTACTAACAATTCTAATGAATTGAATTGAACAGAAATCCCCGACACCACTTGCTTCAATGACATGTTAAAAATTCATTTTTTATCCTATTATCGTAAAATTTTGGGATACTTTTATTCAAACTGAGAGAAATACAAAATAAATATTTACAAAAGACATTGATTTTTTGGGGTTTTGTCACTCGTCGTGCCACTGTGCGTCGTTGCTTGCACTGGGTTGGAAATCCTATCCGGTTCGAAGGACCATTTTATCAGAGACTAATTGAGACGGCGGACTCGCGAGTTTTTCATGGCTCAAGAGGTACTAGTTCATGTAGTACTAAAAGTCCCTCGAAATGTCAAACAGAAAACGCCTCGATAATCAAGCATGCCTTGCTTTTCTGGCTTTTAATCATTGAGTGTTTATTTGTTGACGACGATTCTAAAGAGAAATTTTTTTGTGACAATCAATTATTTTAGCAGACGGATAGAGCTGAGGAATGTGTATTTTCCAGATTTCGACCTTTGATAGAGTGTAAATCTTAAAAAGGATTAAATCTAAATATTTGGAGCCCCCGAACTTTATTTCATCGATGACCCTAAAGGTGCCGTGGCATTTTCTATCCTAGAGGCACCAGGGCGAAAAGTAGTACTTTAATCAGTGCGGGTTAGACAACTATTTGTACTCCATACAATAGTGACATTTTTAACTAAATTTGTCAGATATTTCTATGTAGCGAACAGTTGATAAAACCGACAGGCACGTGAGAAGTTCCATTAGCATGGTTCTTTAAATATAGAACAACAATGTCACATTGTGCACTCTTACAATTACGAATATTAATTACATTGTGATATATATATATATATATATATATATATATATATATATATATATATATATATATATATATATATATATATATATATATATATATATATATATATATATATATATATATATATATATATATATATATATATATATATATATATATATATATATATATATATATATATATATATATATATATATATATATATATATATATATATATATATATATATATATATATATATATATATATATATATATATATATATATATATATATATATATATATATATATATATATATATATATATATATATATATATATATATATACCACTCTAGGTCCCATAGTAGATAACTGTGCTGTAAACAACAAGTGGAAGACGAAATTTCAAACTGAACCTTGCTCGGAATTATGAGACAACCTTGTGATAATATATTAGGAAGCTAGAAGGAAGTTGTTTTGTTTTATGTGTTACGCCAGCAACATACGATTCTAGGCTCATCATTGCTAATCCTCGATGTTTGATGGAGAAATATGTATATTAGAATTTATTCCAGAGCGTGAAAGCACGGGTGCACATTTTTCTACAAATACATGACATTTATTTTGTTTGACATACATCTTCTTTTTATTCATTACACCAATAACAATACTACAATTAAATATTTGTATAACGGGATATATCTCATTAAAAAGCATTCCTTTTGTCTCGAGTTGTTCAACTCAGTTTCAAATTTTATTATTCTTGAAGCCTTGAATATTTGATTGAACTGGCTAACATTATCAACATTGATATCATCTATAGTTCCATAATTCATTGTTTTATGAGTGACAATCATTCAAATTTTAAATTTACTTCCGATTCGTTTGATAATTTTCCAATTCCATCATAAAGATCATATGGCATTTTTTTCAACCTGGATTATATTATTATATTGTCAGAATATAATAAAATTTTATAAATTTACCCTCTGGATGGATCAAAAGCGTCCTGAAAACAAGATTCCTCATAATTAATTGAACATATTCGTCGATGAGCTCGCCTCGCAAGGTTGTGACTTCAAGCTCACCGGAGTAGCATTCGATCAATCTGGAAAAGAAAATGCGTTACAGACGTGAATTTTTTTCAGACCTATTTCAATGAAATTGGGACTTACAGTTCCCTGGGAACTTGTAAAGTAACATTTTATTTGTATTTCCCCAACCCGAACAATTCCTCACCTGGTTGTTTTTGCTAAAATTGCACTGATGGGTAAACAACATTCAAAAAAGGTTGCTAAGCAATTCAAATACATGTAGCAACGACCATATATAATAAGTACTACTACCCACTTGAACAAACAAAAAAAGAGCAGATAACTTGATTATTTCTTCAATGTTGGCAAAACTGAAGGGACCGTACCCCCTCTGCTACTTCAAAAAATCTAGTACACAACGTGCCATAGAATGTTGAGTGTTTCTTCGTGAGTCGGTAGTCTCGATTAGTCTCTGATTTTATGTTCCGACTGGGGAACGGTTGATATCGTGGAGGGTTGAGCCCGCAGTAGAAATCACTGGATTTCTCTGGAACTCAACTGGAAACTTCTCGATGGTGGTGGAGAGCAATCGCCTTCGGAATGGAATTTAATTCTTTTGGTCCTGAAAAGGACCCTTTAGGCGATTCTCGAACCTGGTCGCTGGCTGGCGGCGAAATAAAGATGAAACGCTAATAATACTGCTTTTTTCACTTATTATATTTCCTTCTGTTGCTGCTACTGATGCTCGCGGTATCGCGGTTAAAAATTAACTGGCCCTACGCTAGCTATCTGTGCTAAATTTATAGTACTGCTGAGTGGCGTATTAGTTCGCTGTCTTCTTATTATTATTGGTGGTTACGCATGCGCTGTGACGGATGGAACAAATAGTGTTGACAAGTTCTGGTTGGAACTGTCGGTAAATTGCAAAAAAGTGAAATTTGAATTTGATAGCGGGTCTCCTGTTTCGATCATGAGCGTGTCAGATCTGCAAATGTTCATGCCCACGGTGAAGTTGCACCGTCCGGATACTGCTTTGGTCAGCTACAGTGGAAACATGATAGAGCTCTGTGGAATGTGTGCTGTTCATGTGGATCACGGTGGAAAGCGTCACGAGCTGCTGCTGTACGTTGCGAAGAATAAGAAGCACCCATTGCTGGGTCGTGGTTGGATGACAGTGCTTAAGATTGATGTAAACAAGTTTTATGAGAACATCCACACGATCGCAACCGAAAATAGTGCAAATTCAGTGAAAAAACTTATAGAGCGTTACGGAAGTGTAAGTGAGAAGTCGATGGGAAAAATCGAGGGGCTCACAGCGAAATTGCAATTGAAGGCAGATGTACGCCCAGTGTACCTGCGAGCACGGCCAGTTCCGTTCTCTATCCGCGATGCGGTTGAAGAAGAAATTAAAAGTTTGGTGAAGAACGGTGTATCAGTAAAAGTGAATCACAGTGCTTGGGCCCACACCGGTAGTCCCAGTGATGAAACTGAATAACCGAGTGAGGCTATGCGGTGACTATAAGATTACGGTAAATACTAATCTTGTGGTCGATGAACACCCCTTGCCCACCGTTGAGGAGCTTTTCGCTAATGTGGCGGGTGGTGAGAAGTTTACAAAATTGAACTTTCCCAAGCCTATCTGCAGTTGGAGGTTAGTGCAGAGGATCAATAGATTCTTACGTTGAACACTCATATGGGGTTGTACAAGCCAACTAGGTTGATGATGCATCAGCTCAGCACCTGTAATCTGGCAACGCTTGATGGTGGAAGTACTGAGCGGAATTCCAGGCGTCACAGTTTTTCTAGACGACATTCGAGTCACGGGAATAAACGACGAGGTCCATCTGCAGCGTCTTGAAGAAGTACTAAAGCAGTTGAGCCACTACAATATGAGAATTAATCTGGACAAATGTCAGTTCTTTGCTGATCAAATTGAATATTGTGGATATTTAATTGACCGCGATGGAATACACAAGGTAAGAGATAAGGTAGAGGCAATTCAGGATATGCCAATCCCTGAAAATAAAGAGCAGGTCCGTTCATTCGTTGGATTGGTCAACTATTACGGTCGTTTCTTCCCACATTTGAGCACGACCATTTACCCGTTGAACCGTATATTGCGCAATAACGTTGAATTTCAGTGGACAAAGGAATGCGATGGAGCGTTCCTGAAGGTAAAGAGCGAAATGCAATCCGATCGGTTCTTGGTGCACTACAGTACGGAGTTACCGGTAGTGTTGGCGACCGATGCGTCTCCATACGGCGTCGGTGCAGTACTAAGCCACACGACCAATCATGTACACGTCGAAAACTTTGAACGATACTCAGCGTAGATACAAGCAGATAGATCGTGAAGCATATGCGATTATATTTGGAGTTCGTAAGTTCTACCAATACCTGGACGCACGGAAGTTTTGGCTTGTAACGGACAACGAGCTTGTGAAGCAGATCTTCTCAAAAACAAAGGGATTGCCGGCGATGTCTGCGCTACGAACGAAGCACTACGCGACTTTTCTCGCCTCGTTTCGCTACATCATCAAGTTTCGTCCAACAAAAGAGCATTACAATGCTGATGCATTTTCCCGCTTACCGGTTAGTACACAGACACCGGATGACGTCGTCGAAGAGGTTGAAGTCAGCATAATCGAGACATTGCCGCTAACTGTTTACGATTAAGTCAGCATAATCGAGACATTGCCGCTAACTGTTTACGATTTGACGAAGTCAACAGCTACTGATGCTACGGTGCAGGTTCTGCTAAAAGGCCTGAAGAATGGGAAGAAAACCGATGCACGAGATCGTTTCGGAATCGATCAGAATGAGTTTGCTCTACAACGAGGATGTATCATGCGAGGAATTCGTGTGTACATTCCACCTGAACTACGACAGAAGGTACTTACGGAACTGGACTCTACACATTTTGGAACAACACGAATGAAGTCGCTTGCCAGAGGATAGGTCTGGTGGGAGAGAGTCGATAAGGACATCGAGGAACTTGTTCGGAACTGTGCAGCTTGTCAGATTACACGCCCCGACCCTGTGAAGGTGCCACTGCATTGCTGGGAAAAGCCGAAGGAACCTTTCGAGAGAGCGCACGTGGATTTTGCCGGACCATTTATGGGTACATACTTCATTGTTTTTGTTAATGCCTACACAAAGTGGCCAGAGGTGAAGATCTTGCGAGATATTACCACTAGCACTACTATGCACGCCTACCGTGAATTCTTTACTGCTTACGGCATTCCTGCTGTACTCGTGAGCGATCCCGGGGTACAATTCACGTCAGCAGAATTTCAGAAATTTTTGAAGCTCAACGGAACTTTTCATAAGATGGGAGCTCCGTATCATCCAGCAACTAACGGACAAGCGGAACGATTCACCCAAACTTTCAAAAACAAAATGAAGGCCCTCAACTGTGACAAGTCTAGGATGCACACTGAGCTTTGCTACATTCTGCTTAATTACCGCAAAACCATACACCCAACTACTGGAAAATCACCATTTATGGGATCATCCATAAATGGCGTAGCATTTTTTGAGTGATTTTTAACACCCCCTCCCCCATCGTAGCATTTCATCACAAATCTCTAAATACTCCCTAGTAATTACGTAGCTTGACGGTTACCCTCCCCCCTTGTTCCGGTAAAAAAAAATAAAAAACGATGTTAGTTAGATGAAACGGGTAAGGTTGTCGTGCCATCAGGTCAATCCCTATTCCCCTTTAAAAAAGCTACGTAGCATGACATGACCCCCTACCCCCCTGTCGTCACACATCATCACAAAATACAAAAGTCCCCCCTCCCCCATATAATGCTACGTCATTTATGGATGGTCCCTAAGATGCTTTTCAATAGACAAATTCGATCTCGACTAGACCTAATGGTCCCAACTACTGTTACTTTTGTCGAGAATTCAGATGTTGCTGCAAAATCGCTTCCTGAGGGGGCAAGAGTTGCTGCTCGTGATTACTTGGACAAGGAAAAATGGAACTACGGTTACGTCACAGAGAAACTGGGCAAGCTCCACTACCACGTCAAGCTAGACGACGGTCGAGTCTGGAAACGCCATGTCGACCAGCTACGAGAAGTTGGATCAAACCTACAGCCTAGACCTGCACCTGCAGTCCGTCTCGAAACAGATATCGATCCGATTGTCCCACGAAGCGATAGTCAACGACAGACACCACATGTTTTAGTTTCAACATCGGCGTCTGCGGGTAATTCGGTTATTGGGTCGCAGCATCCGAGAAGTGCTTCGATTGCAACTGGAGCAAATGTACCACCAGAGGTTCCAGAGACAAGTCTACCGATACCTGTTACTAGTTCAGAGACAGAGCACTCGCAGTCACCACGACGCACAGTGGCGGATCTTCAAACAAAAGTCGGACAAAACCTCAAATGTTACCTAATTTGGCTAAAAATCACAAGATAAGCTAATTTTGAGGTGCTGAGCTCATTTTTGATGTCAAAAGTCGTAAAATATTAAATGCATTTTTCCATACAGTGTCATTGAACCTTTCTTATGACTATTATCCCGTTTTCATGATAGATTTTCCGTTACTGTTCACAAATATCAGCAATATCATAAAAAATGAAGAATACTACTTTAAATCCATTGTATAACGTGTTGGTTCACCGTAGATTGCCTAACTATTTTACACAAAACACCATGCGCCTCCATATCAGCAACAAAGTTTCAAAATCTCCTTAAATCTTTTTGCGCACCTAGGCGCAGAACGAGACCATGATATTCGAAAAGAAGAGGTTATTTCCCATTGAATGTACACAATGGGACCGTTCCGAAATGATTCGCATGTTTGTACAGAATACATTAGTGAAAAATGTATTTTTGATTCGACCACCTCAAACATATTTAAACAAAAAAGCCATAGTTCTAAGTGAATTTACCGAATGTATTTTAATTGACAACCAAGTTCTTTTGTTCCCCTACACAATGAAACTAGTTGTGCTAAAATCGGACCAAAATCAAAAGAGCAACATGCATTTGAAGTGAACAGGGCAACAGTGGTTTCGGATATAAAAATCATTAAAAAGTTCGGATTATGCTACGTTTAAACCGATGTTAAAAATCGTGTTCTTATCCAATGATCATAAAATTTTGAATATACATCATTCAATACATGAGAAATTTAGGAAAAATATAAAATATCAATATTTCAAAAACAAATTTTCTAGGTTTTGGCCAGCCTTCAGCCACTATGCGACGGTCTACAAGGATCATCAGACCGCCTCGAAGGCTAAACCTGTAGAAATACATTTCCATTCCCAAGGGGAGAAGAGCTGTTATGGTTACACCTTTATATTGCATCTTGTTTTACTGGCAACCCTATTCAATCTTACCATGTATTAACCTTACTTTGTTTTGTGCTTTTCTTTCCTTACTTTTGTACAGTTAAACAGAAACCGTTACCACGTTGACCACGCGAATAAATTAATGTAATATGTAAATGCGTGTTTTTACCTCTTGTGAAACCAAATTCTACGCTCGGCTACATCAAAATAAATCGACCCTCTCGTCGTGAAGGTGACTAACGTTGAATAGGTTTACCATGGAATATTTCGAAACACTGATTATTGTGAAAGGTGGTGTCTGAGGAAGATTTGTGCGCTAATACTAACGCAAATGTTCAATTAATGTCAAAATCATTCTTTGTCTCAATAACGAGAATTTTTAGAGGGGTACTATCTTCAGTAAAGATGCTCGAGAAATCAAAGACTACCAGATGGTGATAGATTAGTTTGAGATACTCTCACTCAGTTGACAGCAAACTGTTGTTGTGAGCACACGTGTTTTCACAACAATATCTGGATTGTTTTTTTTACGAAATTCCCGGACCTAGTCCGACATACAAGTGATATTCCGATAGACGCAACTGCCAAAATGGCATCATCGGTTGACAAAACATTTTTCATCAACTTCAGAGTTTTACCGACAAAACTAAACTTTCCCGCAATAGCAGAATTCATTACGAAAAATCTCGCTATCGAAGCGACCCAGCTACAGCACCTGCAAGTCAGCAATGGACGTGTTTTCGTGGGGACCGACTCGACCCAAACAGCCCAGGATATAGTACAAGAACACAACATGAAACACCAGCTTGAACACGACGGAAAATCCTACAGCATCCCACTGTCAATGCAAGATGGGTCTGTTGAGGTTAGAGTTCATGATCTCCGCCCGAGCACAAGTAATAGACAACTAGCATACAGGATGCGTGAGTATGGGGAAACCATCTCAATTCGTGATGAAGTCTGGAAAGACTTTTCCTGGAGTCCCTAATGGAGTGAGAATAATGCGCATGAAACTCACAAAACCGATACCGTCGTATGTGATTATGGACACGACTATGACTGTCGTCACCTACAAATGTCAAGTCGCCACATGCAAACATTGCAACACACGAGTTCACTATGCTCAAAAGTGCTCTGAGTATGCAAAATCACTGAAACCGAGCGTTAGCGGTCGCCTAACCCTTGCCGAAATAGTGAAAAATGGTGATAATATACCAACTTCACAGCAGATCTTTCGCCAGCCTAAAAACGCTAGCTCCTCAGAATTAAAAAAGGGTGCACAGCACCACGGATCAAATACATCGCTTGCTGGAAGTGATTCTACAATGGTGGTAGAGTCATCCCAAAACACATCCGAGAGCAGATGCCAGCAACAAACAATGACAATCAGCACCTCCCAAGCTACAACCGATGTTAAAATCGTTAGCCTTACTAGCCCATTTGCTGGCTTCGCAGATGATGATTCCATCATGGACAAAACCAGGACCATCACAGTAAACACAAAAAGACCAGCATCACCTCTTGAAAATGACAGAAAAAATAACGAAAAAAGAGTGTCTCGGACTGACACAAGGCAAGAGCAACATTCACATCACACACGTTCAATTTCACGAAACAAGCAATGAAAAGGCCATCCAGCCTGAACCAGTCTAGTCAGATCAAAAATATATATACTAGCTTCTTATTTTGCGTCGCTGCCGCAGCACTCGGCTGCAACCAAATACATCATTCAACTAACAATATGCCACCGTCAAGCACTCCCGCTACTGTTACATTGAACAGTTCGTCTATAGCCATCAACAACCGAGAGTGTCAACACAACATAACATTTTCCTCGGTAAGTTTTACGGAGAGTATATGTCCCGCCGAAGTGAAATATGATACTGCCGTCTTCAGCGAATTTGAGCTGCCGTCGCTGCTACTACGTCCCGCCACCACTCACCACGTCAGCGAAAGAAAAACATCACAACACAATCTTCTGATAAAGCTGCTATACCAACCAACCTATCCTGTCGGCGTAACAAAACACTCACCATCCGAGATGATGAAGTGAACTGCTACCTGTTTCGCCACCGCCACAACAAACTGAATCTGCAAGCAGCTTTTTTGGCTGTCCCGGTAAGCATTCTGGGCAGTATATGTCCCGCCGAAGTATTGTTCGATACTGCCATCCTCAGCAAGTTTCCAATGCTTTCAGTTTTTTCCGCTGTCGCTGCGACCTGGTGCTACTCGTCTCATAGGCGAAATAAAAACAAACCCAAAATGCAACGTTTCCTTCATGCAGTTGCATTCATCTACTACACGAGTCGTTGGTGCAATAATAACATCATTGAACTGTTCACCGTCCGTGAAATTTTGACCAGCTACTCGCTTCAACACCGCAGCAACAAACTGTATATACAAGCAGAATTTTTCGCTTCGCTACTTTCACCCTTCCCAGCTCACGTCGCCTCCACTGCGCCAAGGAACTACTCGTGCCGACTGCAAATCAACAAAAAATGCCAAAACTATATACAGTTGCAGCCTTAGCAACCATCAGGTCGCTCTGTCGGTGTAACAGTAAGATGCCAGCGCTCCCCGGATGTGGTGAAATGAATCTGCTAGCAGCGGTTACAGCCTCCTCGCAAGATTCCACTATTCTCAGCTATTGTTGCTACTCCCGTCTACACAAGTAGTTATGTTGGTCTCCCTGCTCCTGCCACTGCCGTGACAACATTCAGCTGGCGGTGTCAACATGTCAACGAACAGTTTTCCCACGATCGAGATGGCTGATATGAGGAGCTACAAGATTGCTACAATCAACATGAACGCAGTGACAAACGGGACAAAACTCGATACCCTGAATACCTTTATCCGGTCCGCCGAACTAGATGTTATCCTCCTGCAGGAAGTGGCAACAACAAATCTCAACATACCAGGCTTCATCATTGAGTACAATGTAGATGAGCATAAAAGAGGAACAGCTATTGCAGCACGAAGCTTTCTATCCCTTACGCATGTTGATAGAAGCATAGACTCGAGATTAATTTGCGCACGGATCAATGACGTCACACTCATCAACGTTTACGCACCATCGGGAACGCAAAATCGAAACGCGCGGGAAAACTTCTACAACAACGTGCTACCATACTACTTCTACAACTCCACGAACCGAGTTATCATTGGTGGTGACTTCAATTCAGTTGTAAACCAAAAAGATGCTACTGGTTCAAACGCACACAGCCCAATGCTCAAACGATTCATGACCGCTTCAGGTGTAGACGATAGCTGGGAGGTCCTAAACCACCAACACGTCGAATTTTCTTTTATTAGGTCCGATTCTGCCTCTAGGATAGATAGAATTCTCGTCACGCCGAATATGCGAGGCTGGATCCGAACTGCAAATTTTGTTGCTACAGCCTTCTCTGATCACAAAGCATACATAATCCGCACTGTTCTTCCAACACTTGGAAATCCACCTGGTCGTGGAATATGGCGTATGCATCCGAGCTTGATTGATGATCCAGCGGACATTGAGGAACTACACGTGAAATGGAGGTACTGGACAAGGCATCGACGGAACTTTCGTACGTGGATTGACTGGTGGATTCAATTCGTGAAGCTACAACTGATTGCCTTCCTTAAATGGAAATCGTCCATTCAACGGCGCTCATTCCATGATACAATAGAACTGTACTATGCCATGCTTCGTTCAGCCTATGATCGTTATTATGGCGATCCTCACCAGCTGCAAACAATAAATCACATTAAAGGAAGGATGCTCTCTCTCCAACGCAGCTACGCACATCGCACACGGTGCTGGAACGAAATCTATATAGCAGGGGAAAACACATCAATTTTTCATATAGCGAACCAGAAAAGCCGCCGGACCGAAACGTCAATAAATACACTGCAGGATGGAGTTGACACAATACGAGAGCCAAATGCGATACAGCAGAGTGTACAAGAATATTTTTTTAGATTGTACTCTTCCACTCATCCGGTCGAGAGCAACGACTTCAATCCAGCACATTGCATCCCGCGCGAAAAATGAGGCCAATCAACGACTAATGAACGAAATATCTTCCGATGAGGTTCTAGAAGCAATTAAATTGAGCAGTTCACGAAAATCTCCCGGCAATGATGGTTTACCAAAGGAGTTTTATCTAAAGGCATGGCAAGTAATTGAGAGAGAGTTTACTTTTGTCATAAATGAAGCAATGACCTCTAATGCTCCCAAAGAATTTTTTGACGGCGTGCTCGTACTTGTAAGAAAGAAGAAGGGGTTAAGGCATTCAGACCGATCTCGCTCCTGAATGTTGATTACAAAATATTCGCTAGAATAATAAAAAGTAGAGTTGCCCCCTTGCTTCCATTGGTGATATCCAAACATCAAAAATGCTCCAATGGAAAGCGTAACATATTCGAAGCCACTGCTCGAATACTTGACCGCATTTGTGAGCTAAAAGCGAACCATAGAAATGGATTACTGGTTGCTTTTGACTTCGACCATGCCTTTGATAGGGTAGAGTACAACTTCCTGACAAGTACGATGAGCAAAATGAATTTTAATCCCGAGTTGATCAACCTGCTAATTTACTGTACGAACAATAGCTTCTCAAGGGTGCTAGTTAATGGCAAACTGGGAAACGAAATAAAAATAGAAAGATCGGTACGACAAGGGGATCCATTATCAATGCTGTTGTTTGTACTCTATCTGCAACCACTGCTTGATAAATTGCAAAGAGAAAGTCCACATGCTGTCTTGAATGCCTACGCTGATGATATCTCGATGTTTATCGACAGTGACGTCCAGTTACGAACTGTTATACACATTTTTGAAGCATTTGCAGTTGTCTCGGGGGCAAGACTAAACACCAAGAAAACCAACGCCATAAAAATTGGTTTAATTAACTTGACACCAGAAAATGAGTGGCTGCAGATAGTGAATACAGTGAAAATCCTCGGAATACACTTTGCGGAAAATTTTTCCGAAATGGTTGATCAAAATTGGGTTGCGGTTTTACGAGGATTTCAAACGTGTATGTGGATGAACAACATAAGAAATTTGAATCTCGTACAGAAAGTTCTCTTGATTAATACATACATAACGTCGAAAATATGGTACACAGCATCAGTGATCCCCCTCCCCAATAAACACAGTGGAATGTTTATTTCACGAATCGGCTCATTTCTGTGGTATGGGAAAAGATGGACACGGATTGCATTCGAAACTTTGATACTTCCTACGAACAGAGGTGGTTTAAACTTGCATTCACCACCCATCAAAGCCAAGGCTTTCTCTGGAGCTTTCTTGAGCACAACGCGAATCCACCCAATCTGTCAAGTGTTCCCCGAAAATACGAGCACATTCGTACAGTAGTGAAAGAATCCGCATTTCTAACCGAAGAAATCGCAAGAGCACCTTGTTCCAGCGTAATATATTCCTACTTCATAAAACAACTAAAGGAGCCTAAAATAGTGAGAGAATCCACTACGCGACTGGAAAATCATCTACAAAAACATCCATTCCAAATTACTGAATTCGAGTCAACGATCTACGTGGTTCTCAGTTATACATCGCAAGCTAATCACCAACGAGCTACTACATAAAATGAACAGAAGAACCGACTCCGACTGCAGTAATTGTTCTGATCAATGTAGTGTGAACAAAGCTATTTGGATATACCAACGGAACACCTTCCTAGCGATGGATCGAAGGCTGAGCCAACTACAACCAGAGCATTGGATCTACCCGGTTCTAAAACACCAATCAAGACGTACACGTCAACGCATATTGAAGAACTTCAGCCAGATGTTATGCTACATGACAAGTGTACCACCAGATGAGCGTACTGTAGACGGACACAAATTTTATTTAAATTGTAACTAAATAAGAAATTATAACCAACTGGACAATAAAATTTTTACAAAAAAAACTATGGTGCACTAGTGAGCGTACCAGTGTACCACCTAAAAGTACATTATAGAATATGACACATCTCAAAAGTTTAGTAACATAGAAAGATGGTGTTTCCGGCAAAGTTCTAGGGGAGATCAACGGCTACGCGATTACGGGAAATCAAACTGAAATAGATCCGCCAGGTGCAGCTAGTGAGCATGTACTATTTTTCAAATTCTTTATCTCAAGATAAAAATAATTTAGAAGTGTGGTGTCTTCGGCAATATTCATCAGCGGGTCGAGTGCTGTCCGAAGGTGAATAGATAATTTCAGAATTCATCCACTAGGCGCTGGGGAGAATATAACTTCCAGTGAATCTTAGGTGATGTTTTGTCACGAAAGTTTAATAATTTAAGGAAATGTTGTGATGTGAATGATGGGTTTTGATAATCGAAATTTTTCTACAATATGGCAATAAGTTTTATTTTGAAGGGGAATTTCTTTGCAGATGAAAACCAATTGTTTTGAACATTTTCAATGCACATGGAGTTCCAATGTGTCAAAAAAGAAAATTTTTCAACATTTTGGGAATGAATTTCATATTGCAAGGCAAGTTGTTGGCAACAAAATTTTCAACATTCTGGGTATGAATTTCATATTGCAAGGCAAGTTGTTGGCAGTTGAAAACCAATAGTTTTAGACATTTTCAATGCATATGGGGGTCCGCCAATGTGTAAAAACGATTTTTTTCAACTTTATGGGAGTGAGTGTTATATTGAAAGGCAAGTTTTTGTCAGATGAAAATCAATAAATTTGGACTTTCTCAATGCACAAGGGAGTCCACCAATGTGTCAAAACGAATTTTTTCCACTTTATGGGAGCGAGTGTTATATTGAAAGGCAAGTTTTTGTCAGATGAAAATCAATAATTTTGGATCAATGCACAAGGAGTAGTAAGTAGTAAGTTTTATATTGAAAAGCTAGTTGTAGACAGTTGTAAATCAATAGTTTAGGACATTTTCAATGCACATGGGGATCCGTCGATGAATCAAAATAGAAATTTTTTCAACTTCATGGGAGTGAGTTTTAATGGTAAGTTGTTGATCCATTATATTCAAAAGATTTGGGCATTTTTAATGCAAAGGGGTGTAGTACTACGATATGAATGTAAATAAAATCGAGCGGCCCCTCGAATAACTGGTCCGCTCAGCATGGGTAAAAGCTTCTGTAATTTCTCCCGAAATGTGAATGAGAGTGAGTGGTTGGTTGGAGTTCCTTCGAATGAACTGTCAGATGAGTGGTTGAGCACCCACCGGATCCAGCCGTGGTTGGAGCCGAGTTACTTTTGGCGGGTGGTCGCGACGCAGGCGTCGCCCCGCTTTTGAGATAACCCTTTCTGCGACCTTTAACCGCAGAATAAGCTATAGTGGAGGGGAAACTATTTGTCTCTGGGTTTGAAAGCCATTCGGCAGCACCCGGGATTTGGTGGTAGAGGATCGAGGTCTGGGGATATTCAAAAGAAATTGAAGCCGTATACAAAAAAAGGCTTCGGGGAAACTTGCGTAATTTCGTGAACGATTGCGTAGTTCCGGTCACGAAGATATGACTCATGCTTTAAACTGAGGACTCCAAAGATCTGATTTTTCACTTTGTTCTGGATCGTGGAAGAGGCAGGAGTGGTTTAGTTTTTTTTCGCGCCTCGGTGTGGTTTTATAGGTAAAAGATAAAAATCGTGAGATTCTCTATATCAGTTTTGCCAGTAATTAGTTTTCCCTTCCCAGTTCTAACGCGTACAAGTTAAGTGGCTTCCCGCATATCGAAGCAGTGGTTTAGAGTCGGTATTCCCGAATTAAGGTAAGGTGCAAATGGTGGCCAGTGCAGTGCGTGCCCTAATTCCAACTTGTCGTTGGATGCGTGTTTTTCGTGCAGGTTTGAAGCTGCAGCATCCCGTCACACCGATCATCATCCGTCAGCAACCGCTTCTGACCCCGCCATCTAGCTACAAAGTTCCCGGTGAACCATCCGGAAGAGTGACGACCGTCAAATTCGCGCTAGCTAGGGAGCAGCGTCGTTGCCAGCATACGTCCAGTGGCTGGGCACCGACTATCGATCAACCCACGTGGGAAACATGTAATGCAGTGACCTCCATCAGGTCAGACTCTGCCAGCAAACGACCGGGCAAATCGTTTGTGGCAACCGGATCAGCATCTCCAGCGGACTGGATCTTCAAGCGACCCACGTAAAACCATGGTAGTGTGAGTACTCATTTCCTTTTTTTTGACATGCGCATGATCAATTTTGTTTAAACCCGCAAATGCCGGTTCAGTGAGCTAAGTGACAGCGTTTTCGTGACAAGCTCAAAAAGCCCGGGTTCGAAACCCGATTATCAAGTTTTTTGTTCGGCGGTTTCATTTTTCCCACCCCGTGAAAATCCTAGGTCAGCGATGAAATCGCTGTATTACACGCAAACACGCCGACTGTATATGCACGCACCGTAAGTTGAGCCACTCATTTTCGGATGAACACCACGTTAGGTAGTTAGATTTTTGATATGCTTTGGGAAGGGAGAGAGACAGGATAAGCAGTGACCATGTTGGTTAGCGCGCTGCGAGGAAATTACCTAGCAAGTTGAAAGGCCTGGGTTCGAGACCCGAAATGTGAAATAAATATTTTTTGTAAGCGAATTATGAGTTGAAGTGATTAAACCGTTTTTTTTTTGCAGTAAACTATTTTTTGGTATTTTCTGGTATAGGTAGTTTCACGATTTTCGGTCGTTTCCGTTTTTTTGCGAGCAGAGTTGACTCCTTTTTCCTTCGACTCCACCTTTCCTAAATCGGCCACGATTGGGGACCTTGTGTTTGAGTAGATCTTTGCCCGTGATGATAAAAAGCGTTAGAGCTAATTAATTATACCGGTCTGAAGCCTTCTTTGTATACTGTTGTTGATTTCTAGCGAATGTTTTCAGACTGGTAATCAAGGTACCTGAGTCCAGTTGGACCATTCTGGAGCCAGAACTCAGAAACAAATGGTACCCGCCCGTAGGAGGGGTCTCAATAGCTGGGCAAACTGAACAAGGCGAATGGTCTCCTTCGGGAGTGGCGCTGAAGCCATCCGCTAAATATTGATTTAGGCTCCGGCTCCAACTGTCTCGGGTTACAATTGGCGCCCAACAAGATTTGGCACGTTTTTTTGTTGGAAAGTACAACTTTCTTCGGCATTTTTCCCTTAGATTAGTTTGGATTTTCTCAATGGTTAATTTAGTTTAAGTTGTAAATACATACATATTTTGTAGAATAAGTTTATTGCTCTTCTTTACCATATTTTTACATTTATTTTACCAATTCATTACTGTATACTCACTACGTTTCATTATACCTAATGCAAGTTATATAAATAAATACTACATCATATCCACGTACAAAATGGATAGATTTCCTTATTCTGAACATTTGAACTCTGAAGAAGTTGATTATGAACTTATGATCAGAGGTCAGTTGGAGGCAACTAACCTTGAACTTGATCTTGCTGGTAAACAGAGACTTCTAAGGACGTTGTTCAAGTCCGATGTCAAAAATAGTCAAAACTATCGTTCGCCGTTAAATATTTCAGTTCTTCTCATCTAAGCAGATAAGTGGAAAGAAGTCAAGCTATGTACCTCTTCGGAGTAACCACAGATTACGATGAGAAGAAACACCTACGGGGAAATTTTTTTACTGGCAGCTATTAGCAGCTTTATTTGTTTCTCCGAAAGATAACTGCGCTGAGAAATCATTAGAAGTTTGTGCTGACTCGTTAAACCAGTATTGCCGTTCACGACGCCTTAGAATGAGCAGGGGCAATGACCTGTACAAAGTAGTATGCTATATGCTATGAATCATAAAGCGAGCCCTTACGATGATTTCGACAAACGGCCGTGATCAAGCGAAGAAAAGAGGAGCAAGCCTCTGATGCAACTCTCAGTGTGCTTTCAGAGAATACAAATGAAGCAACGGTAGCCGCCAACATAGCCTTTGTGTAGTGGACGCAACTCCACCAAAACAGCTATGTAAATGGTATGGAAGTGACTACAAAGTGGATTCTTCCACGTTTGGCCAAGCACGACAAGAATCGTGTTGTAAATATTATTGTACATAGTAGTGTTAGTTAGATTAGTATGCAATTCCTACGATTAGTCCTATCTCTTATTCTCTAGTGTTAGTTCTTAAATTAATATTAATCGATGATTTCAGAAACTTACGGTTTTCTTATTTTTTCCTTATTACTCAACGTAATTTTTTTTCGAAGTCTTCTATAATTTTGTTCCTATATTGTATATTATTTCCTTCATTTTGTTTTTCTTCCATATTATCTCCTTGGATTCCTAAAATATTATAAATTGAATGAGTTATTTTCTTCACTTTCAATATCTTTTGATAATTAAAACGATTTCTTACCTTTTTTGCCTGTGTAGTCCGTTTCAAACCCAAAGTTCGTAGATTCCTTTCCGCCCTGTTCATCGAGCAACTTTCCGTGCTTCATCCATTCCATCCAATTTGTTCTCCTTCTTCCTCATCCTTCCTTCTCCAGCAAGCTCTTGATGTAGGTTGAGGTTCGACATCTGAAAGCAACTACACCTGCGAAGAGAAATAGAGAAAACAGCTCTTTTCAAACTTACATCGACACGATATGATACGCAAAATACTCTCCTTACGATAGCACGTCTGGTATCCGCTGACTTCCTGTGTAGCACTACTTTTTCGCCGGAAAAACCGCGAAAAATTTTCACAAAAAATTACTACCGAACGCGACGAGTTAAAGTTACGGTTTGTTGACATTTGGTAGAACAGGTTCATTGGTATTGGCAAGAGAATGAGTGACGCGTGAGAGGGATGAATGAGAGTTCAACATGTGTGATCGAGGGGTGACTGCATGGTATTTTTTCTTGATAATTTATGTTGTGAGTTTTTCGTGGTCAAACAATTTTGACGGTCAGAAATTCTCGCTTCGTTCGATTTGCGTTTTTGGATTATCGTGAACATTTTTTTCTGGAGAACTCCAGAGTAGCTCACAATAACCGGAAACAGACCCCCATTTAAAGGATGTGATGTTGAATCCGTTTTGCTTGGATGTTACTCCGAGGTTTGGATATCAGCAAAACATACTAGTATTTTTTCACAAAGGTGAAGGTTTTACGAAGAGCGTATTTCACTTCTTAGTTTTTATACTGAGGTAAAGAAATTCGTGTCTTAATTTTTAGTTTAACTGTACATTGGAATATTCCAATTATAGTGGAATATTATGAGTGAATGTGATTGCCAATTACCATTAGCCAAAGTTTATCGGAAAGATCAAGCAAGTTTTTCAGTTGTTCAGTATTAGCAAGGATATTGTGTTTTTTGGTTAAATTTAGTTGATTGCTGCTGGAGACCGGAGTTGAAAAACGATGATGGTCAGTAACAGATAATGTCTGCAAATAGATGATGAGTCAATTTTTTTGACGATGACCACATATGACCCCAGCAGTCACGATTTTCTCAATTACAAATACAAATGTCCTTCGAAAATTTGATTGGTTTTCAACCAATCAAATTTTCGAAAACAAAGTGGGGAATGATGTAGTACTACGATATGAATGTAAATAAAATCGAGCGGCCCCTCGAATAACTGGTCCGCTCAGCATGGGTAAAAGCTTCTGTAATTTCTCCCGAAATGTGAATGAGAGTGAGTGGTTGGTTGGAGTTCCTTCGAATGAACTGTCAGATGAGTGGTTGAGCACCCACCGGATCCAGCCGTGGTTGGAGCCGAGTTACTTTTGGCGGGTGGTCGCGACGCAGGCGTCGCCCCGCTTTTGAGATAACCCTTTCTGCGACCTTTAACCGCAGAATAAGCTATAGTGGAGGGGAAACTATTTGTCTCTGGGTTTGAAAGCCATTCGGCAGCACCCGGGATTTGGTGGTAGAGGATCGAGGTCTGGGGATATTCAAAAGAAATTGAAGCCGTATACAAAAAAAGGCTTCGGGGAAACTTGCGTAATTTCGTGAACGATTGCGTAGTTCCGGTCACGAAGATATGACTCATGCTTTAAACTGAGGACTCCAAAGATCTGATTTTTCACTTTGTTCTGGATCGTGGAAGAGGCAGGAGTGGTTTAGTTTTTTTTCGCGCCTCGGTGTGGTTTTATAGGTAAAAGATAAAAATCGTGAGATTCTCTATATCAGTTTTGCCAGTAATTAGTTTTCCCTTCCCAGTTCTAACGCGTACAAGTTAAGTGGCTTCCCGCATATCGAAGCAGTGGTTTAGAGTCGGTATTCCCGAATTAAGGTAAGGTGCAAATGGTGGCCAGTGCAGTGCGTGCCCTAATTCCAACTTGTCGTTGGATGCGTGTTTTTCGTGCAGGTATGAAGCTGCAGCATCCCGTCACACCGATCATCATCCGTCAGCAACCGCTTCTGACCCCGCCATCTAGCTACAAAGTTCCCGGTGAACCATCCGGAAGAGTGACGACCGTCAAATTCGCGCTAGCTAGGGAGCAGCGTCGTTGCCAGCATACGTCCAGTGGCTGGGCACCGACTATCGATCAACCCACGTGGGAAACATGTAATGCAGTGACCTCCATCAGGTCAGACTCTGCCAGCAAACGACCGGGCAAATCGTTTGTGGCAACCGGATCAGCATCTCCAGCGGACTGGATCTTCAAGCGACCCACGTAAAACCATGGTAGTGTGAGTACTCATTTCCTTTTTTTTGACATGCGCATGATCAATTTTGTTTAAACCCGCAAATGCCGGTTCAGTGAGCTAAGTGACAGCGTTTTCGTGACAAGCTCAAAAAGCCCGGGTTCGAAACCCGATTATCAAGTTTTTTGTTCGGCGGTTTCATTTTTCCCACCCCGTGAAAATCCTAGGTCAGCGATGAAATCGCTGTATTACACGCAAACACGCCGACTGTATATGCACGCACCGTAAGTTGAGCCACTCATTTTCGGATGAACACCACGTTAGGTAGTTAGATTTTTGATATGCTTTGGGAAGGGAGAGAGACAGGATAGGCAGTGACCATGTTGGTTAGCGCGCTGCGAGGAAATTACCTAGCAAGTTGAAAGGCCTGGGTTCGAGACCCGAAATGTGAAATAAATATTTTTTGTAAGCGAATTATGAGTTGAAGTGATTAAACCGTTTTTTTTGCAGTAAACTATTTTTTGGTATTTTCTGGTATAGGTAGTTTCACGATTTTCGGTCGTTTCCGTTTTTTTGCGAGCAGAGTTGACTCCTTTTTCCTTCGACTCCACCTTTCCTAAATCGGCCACGATTGGGGACCTTGTGTTTGAGTAGATCTTTGCCCGTGATGATAAAAAGCGTTAGAGCTAATTAATTATACCGGTCTGAGGCCTTCTCTGTATACTGTTGTTGATTTCTAGCGAATGTTTTCAGACTGGTAATCAAGGTACCTGAGTCCAATTGGACCATTCTGGAGCCAGAACTCAGAAACAAATGGTACCCGCCCGTAGGAGGGGTCTCAATAGCTGGGCAAACTGAACAAGGCGAATGGTCTCCTTCGGGAGTGGCGCTGAAGCCATCCGCTAAATATTGATTTAGGCTCCGGCTCCAACTGTCTCGGGTTACAGGGGGGTCCAATGTGTGAAAACGAAAAAAAATCAACTTTATGAAAGTGAGTTTTATATTGAACGGCAAGTTGTTGGCAGATCTAAATCAATAGTTTTGGACATTCTTAATGCACATGTGGGTCCGTCGATGAATCAAAATGGAAAATTTTTCAACTTCATGGGTGTTGCTACAGGAACAACACAAACGGCAACACTGCTTGACAAATCCTGTGAACAGTGACCTGTCCTTTGGCCTGTCAGACGAAAACGAAATGTTGGCAGAAGATAGAGCAGCATAGTGCCTACTGCATAGGCAACTATATCGAAAAATCATATTTTTAAATTACATTGAATTTAAAACTAATTCCTAGCTGTTGTTTAGCTCTCCAAAGGTAGGTTTAATTTATAAGAATCCTATTGAATTATAATTTAATAATCATCCTAAGGGGCTGTACACTAACTACGTAAGGCTTTTTTATAGCTTTTCAAAACAACCCCCCCCCCCTCCCCCCAAATAAGAGTTCGTAAGATTTTGGTGAACTCTCCCTCCCCCTCCCCCTACATGAAATCTTATCATGATTATCGTAATTGAAAAATCAAATTGTTAATTCATCAAATAATAAGATAGCGAAAACGATATGTATAGAATTATTACAAGAAAATTCATGACAAAATTTAACTGTAATCATCTGCAGAATTTTAATTGCATGCCAATCTCGCCCCGTAGAAAAAAATAACTCTTATCAGATATTCAGTAACTAATACAATTCACACTCTGAAAATATTCGACATTCAAGATCTTTGACAATCGCTTGTTAGAACATTTTCCAGATACCTTACGGGTTTGAATCGAACGTTTAAAAAGGACAAAGTCGGTCTAACAACACGAAGGGTATCAACACTGCTTAACTTGTAAGGCATATTGTGACTCCAGTTCACGAATAGAACAATGTACAACCAAGAACCAAAAAAATACTCATATTGTTTGATATACAAGGATTATATGGTACAAATGAAAATAGTTCCTTTTTCTTATTAAAAAGCATATTTTCCTTATGGATTTAATTTTTTAAACCTTTTTTGATGATATTACGTAAGAAAGAACAAACCCTCCCTCCCCCTCAGATAAGAATTTGTAAGATATTTTGAAACTTCCCCGCCCCCCATATGCCCTTACGTAATTATTGTATGGCCCCTAACAGAAGAAACAGAAATAATCGGCTACTGAAGGCCAAAGAAACTACATGGTTTATTGAAATTGTACACTACTTTGTAAGTTAACCTATATACTTTATTTTCTACAATTTTCCTAATCAAACCTGTATTTACAGTTTGAAGCTTTTTAAATAATTCTCGACAAACATATGATTACGGCTTAAAATCCAACTGTCAAAATTCACTTTGAATGGAAATTCCGGACAAACCGTAACTCGCAAATCACAGATGTTGGCAGTAGATTAAAGAGAACAGTTTTCTTTATCGTTAACTGCTATGTACTGTATCCGGCCAATAACGGTTTGTCCGGAATTTCCTTTCAAAGAGAATTTTGACAGTTGGCTTTTGCGCCGTAACAATCTATTTCATCAAGTATTACATCCATGGCGCTGTCGTCAGAAATCATTCTGACGACAGCGCCATCTAACTCTGAGATTCATAGCTATCGCACCTGACTCGAGCCGTGTTGCCATTTACACAGAAACAAACAAAATGACCGGTATCTGTGAAAAATGTACAAACGACGTGGCAGGAGAAATTATTAAGTGCGGCGGTTTTTGCTCGTCTGGAGTTTGTTTGCGTTGTTCTGGGATGAAACCGGAAATTCACGATGCTTTGAAATCGAGCGGCCACCTAATTTGGATGTGTTATGCCTGCAAAAATATCCTCAGTAAAGCTCGTTTTTCGAATGCTTTAGTATCTGTAAATGCAGCGAATGAACACATAATAGATTCGCTCAAAACCGAAATCAAAGATGCCATTCTCGCAGACATTCGGACTGAAATTCGCACCAATTTCAAGGCGCTGATTGACTCTGTCCCAGCAACTCCCGTTTTGACACCTCGTGTGTATCAATCAGTTCCACGATCCAGAGCTAAAAGACTGCGCGACACCGACGACGAGGATAGCACGTCCCACCGCCCGGCGAAACTTCTGTGTGGATCAGCAAATTGTAACTCTGGTTCAAATATAGTTGCCCCGGGAGCTATCGCGAGCGACGAACCAAAGTTCTGGTTATATCTTTCCGGCATTGACCCGCAGGTACCTGACGACACCGTACTCCAAATGGTGCGTACGAGACTGGATTCTGCTTTATATCCTTTAAGGTAAGCATGCCAGTTAGTCTTAAGGCAAAAGCTATGTCAGCGGATACATGGCCATTAGGTATTCGGTTTCGCGAATTTGAGGATACAGGACGAGCCGGTCAGAATTTTTGGAGACTTCCGCACACCCCGATTCCACCCCTGATCACTGTGGAGACGCCGTCAACATCCAAATAAGCTTCGATTCTCATCGATCCATTCATATCACACACTTGACCTCTGAAGATTTCCTGTCCGTCTACTACCAGAACGTCCGTGGAATGAGAACGAAAACTCAGACCTTCTTGCTTGCCCTTACTTCCTGCGATTACGACATTATTGTTCTCACCGAAACCTGGCTACGTGATGATATATTAAATTCCGAGCTTACGACGAACTACGCTATTTATCGTTGCGATCGTAATTCTTCTACCAGCCATCTACGCCGCGGAGGTGGTGTTCTTATTGCGATAAAGAAAAATCTTGCTGCGACTGAACTAAAAATGCCTGGATGTGAATGTTTGGAACAGGTTGTCGTACGCGATTCCCTGCCAGGTCGGTCGTTATTTATTTGCTGCATTTATCTGAGGCCGAACAGTGATCCTGACTTGTATAACGTACACTCCTCCGCGGTTCAGAGCATTCTTGACAAAGCCAGCAAGCGAGACAATGTACTAGTTGTTGGTGATTACAACCTTCCTTATCTCCGGTGGTCTTTCGATGACGATCTTAAGTGCTACATTCCAGAAAATGCGACATCGGAGCAAGAGACGGCCATCACAGAAACTTTGGTCTCTGATGGTTTATATCAAATCTGCTCTCTTAGCAATGTGAACGGACGGACACTCGATCTAGCCTTCGTCAACGACACGAACGTGTTCGAACTGATCGAGCCCCCGACATCTATACTTAAGGTAGACCCTCACCATAAGCCCTCCGTTTTAAGATTTGACGCGTGTTCTAACGACGGCGACGATTCTGATTCAACTAATGACGACCTCAACTTTGATTTTACTCGATGCAACCGCGATGAAGTCTCATCGGCCATTGGCGCAGTCAATTGGCACGATATGCTGGATGGAAATGATTTGGATCAGGCAGTTTCGGCGTTCTACGAGGCCATATATGGAATTCTTCGCTGCAATGTTCCTAAAAAACGTACCACTAAAAAGTAGACTATAAGTACCCGTGGTGGAACGCTGAGCTTGGCCGGCTGCGCAACGTACTATGGAAACAAGGTAAGCAATTCTTACATCACAGGACCAACGACAACAAAGTTATTCTTCGACAAATTGAGCTGTAATATGAAACAGCCCGAAACAGTGCATTCGGTGAGTATCTCAACCAAGTCCAATGCAACCTGCGGAATAATCCCTCGACATTCTGGAAGTTTATTAATAGCAGAAGACGCTCCGGGGGTATTCCAGAAATTGTTTATCTTATAGACAAATGTTCACAGTCCACAGCCGAATCGGTGGATCTTTTTGCAGATCACTTTCGAGATGTATTTACCAGCCCTCCTGTCTACCCATCGCAAGACTACCTTGAAACATTGCCAACCTATAATATCAGCCTCCCCTGCCCTAACGTAAACGATGCCGATGTTTTGATAGCTTTGTCCAGCGTTGACCCGTTGAAAGGGCCAGGTCCGCATTGTTTGCCCCCTTTGTTCATAAAACATTGTGCCCGAGCGCTTTCTGTACCATTATTTTCAAGCGCTCGATCACGGAAAATGTTTTTCCAAGTGTGTGGAAAGAAGCTGCTATAGTTCCTATCCATAAGGCAGGAAACACTCATAATATTCAAAACTATAGAGGGATCTCGCTTCTGAATTGTTTGGCCAAAATTCTGGAAAAGTTTGTTTACAATGCAATGTACGCTGCATCTTCACACATAATTGATGAACGTCAGCACGGTTTTGTAAAGAAACGCTCGACAACTTCGAACTTGATGACGTACACAAGTTTTCTAGTTCCAGCCATCGAGAAGCGCCAGCAAGTTGATGCAATATATTTTGATTTCGCCAAAGCATTCGACAAGGTACCGCACAACATTGCGGTTATGAAACTGCAGCGAATAGGATTTCCTCCGTGGGTAACCAGATGGTTACAACCTTACCTTTCTGTTCTGCTTTTGTTAGAATCGGCACCACATGCTCAAGCGTATTTGAAACACCAACCGGTGTCCCTCAAGGAAGTCACTTAGGGCCACTTATCTTTATATTATTCATCAACGATCTCTGCACCCGCATCAAGTCTGGAAAACTGCTCTACGCTGATGATCTGAAAATCTTTCGCTCCATTGCTTCGGGACTCGATTCAGCTGTGCTCCAAGAGGATATAGTCAATATTGAAGAGTGGTGCTCGCTGAATGGAATGCAGATCAACGTCGATAAATGTAAGGTGATAAGCTTCGGGCGCTCGACAACTCTAAGGCGCTGCGAATATACCCTTCAAGCGTGTGCTAAATTTTTCAATTCGTTAGATATTTCGTCCAAACTTTCAACCATTTCAAGACAGCTTTGAATGATCTATCTGTCTTGAAACCATATGAATAAAAATTATATAACATCAAGTGCGTGGAATCTATCCGTGACCTGGGAGTGTTATTTGACAGAAAACTTCGCTTCGCCGACCACATCACAGCGACAACGGCTAAAGCTTTTGCAACATTGGGGTTTTTGAAACGAAACACTGCTGACTTCGAGGATTTCTACACTCTAAAATCTATATACTGCGTATTGGTCCGTAGCATTTTGGAGTACGCTGTATAAGTGTGGGCGCCGTACAATGCCGTGCAAAGCCATCGATTGGAGCGTGTTCAAAGAAGCTTTGTACGGTTTGCTTTAAGAAAACTGCCATGGAACGACCCTATCCGTCTGCCACCGTATAATAATAGATGTATGCTGCTAGATTTGCCAACGCTGGAGTCACGTCGTACTTTCTTGCAAAGAATGTTCATTTCTGATATGTTGTCGAGCAATATTGACTGTCCCGATATTCTTTCAAGGATTAATTTGTTTGTTCCTCCTCGTGTTATAAGAAACCGACCGCTTTTATGGATTCCTAGGAACCGTACAGCCAACGACAACGACGTTGGTACAGCATACGGCCAGAATAATCCGGTAGATAGATGTTGCCGCAAATTTAATGAAACTTCCCAAATCTTTGACTATCATATTACTAAATCTACACGGAAAACCGATTCATCGCAATTTCAACTAAAAAATTAGTTGAGTTTTTGGTTTCGTCTAGTTAATATTTGGGCGAACTAAATTTTTGTTGAAAACAATAATCCAACGCTGTTGGTTTGATGCTGTCAGTTTCAGTCTCGACACGAACGTTTCAGCGTATCACAAAACTTAAAAAGCCTGCCTGTGCTAAAGCTTTAAACGCTTGTCTCAGCTTGTAACGCTTGTTTTAGTCCAGACACAATTGCATATGACGTTACACTACCTTTTCAGCCAAGATACAAACAACTGGAATTCAACTAATCTCATTGTTGAATTAAACTGCTTCATTGTAAAATACAACATAGGATATTTCAAACATTTTGTTTCACCGAGCGACGGATGAAGGTATGGAATTAAATTGATGAAATATTCCGTATGCCAGTAATTCACACGTAAATATGATATAGAGTTATGTTTCTCATAATGCTATCTTTTTATAAACTGCACTCTTAAATGAGACGAAATAGCCAGGTATTTAAGGATTGTTGGTAATTGATTGATGATTTCAATTTTCGATGAAAGGTATATTTTTTTTCTATTTAGTCAGCCAGCACTACAAAAAAACTTCATTCTCAATCCACATTTACTTTGGAATCTCAAAAGATGAAAAATAATTATCATATTGCATATTACATTTGTTAATAATTGAAATTTTACTCTATAATCGACTAAATCCGAAATAGAATGATTTTGATAATTTTCGACAATACTTTCAACTTTCAGTATACATGTATTGAAAAAAATGTCAATCAAAATGTATCGAAATGTTTTTAAAGAAAAACTAGGTAAAATCAAAATGAATCAAAATGAATTTCTGTTTTTTGTGTACTTGTTCAGGTAGTTGCGTCCAGGCTAAAACAAGCTTTCAAAGCTGAGACAACTACCTACTTGCATAACCATTATGCCCATGTACATAGTTGCTGTCGCTACCTTGATGTATTTCAGTAAGGTGTGCATCTTGGCTACTTTGCTGTCATTTCGTATGATGTGCGTCTTGAATCAAAATCAATAATAATTTTCAATAACTATTATTTGAGAATCTCGCAAAATTAAGAGAAAATTTAGTTACGTTTTTCATTTTTCTGTTGAAATCAACTAATTAAGAAAACAAGAATTTATTTTGTTATTTTCTTCATCGAATGGTTTTCAGTGTAGTTATAAGTTAGCGATTATAAACTTTTAACACTATAACAATAAGTCGTTTACACTTAATCTGTACGGTATCTGCCGAAGATCGAATAAATAAATATAATTAACCTCATTACGGTTAAAATGAATTAAATAAAGCTCCTGAATAATTCCAGAGCATACTGGCGTGTTAGCTTGTTAGTGTTAGTGGCCACTTGCCTTTCTCTTCATAAGAATAACTTGTGAAGGAGTAAATTTTTCAATTCGTTAGATATTTCGTCCAAACTTTCAACCATTTCAAGACAGCTTTGAATGATCTATCTGTCTTGAAACCATATGAATAAAAATTATATAACTTCTTAAGATAATGGAGTAGTCGTTTGTGGCCAATCAAGTCCTCCGCTGTACCTCGACATTCTCCTCTTCGGCCAATTTGAAAAGAGGCATTCACGTCCGGAAGGTCAGTTCGTCACGTCCGGGAGAATAATTTGAAAGGCTTTGAAGTCGGAGATCATCACTGTTATCGGCGGAGGTGATGGCTTTTTCTTCTCATTTGCATTACGCACAATGCGAGGTAATTTACAGATTGCTTCAGCTTCACATTCGGATAAAACATCGAATGAGTTGCTGCAATTAATTGGATTTACGGGTGGAGAAGTTACTCTTTTTCGACTATTTTTTATACATATTTGGCACACGGCCTTTCTGGGAGGACCAAGACATATTGGAAGAATTAAATATTTCTTTGGGCTGAATTATTCTTGAAAAATGTTTTAGTCTTGAAAAAGACTGATTGAGTAGAAAAAGTAGGTAGTCTTGAGACAGACTGATCGAGCGAAAATATAGGTCGTCTTGAGAAAGAGTGTTGCTATTGAAAAACTCTAGGTAAACCAGGAGCTATCAAGATTTGTGACCGGTTCGAACGAAGGTTCAAGTCGGTACGACGCCCGCAGTGCTGTTGTTGCTTTATTAACGGCGTATGTCAGGTGCGAGTTTCAATTCAGTTTTTTGACTAGGATAACACCTACCCACCTACACCAGTGCACTGCAGTGTTTTCCTATTGGAAAATGGTACAATGAACGTTTTTCCAGGGTTCACGTTGAGTCCCTCTGAAACACCAGGTCATGATAAAGTTCAGGGCTAATTAAATCCTATCGCTTAGTACAGATTCATGCTGATAATGAAATGTGTAGTGCTGTAATCGCGTATGGTTAGAGTAGCACAAATTAATCTTCAGCATAAACGTACAGCAACTATGAATCTATCCCGCCTTGTGCAGGAAGGAAAAGCTTCCATAGCTTTGGTTCAAGAACCGTATTTCCATAAAGAAAACTTCTATGTTGGAAAGCTACTTAACCCCGTCTTCGTAGCTTTCAACAAAAATGTCATGACAAATCCACGTGTAATGCCTCGTGCATGTATACTTGCGAATAGTGCTATTGACGCATGCCTTATATCCAACCTCACAACTCGCGGTATTTGTGCTGTCACGGTAAATATGGCTGTTGACAACATAAACAAGAAATACGTCTATTGTTCGTCATATTTGCCGCATAATGAACCATCACCTACTGATGATTTCAAAAGGGTTGTATCATACTGTGGGTAGAAATGGGTTTCCTCTCGTAATCGGCAGTGATGCAAATGCCCACCACATAATTTGGGGCAGCTCAGACATCAATTTCAGAGGCACCGAATTAATGGAATACTTCAGTAGTACAAATCTGCACATTCTTAATGCAGGAAACCGCCCAACATTTGCACGAGCTGGCTGAGAAGAGGTATTAAATGTAACTCTCTGCTCTGACAGTATTACGCATGAGTTGGCAAACTGGCTCGTACCAAACAAGCTCGAACCGTCGTTATCTGATCATAAGTACATCGTCTTTGATCACTTAATCGTTTCGCTAGATATCGTCACATATCGTAATCCCAAATTTACGAACTGGGACCTCTACGAAGAGGGCTTGGCGACTAGGTTTCATGGGTATCTTCCGACGATTGAATCTCCAAGTGACTTGGATGAGGTCGTGGATAAAACAAACTCACTCATAGTAGCAGCATACCAAGAGGCTTGTCCGCTTCGAGTTATGCGTGCTTCTAGTGGAACACCTTGGTGGAATACCGAACTTGTTCGACTCAAAGAGTTATGTAGAAGAGCTTGGAATCGCAGACGCAGGGTTGGGTCGGAGGCATTTAAGTTGGCTCGCAAAGCATACAGAAATGCCCTTCGATCCTCTGAGCAAAGTGGTTGGAAAAACCCCTACCCAAATGTCTCAAGTCTCAACGAGACTAGTAGATTAAATAAGTTACTTTCGAAATCGAAAGACTTTCATGTCAGTTTAATTAGAACTGCTAATGGTGAATACTCGTCTGACGAAAATGTAGTACTCAACTGTCTTTTTGACACACACTTTCCAGGCTGCACGGAGCCATCACTGACGACATCCCCTGAGTTCTTTTCAGGTAGTTCTGATTCTTGGACATTTGCTCGTAGAATTGTGACAACCGAATCGATCCAATGGGCCATTGAAAGTTTTGCTCCGTATAAGTCTCCAGGAAAGGATGGAATCATTCCAGTTCTACTACAAAAGGGATATGAACACTTCAAGCATATTTTGAAAAAAGTTCTTACTTGTAGTGTGCAACAGGATACATTCCATTAGCGTGGCGGGAAATAACTGTCAAATTCATTCCCAAAGCTGGCCGCGGTACTTATGAGGAGGCAAAGAGCTTTAGACCGATCAGTCTGACCTCCTTCCTTCTCAAATCAGTGGAACGTTTAATCGACCATTACATTCGGGATGGTAGTTTGGGCGAGCACCCACTGCATGCAATGCAATATGCATATCAGCGAGAGAAGTCTACTATCACCCTGTTACACAATGTTGTCTACAACATTGAAAAAACTTTTTCACAAAAGCAATCAAGTTTAGGAGTTTTTCTCGATATTGAAGGTACTTTTGACAACGTATCTTTCGAATCCATTTTGGAAGCAGCACGAGGTCATGGAGTACCGTCATTTATCACGAACTGGATACACCCAATGCTTAGCAAACGGCATCTATGCTCATCGTTAAGACAAGTAGAGATAAGGAAACTGAATGTCTGCGGATGTCCTCAAGGTGGTGTGCTGGTACCATTTCTATGTAACCTTGTCGCCGATGGCTTGTTGAGGAAACTTAATAAGCTTGGGTTTCCGACATATGGGTTCTCCGATAATTATCATATAACGATCACCGGTATTTGCATTAACACACTTTTTGATTTGATGCAACAAGCCTTATGTGTTGTTGAGCAATGGTGTCTTCATGTTTGGCTATCAGTTAATCCAAATAAAACATCAATGGTGCTTTTCACGCAACGAAGGATTACAGTTGGAGCTCGTCCATTGCAGTTCTTTGACTCTGAAATTATTATCGCAGATCAAGTTAAGTACGTTGGGGTAATTCTTGACTCAAAACTTAATTGGACAGCTCACATCCATTTCAGGATCAAGAAAGCTTGCATGGCCTTCGGCCAATGTAGACGGGCTTTCGGCAAATCTTAGGGACTCAAACCCTAGTACATTCAGTGGATCTACACAACAATTGTTAGACCAATACTGGCATACGGGTGCCTTGATTGGTATCAGGCAGAAGGGAGAAGTCATGACAATCCAATCAAAGTTAAACCATCTTCAGAGGATGGTCTTGATGGCGATGACTGGTGCGTTCTCGACAACACCTACTGCTGCTCTAGAGGCACTCTTGAACATAAAACCACTACATGTGTTTCTGAAACAAGAAGCACTTTCTTGTGCATACCGTCTTAAGGTTACTGGGCTCTGGAACAGTAACCCAATAGATTGTGCAACTAGCCTAGCCACACAAGACTGTGGCCCCAAATGGTTACTTGGGATGAGTATACACTTGCTCCCAGTGACCTTACACTCACATGTAGTTTTCCTTTTAAAACTTTCAATGTGAGAATTCCTCTTCGCGAGGAATGGCTGTCTGGCTGGATGGAGCGACAACTTGAACAATACGTAGTTTGTTATACTGGCGGTTCATTGATGGAGGACCGAGCAGGTGCTGGTGCCTATTGTCATGAAATGAGATAAAACCAATCTCATTGGCTTGGTAGATACTGTACCGTATTCCAAGCAGAAATCTTTGCGATTCTGTGTGGCGTACAATCAGCATTTCAACAAGGAATTTGCAGTAAAAGAATCTGTGTTTGCTCTGACAGTCAGGCTGCCCTGAAAGCACTTAGTTCGGCAGATTCGAGATCGAGAAATTAGTAATCACATGTCGAACTCAAATCGAAGAACTGAGCCTTTCAAATGCTATCTACCTTCTGTGGGTACCCGGTCATTCCGGTATTACTGGAAATGAATGGGCGGACGAATTGGCTAGAGCTGGCGCTGCGACTGACTTCGTTGGTCCAGAACCAGTTCTACTACTGTCGATAAGTTGGATAAAGCACAAGATTCGCTCTTGGGCTGCATCCGAACATGGCGTAGCTTGCAAACTTGCATCCGAACATGGCGTAGCTTGCAAACATGCGTTCAAACAAAGACTTTTCTACGGGATGTGAGTCCGAAAACGTCAAAGATTTTGTTGCATTTTTCCAAGCACAACTGCAGTATTGATGATTTCAAAAGGGTTGTATCATACTGTGGGTAGAAATGGGTTTCCTCTCGTAATCGGCAGTGATGCAAATGCCCACCACATAATTTGGGGCAGCTCAGATATCAATTTGAGAGGCACCGAATTAATGGAATACGTCAGTAGTACAAATCTGCACATTCTTAATGCAGGAAACCGCCCAACATTTGCACGAGCTGGCTGAGAAGAGGTATTAAATGTAACTCTCTGCTTTGACAGTTGGCAAACTGGCTCGTACCAAACAAGCTCGAACCGTCGTTATCTGATCATAAGTACATCGTCTTTGATCATTTAAACGTTTCGATAGATATCGTCACATATCGTAATCCCAAATCTACGAACTGGGGCCTCTACGAAGAGGGCTTGGCGACTAGGTTTCATGGGTATCTTCCGACGATTGAATCTCCAAGTGACTTGGATGAGGTCGTGGATAAAACAAACTCACTCATAGTAGCAGCATACCAAGAGGCTTGTCCGCTTCGAGTAATGCGTGCTTCTAGAGGAACACCTTGGTGGAATACCGAACTTGTTCGACTCAAATAGTTATGTAGAAGAGCTTGGAATCGCAGACGCAGGGTTGGGTCGGAGGCATTTCAGTTGGCTCGCAAAGCATACAGAAATGCCCTTCGATCCTCTGAGCAAAGTGGTTGGAAAAGCCTCTGCCCAAATGTCTCAAGTCTCAACGAGACTAGTAGATTAAATAAGTTACTTTCGAAATCGAAAGACTTTTATGTCAGTTTAATTAGAACTGCTAATGGTGAATACTCGTCTGACGAAAATGTAGTACTCAACTGTCTTTTTGACACACACTTTCCAGGCTGCACGGAGCCATCACTGACGACATCCCCTGAGTTCTTTTCAGGTAGTTCTGATTCTTGGGCATTTGCTCGTAGAATTATGACAACCGAATCGATCAAATGGGCCATTGAAAGTTTTGCTCCTTATAAATCTCCAGGAAAGGATGGAATCATTCCAGTTCTACTACAAAAAGGATATGAACACTTCAAACGTATTTTGAAAAAAGTTCTTACTTGTAGTCTTGCAACAGGATGCATTCCATTAGCGTGGCGGGAAATAACTGTCAAATACATTCCCAAAGCTGCCTTTTTAGGACTAGTGAAGTGTAGTGGGTAGTAGACGCGATGCCGCGCATCTTCCGAAAAGTCGGTTTTTTTAGCGAAAACGCCGTCGATTAAATCTGTGGGGTGTTATTTAGCTATCTGTTGGTTTATTATTATCCCGTATTGTGAGGTAGTGAAGCCTAAATTGATTAACAAATCAAAAATTGGTTTTCAGTGCAGTTTCCCAGCCTGGCATGGCTGTGTTATCATGATTGTTTATGCTGAATAACATGGTGTTGTGTGTGTGTGTGTGTGAATCACCACACAGTGGTAGTGTCTAGTGTGTTTGTTTTCGCAGTCGGTTTCTGCGATCATACTTAATTCCTGTGCCGTTCCACATTTCTCTTTGTATGCGGTATTATATCGTGATGATTATAGTATCACGTTGATAAGTTGTCCAGAGCAGTTGGTTTTAACCAATCTCTGGCCTTCCTTTTAATGAGCAGCAATGGCTCGTAATCAGGTTTGTAAAATCTGAGTCCGCTGGTAAGTTTTTCAGACAATCAGTGTATCGCATGTTACCACATGCGCATTTGGATTACTTATTATTTACGCAGCAATTGGCCGTCTATTGCTTGGCCATAATCACAGCTATTTTAAATTTGTAGGTATCCTTCAACAGTATTATACTGTGAGCGAATATTGTCTCAAGTATAGGTGCGGCCAAGAGTGAGGCTTATTTTGTTTCTTGATCCTCAGATACGCAGCACTGTTTTTGGAGCAGTATGGTGAGGTGCGCTCAAAAATAAAAGCAGTAAATGCTTTTACTGGGGGATTCCTTCGCTGTGTTGTTTTTGCGACGGTGTTGTGCTTTGGAGGGTAACGAAAACAAGCACAGATTGAGAATAAATCTCATCAACAGTGGTGCGCTGCCGTTCAGATGTTTTGGAACTGGTATGAAATAGTTGGATTGGCTCGGATTCCCAGGAATCTTCGGAGACACACGATGGTAGTTAGTTTGTGTGTCATTGAGAAGTCATCACTTGGTGACACTTTCAGTCACTCAAATGTTTAATGTCCGTCGTGCTTTCTCCGTATATACTTCCGTGTTCCCTTGTTCATGCAGCTTTTACAGGGCTGTTTCGAAAATTTTGAGCGACAGTGTACTACAAATTTTCAGATCTAGATACTTTCTGTATGTGCTTGGTAGACTGAAATCGTAGGCACACTAATCTATTGTGGTTGGTGTTTGTTCTCAATCTTCCTAGATGCCAGTGTACTTCTATTAGACGTAGCATATTCTTGCGGTTCTAATGTGTTGTATTTCAGTTTTGAATAAGTGGTAGTGCAAAACTGAATTTTGTTGTGCGGAACTTTCCACAGTGCAAATTCCCACTCTTTTGGATCCAACCGTTGCTGCGTGCAGGTCACCTCCACTTCTTTTTCGGCTTTTCGCAAAATTTTTGGTATCATGAAATCGAAACTTGAGTCTCTTCCTGCAACATCAGGTGTAAACACTGATAGTAGTGAGAAGCGGGCTCTTTCAAAACCCATAAACAGGGGTAAAATTTTTGATAAAAATCAAAGAAAAAAGCGCAACCGCAGTGATGCTTCTCCAAACAATGCTTCGACTCATGGTATAGAGCCTTTGTGTCTCAATAACCATCGAGTACAAGCAAGGTTGGAGAAGGGCACTTTACGGTTGCACTGAAGGACGATCTGTTAAAAGATTTTCATGGGTGTCTCTTTTCAATCCCACCTGACTCCTTCATCCCCAGCTTCAGTGAATTTGGCTTAAGGCATAGCATTGTTTGGTTCTCCCTGGATAACGAACAAAGCTGAAACAGAAATTGGAGATGATAAGTGGGAAGGCAGGAGACTTCCGTTTTATTGTCGAACCATATAGCCTTCATCAGAATAAGATATTCCTTTACATTCCTTGGAATTCCAGCAATCTTTGCGGAGTTCTGACGTTTTGATGAGGCTAGATTTTCATAATACTGGTTCGCGGGCAGTTTGCTGGGAAATTCTGAGAACCAAGTCGATTACAGAGAAAATACAGCAGTATTTTTGCAGTATCGACGATCAATCTCTGGACTTGCTAGCAAGGCATGGCTATAAACTGAACTATGGCTTCGAAAAAGTCACGGCGAAGGTTTATAAACCTAAATCGATTTAAGTCGAATTTGAATGACAATATCCCTTCGGGGGTGTTGTCGTTCTGTTGCCTCAATATCCCTTCGGGGGTGTTGATGCAACCGCTCTAGCTTGCTGGGAATTTCTGAAGGGCCAAGTCGATTACAGCGAAAATACAGCGGTATTTTTGCAGTATCGACGACCGATCTTTGGTATTTCTGGCGAAAATAGTTTAAAACTGAAGTATGGCTTCTAAAAAGTCACGGCGGAAGTATATAAACCTAAATCGGTTTAAGCCGAATTTGAATGACAGTATCTCTTCGGGGGTGCTGTCGTTCCGCTATCTCAATATCCCCTCGGGGGTGTTGATATATCCGTTCATCTCGAAGTGTCTTTAGTCCCTTGGGAGTGAAGAATACTTCCGTATTGTCTATGTTCTGTGTGTCGTTTATTTCCTTTTCCCTAACCTTACCACTTCCCAAATCCTTCCCATCAGGAAATGATGAAAAGACAAATCATGGCAAGGCACAAATCTCCGATCAACATGGGGAACGTGCCACTTGAGCCAGTCACTACTGATTCCTGATACTTTCGAAATCGAAAGACTTTTATGTCAGTTTAATTAGAACTGCTAATGGTGAATACTCGTCTGACGAAAATGTAGTACTCAACTGTCTTTTTGACACACACTTTCCAGGGTGCACGGAGCTATCACTGACGACATCCCCTGAGTTCTTTTCAGGTAGTTCTGATTCTTGGACATTTGCTCGTAGAATTGTGACAACCGAATCGATCATATGGGCCATTGAAAATTTTGCTCCGTATAAGTCTCCAGGAAAGGATTCATTCCAGTTCTACTACAAAAATGATATGAACACTTCAAGCATATTTTGAAAAAAGTTCTTACTTGTAGTCTTGCAACAGGATGCATTCCATTAGCGTGGCGGGAAATAACTGTCAAATTCATTCCCAAAGCTGGCCGCGGCACTTATGAGGAGGCAAAGAGCTTTAGACCGATCAGTCTGACCTCCTTCCTTCTCAAATCAGTGGAACGTTTAATCGACCACTACATTCGGGATGGTAGCTTGGGCGAGCACCCACTGCATGCAATGCAATATGCATATCAGCGAGAGAAGTCTACTATCACCCTGTTACACAATGTTGTCTACAACATTGAAAAAGGTTTTTCACAAAAGCAATCAAGTTTAGGAGTTTTTCTCGATATTGAAGATGCTTTTGACAACGTATCTTTCGAATCCTTTTTGGAAGCAGCACGAGGTCATGGAGTACCGTCATATATCACGAACTGGATACACGCAATGCTTAGCAACCGGCATCTATGCTCATCGTTAAGACAAGTAGAGATAAGGAAACTGAATTGTAGCGATCACGTGTATCAGAAGTCAAAATAACTTCCAAATTCAGTAACCCAAGTTCCCTGTTGCAAATATGTGTTTACTTCTTCCATTCCGTAGGAGGAAGAATGAACACTAGGCGGCTAAAACGTACTATCCGCTCGCGCACGCGCGTTTTTTCTCTTTCCCAATCTGTCTCACGATTGCACAAAACTAGAGCAAGTGTCGGTCGCCGAACGGACCTCTTTGTCGTTGTCTTATCAACCGCCCGACCAGAAAAAAACTATTTGAACGCAAGTGAGGGTATTGGCGCGTAATGGTATGATGCAAATGTTTCGAGAGGGAATGAGATAGCGATTCAGAATCAATTGTCCAAGAAGTTCGTTTTTCGAAATACGAGTTTTACTTCGGTAAAATTACGTACTTCCGAGTATCTAGAACCAAAAATCGTTTATCTGAGGGTTTAGGAATAGCTTCTCATCCATTTCAATCTAGACCGTGAAAGAGGCTAGAGTGCGTGTTGTTTGAATTTTTCCCGCAGTGTGTCGAAGGTTTGTCAAATTTATATATGAGATGTCTTTAAAATTCAGTAATTAGTTTGTTATTAGGTGTTGCGTCAAGTCAAGTAGTAGGAAGTGCGGAAATTTCGTGTGCGTTAGCTGAAAATTAAAAAGGTAACATACAATGGTACTCTATGAAAAGAGACTATGAATTCACGGCATCGAATAGCCGTGCGACGGCTTTTATTCTACCGTTTAGATTGGCACTATTCATCGGCCCGCCACACCGCCCTTCGCCCACCGACGCGCTCTAGACCCACGCGCTAGTTTGGAAGATTCTGCCGCTACAACCAAATAAGGCAGAAGTGCGACGGTTTTACATCGTTTGCTCAACTGAGCTGCACGTCACAACCATCCGGTGTGCACGTATTTTGTTGCTGGCAGCTTGTCCGGCGTTCCGACACTGCCAGCAGTTATCCATCCTGTACGCAGAGGAACATCTGTAATCGTCCGGTACATCCTTAATCGCCGCCTGCGCAGATTCATCACCGCCGGTGTAGATACATCGCCGCCACCGCATCGCCGCATCGGAACAGTCTTCGCAGTAGTGCGAATATGAGTGGGCAAGCAACGAAAAAGACTGTAAGTACACCTACCACAAAATCCATGCGCATGGTGAAAGTTTAGCCGATACACGCACCCGGCAAACTAAAGTTCGGCAACATTATGGCACGTTAGCCCGATAGGAAATAGCGATCGCTCATCCGCACACAGTAGGGAACAGAAAGAATATAGGCAACACCGTAGAAAAATCCTAGGTTAAGTTTTTGAAAATGCCAGTTACTTAAATAAATTAGTCATGTTAATTGTTCTTCCGGTAAATAATGTTTTAGTGTTAATGTCGTCATGTTAGCCATGTTCCCATAGAGATTACGAATTTGAAGAGGTATCTCATGTTTCGCGTCGTTGTAGTTTTGTAGTTTTTTTGGTGATATTTACTCCAAGTTGGGCTACTTGGGAATCTTAGCCCCACCACTCGAGTCTCTTTTCAGTTTAGTTATTTCGTTCGTGTAGTACCATTGTATGTTACCTTTTTAATTTTCAGCTAACGCACACGAAATTTCCGCACTTCCTACTACTTGACTTGACGCAACACCTAATAACAAACTAATTACTGAATTTTAAAGACATCTCATATATAAATTTGACAAACCTTCGACACACTGCGGGAAAAATTCAAACAACACGCACTCTAGCCTCTTTCACGGTCTAGATTGAAATGGATGAGAAGCTATTCCTAAACCCTCAGATAAACGATTTTTGGTTCTAGATACCCGGAAGTACGTAATTTTACCGAAGTAAAACTCGTATTTCGAAAAACGAACTTCTTGGACAATTGATTCTGAATCGCTATCTCATTCCCTCTCGAAACATTTGCATCATACCATTACGCGCCAATACCCTCACTTGCGTTCAAATAGTTTTTTTCTGGTCGGGCGGTTGATAAGACAACGACAAAGAGGTCCGTTCGGCGACCGACACTTGCTCTAGTTTTGTGCAATCGTGAGGCAGATTGGGAAAGAGAAAAAACGTGCGTGCGCGAGCGGATACTACGTTTTAGCCGCCTAGTGTTCATTCTTCCTCCTACGGAATGGAAGAAGTAAACACATATTTGCAACAGGGAACTTGGGTTACTGAATTTGGAAGTTATTTTGACTTCTGATACACGTGATCGCTACAGAATGTCTGCGGATGTCCTGGTGTGTCCTGGTGTGCTGGTACCACTTCTATGTAACCTTGTCGCCGATGGCTTGTTGAGGAAACTTAATGAGCTTAGGTTTCCGACATATGGGTTCGCCAATAATTATCATATAATGATCACCGGTATTTGCATTATCACACTTTTTGATTTGATGCAACAAGCCTTATGTGTTGTTGAGCAATGGTGTCTTCATGTTGGGCTATCAGTTAATCCAAATAAAACATCAATGGTGCTTTTCACGCAACGAAGGATTACAGTCGGAGCTCGTCCATTGCAGTTCTTTGACTCTGAAATTATTATCGCAGATAAAGTTAAGTACGTTGGGGTAATTCTTGACTCAAAACTTAATTGGACAGCTCACATCCATTTCAGGATCAAGAAAGCTTGCATGGCCTTCGGCCAATGTAGACGGGCTTTCGGCAAATCTTGGGGACTCAAACCCTAGTACATTCAGTGGATCTACACAACAATTGTTAGACCAATACTGGCATACGGGTGCCTTGTTTGGTGGCAGAAGGGAGAAGTCATGACAATCCAATCAAAGTTAAACCATCTTCAGAGGATGGTCTTGATGGCGATGACTGGTGCGTTCTCGACAACACCTACTGCCACCTCTAGAGGCACTCTTGAACATAAAACCACTACATGTGTTTCTGAAACAAGAAGCTTTCTTGTGCATACCGTTTTAAGGTTACTGGGCTCTGGAACAGTAACCCAATAGATTGTGCAACAACTTTAAGAATACGTAGTTTGTTATACTGACGGTTCATTGATGGAGGTCCGAGCAGGTGCTGGTGTTTATTGTCATGAAATGAGATAAAACCAATCTCATTGGCTTGGTAGATACTGTACCGTATTCCAAGCAGAAATCTTTGCGATTCTGTGTGGCGTACAATCAACATGTCAACAAGGAATTTGCGGTAAAAGAATCTGTTTTTGCTCTGACAGTCAGGCTGCCCTGAAAGCACTTAGTTCGGCAGATTTGAGATCGAGAAATTAGTAATCACATGTCGAACTCAAATCGAAGAACTGAGCCTTTCAAATGCTATCTACCTTCTGTGGGTACCCGGTCATTCCGGTATTACTGGAAATGAATGGGCGGACGAATTGGCTAGAGCTGGCGCTGCGACTGACTTCGTTGGTCCAGAACCAGTTCTACCACTGTCGATAAGTTGGATAAAGCACAAGATTCGCTCTTGGGCTGCATCCGAACATGGCGTAGCTTGCAAACTTGCATCCGAACATGGCGTAGCTTGCAAACATGCGTTCAAACAAAAACTTTTCTACCGGATGTGAGTCTGCAAACGTCAAAGATTTTGTTGCATTTTTCCAAGCACAACTCGGTACTGACTGGACATTGCAAACTCAATTATCACATGGCTACTATTCAGCGCACTGAGTATTATTCATGTGATCTTTGTGAATCCGATTGCGGAACATCATATCATTTGATATGCAATGCCCTGTAGTAGTGCAATTGCGTATCTGGATTTTTGGTTCTCCATACATAGATGAACCTATGTACAGAGAGCTGAAACTTAAGGATATGCTATTGTTCCTAACCCAGTGTGGTAAAGAGCTATAGTATTAGCTGTATTTGAATGACAATTTCTTCTCTTCGGGGATGTTGATATATTCGCTCACTGTTCAAATAAAAATTCTAAATCCCTCCGGGGGTGGAAGTTTTATTCCTGCTATTGTAGCACCTGCAGATCGTTCAGCATCCCTCCGGGGGATGCTCTGTTTTAATTATTCTGTGTCGTTATTTTCCTTACCCCTAACCTTACCACTTCCCCAATCCTTCCCATCAGGGAAATGATGAAAAAACGATTCTTGTCAAGGCACAAATCTCCGATCAACATGGGGAACGTGCCATTTGAGCCAGACGCTACTGATTCCTGCTGTTGAAAAACTCTAGGTAAACCAGGTGCTATCAAGATTTGTGACCGGTTCGAACGAAGGGTTAAGTCGGTATGACGCCCACAGTGCTGTTGTTGCTTTATTAACAGCGTATGTCAGGTGCGAGTTCCAATTCAGTTTTTTGTCTAGGATAACACCTACCCACCTACACCTGTTTTTTCCTATTGGAAAATGGTACAATGACCGTTTTTGCAGGATTCACGTTGAGTCCCTCTGAAACACCAGGTCATGGTGAAGTTCAGGGCTTATTGAATCCGATCGCTTAGTACAGATTCATGTTTTCCCCTCACAATTAGAACAATGTAATCTGCATATCCCACAATCTCATAACCCAATTCAGTCAGATCATTAAGAAGATCGTCCACCACTATTAACCAGAACAGGGGTGATAGCACACCTCCTTGGGGACAGCTTCAATTGGCTGTTATAGTTGCTTTCGTGTCTCCCAACGTTGCTGTGTTCTCTCGACTCTTGAGCATTGCAGGAATCCAGTCCCCTATCTATTTTTCCACTCCCTTTTTGCCAGGGCCTTGTGAATTGGTATGTAGGATGTATTATCAAAAGCACATTCGACGTCAAGAAAGGCGCAAATTGCTATTTCCTTGAAATCGAGGGTTTTTTCAATAAGTGTCACTAAGGTATGTAGGGCTGTTTCCGTAGATTTGCCCTTTTGATATCCAAACTGGTACTTGCTTAGCGGAGCTTTCGATAAGTGCTCCGTTCGAATATAGTGGTCCAGCAGTTTTTCCATCAGTTTCAGAAGTGTTGATGTCAAACTAATAGGTCTAAAAGCATTGAGTAATGTCAAGTCTTTTTACCTGTTTTTGGAATAAATAGGTATTACCCTAACTTTTGGAATAAATGTATTACCCTAACCCCCTATTAAACCTAACTAACCCTCTCCAGCTTATAGGTGTGTGCCCAAGCATATAACTGGATCTCAGGATGTTTAGTAGATCCGGAATAATTATGTCTGCCGATTTTTGTAGAAATATTAGAAGAATGTTATCAGGCCCGGGATTTTTGTAGGTTTCGAAGGTGTTGATAGCCCATTTTATTAGAGATGGTGTGAAAATCTGATAGGCCAGTTTCTGTGATGCCTCACAAGTCCTGTTAGGACGGAGTCCATCACAATCCTGACCTGTCGAATTCTTGTCTTTCGCAACCGAGCCAGGAAAGTGGGTGTTCATTGTTCCATTGTTTCACTATTGCCAATTGTGCGAGAACCATCGCCTTTTTTCACTTGGCTTAGGCCATTTGTGTGATCCTTTGATAAGGCTTTTTGAAGGTGAACTGCCTCTGGAAAGTTTGCGATGTTTTTACAAAACTCGCACATGGATAGTTTTTTATCCTTTCTCAACTCAGTGTTGTATTTGATAAGAGCGGTCCTGTAGTTTGACCAGTTACCAGTAATCTTCGCTGTATTGAACAGGCGCCTAGCTTCCTTCCTAAGTGTTGCTAGATTTTCGTTCCACCAAGGAACATCACGACACACAGACCTCGTTACAAGAGGGCAACTGTCATTATAGGCGGTTATGATCCTCTTTTGTAGGTCGTTTGCCGCATTATCCAGATCTCTCGAAGATTGGATCTTACTCCCCGTTCTTTTCGACTGTTCCAGGTGTGAGCGGAGTACACATTGGCTTCTATGGCGAACAAACACATTCTGTGATCCGAAATACTAGGTTCGTCAAAAATGTGCCAACTATTTATCTGTTCTGTTATTTGAGCGCTGCGTCTAGTACTTCGCTTCTAACAGCGTTCATAAATGTAGGTACAACTCCCTTGTTACATACATTGACATCATTTGACGATAGATATTTTAGTAGGTACTCACCTCTGGTATTTATATCCGTGCTATCTCATATTGTATGATGTGCATTAGCGTCACATCCAATGATAAAGGGCTTGTTTTTACTTCTGCAGTACTTTATGAGGACATCGATTCCAGAACGTGGTGCTGTATCCGCATCGCCAGGGAAGTAGGCAGATGCGATCACAATCTCCTACTTTCCTCTAGCCGTCGGTGCTTCCACTGTTATTGCAATGATGTCTCGTTGAATGAATTCTGTAATTGGAGAGAATTTTATTGCTCTGCTTATCAAAACTGCAGCTCTTGGAGTTGGCTGGTCGTTACAATATACTATCTTGTGAGCTGAGGAATTTAAGCCAAAGATTTTATGCTTGTTTGCCCACGGCTCCTGTAGAAGAGCGATGACTAGTCGCTCTTTGGTGAACCTCCGGGCAAGGACGCTTGTGGCACCTTTTGCATGGTGAAGGTTCACTTGAATGCAGGGAATGCTGCTCATTTTTTCGGTGTTTCTTTGCCGTCGATTTTTGGGGTCCATGCTTCGTCCCATTTATTGTGCCGACGGCTAGTCACAGGCTGTGTGCTGTTCAACGTTCCAGTGGCCTTTTTTGGCCCAGTATTTGCTTCGGCTTATCCGTTTGCGTACCTTCGTCTGCAGGGGGTTTTCGATCCTCTCCTTGCGTATCAGTTCGTGATCCGCATACAGTAGGGTGCTTTTGTGTTTTGCTCGCAAGACGGGCTGCCACCGATGCACTCGTTATCGTCGCTGCAGGCTTGCTATGGTTAGAAGTCTGTTGTGAGGTGCTCCGTATTGGGTCACCCACAGGAGCTTTTACAAACCATGCTTGCCTAGAACTTCGACGTTCGGCGAAGACCGGGGCACCCTTCAACTGGCGCATTCTAGCCTATTCGAATACGTAGTTCAGCTGGTTGTGTTGGGAATACGTAGTTCAGCTGGTTGTGTTGGGAATACGTAGTTCAGCTGGTTGTGTTATCAGTTTCACTGAAGCCCTGTCTACCGCAAACAGGAGCTCTACCGTTTTGAGGACCGTGCTTCTCTTCACGACCCTCCAGCGCACTATGGAAAGGTTCCATACAAACAGGTGGCCAAAAATATTTTGTCTCATATTCTTTTGCAAAATGCTTGTTTGAGTTGTTACTAATGTACGACACTCATAATAGACGTACCCGGGATTAAAAACCTTAAGGGGGAGGAGGATGGAGTGTAAAGTATTCAAGATTTTTTTTTTCAAAAAAAAAAAATTGCGATACAGAGAGTTTTTGTCAATTTAATCACTTTCCATGTAATTGTGCAACATTTGAACAATATTTTCATAAATTTTCATGGGGCGAGTGACAGGGAATCTTGGAAGGCACCTCGAAAAAATACGGTGTGCATCATAACTCAAAATCTACCGGACCAATCGTTTCGAAATTTTGCACAGTTCTTTTTCACATCATTCTCCTTTCGATAAAATTATTATTATAACTATTTTTACAATAAAATGTTAGTAGATGTTTTTGAGCGAAAATTAAATTTTTGGCCTCAAGTGCTACGAAAAACTTAAAAATCGAAAAACAAAAAACAAAAACTCAGGAAACATGTACTTTCTAACCCCTCAAACAGATAGTGACGGAAAGAGAATGCAAGTCGCGAAAGGTGTTGTTTATGTTATAAAGGTCCGCACAGAGTGAAGCCAAATCTACCTATCGAACAGTCATATGGCTGTCGTGCAAATAAACAAACATTCTTTTTTCGGAGAACATGCAAGAAAAGTATGTGTTAAGGAAAACAATATCATGGCAAAATATTTCAATCGCCTAAACAAGACACTGAATTTAGTTTATTATACTTTTTGTACCAATGTAAAATAAATTACACGGAATAGTATCATGAATAAAATGCTATGACCCACGAAACAGTAGGTTTTCAATTCACTTCACTGTGTAACTCGGTTGAAATCACTCAAAGTTACAGCAAAAACTGTGGGTGCCAGGAACAAAGAAGAGGGCGTCATTTTAGGCAGTGTTGCGAGTTAACGATGTTGCTATCGCAGATTGGGTTAATCGAACGATCTATCACAAGGAAAATTAGAGGAGAGGCTGCCGACATCCTGGATTCTAATAATATAGCTCATGATTGGACGCAAATGAAGACCACGTTACTCCTGTATTACAAGGACAAACGTGATCTAAAACCTTAGATTTCGAGCTTACCTCAATTAAGAAAAATGGACAGGAAATTTGTCGAGCTACTTCTCTCGGGTCAACGAGTTGCTTTCCGCAATTGTTGCCCAGGTACAAACTAGCGAAAAATTATATTCACATGCCAACTCACACATAGACTATTTCCGTGAGAAGGCGGTAGACGCTTTCGTACGAGGTTTGGAAAAACCTCTATGTCAATTATTGAAAACTGTCAACCCTACAACATTAAACCAGGCATATCAATTTAGTCTGGACTACTATAACATGGACAATAGATCGGCACCCTACAGAAGCGAACACTTCACCCCAACTCCCAAACCACGAGAGTTGGAGTTCAATAGAATACCCCCCAAAATACCACCAAGAAGATTTCCACAGCTACCAGTTCCCGCCCCCAGGAACTTCGGTCCCCCACAATATTATCAAACAAATCCCTTCACTCAGACTAGGCCACCATTCCAACCCAATCCATTCAATGCACCCTTCACTCAGACTAGACCACCATTCCAACCCAACCCATTCAATGCCCCCTCTAGACCACTAGCTAGACCCGAACCTATGGAAATAGATCAAAGCATACGAACGCGCAGATTAAACTATGGCAACAGGCCTCCGGTGGATCTGAAAAGACCACCCCCGATATCGAGCCATATGTACCCACATCCTATTAAACGACAAACTCACCCACTTGTTCAATATCCAACTTACCATGAATCCGATGAACAATACTATACAGACAACTCCGAGTACTATTCCGAAGAAGACTACTTAGGTTATTTCTCCCAAGATAATTTACCTCCACAGCCCTTAGAAGAGCAACAAGAATCAATACCCACACATCAAATGCAAGCAGACCAATTAAATCAACCAGAACAGACAATAGCTACTGAATTAACCACGGCTGCTTTTTTAGAATGGAGTCCTGTATGGTAAGGCCACCTTTACCATACATAAACCTAAAAACCAGTTCAGGAGACTTTCCATTCCTGATAGATACTGGAGCTAATATAAGTATAATCAACCCAAAACTAACCTATTCCTACAAAGGAGCGAAACCATATGATTTTCCTACCAATAACATTTCCAGTGCCAATGGATCGTTCAACACTTCATCGGCAATCGATATAAATTTCTTTTATCCCAAAATAAATCAAATATTCCGATTTATCTTGCACAATTTCCACACATATTTTTATGGCATCATAGGTACCGATATCTTAGAGGCCTTCAATGCATCTATTGATCTCGGGAACAGCATGATTAAACTACAAAATAATAATGGAATGCTAACCATTGAAATGTTAAACTATTGACCAGAAGATAAAAACTCTAATAGCATATTTCGAACAAAACGCCTTTCTGAGGAAGAAAATAAAAAACTACAGATTGTACTAGAGGCCAATAAAACCGTTTTCCATGAGCCCAACACTCAATTAACATGCTCTACTAATGTCGAATGTTCAATTAATACGACAGACGAAATACCAATACATCTACGAGTGTACCCATATCCTGCTGCCTATACGGAGGAGGTTAATAAGCAAATCCAAAAACTGCTAGATGACGGCATAATAAGGCCTTCACGCTCCGCCTGGACTGCCCCCATTAGGATTGTTCCAAAAAAGACAGATGCTTCCGACAAAAAAAAATTAGAATGGTTATCGACTATCGCAAGATAAACGAGAAGACCATCGCGGACAGGTATCCAATGCCTGAGATAAAGTATGTAATCGATCAATTAAAAGGAAAAAAGTACTTTACGACTCTTGATTTGGCATCTGGTTTCCATCAGATTAAAATGAAAGAGACTGACATTGAAAAGACTGCCTTCTCAATAAATAATGGGATGTACGAGTTCACCCGAATGCCATTTGGGTTAAAGAACGCCCCAGCAATCTTTCAAAGAGCAATCGACGACGTACTTCGGGAACAAATCGGAAAGATATGCTACGTTTACATGGACGACGTAATAATCTTTGGCAAAAATTTGGAAGAACACTTACGAAACATAAATACAATATTGAAACTCCTAAATGAAGCTAACTTAAAAGTACAGCTGGATAAATCAGAATTCATGCACTTCGAAATAGAATTTCTAGGGTATATTATTTCTTCTGATGGTATAAAACCGAATCAGAAAAAGATAAATACCATTCAAAACTACCCAGAACCAAAAACCTTCAAAGAATTACGTGGATTTTTGGACATGGTAGGATATTACAGACGATTTGTAAAGGACTTTGCGAAAATCGCAAAACCCCTTACAAACCTTCTTCGAGGGGAAAGAAACCCTGCATCAAACAACCAGCGCAGGATTGCTTTGAAAAAATGAAAAGAATATTGACATCTGACGACATACTAATATACCCTGACTATAACAAACCCTTTGTACTGACGACACACGCTTCCGACTTCGCTATTGGCTCTGTGTTGTCACAAGGAGAAATCGGCAAAGACTTACCAATACATTTCGTTTCACGGTCACTATCATAAACAGAGGAAAAATATTTAGTCCCTGAGTCCCGATGCCCTTAGTAGAGTAATATGCTCAATGACAGGAACTCAGCAATCCGCAACCAGCTCGGATGATTTCTACATAATATCGAGTGAAGCAGCATTAAACGTTTATAAACATCAAGTAATCATTCAACAGGGCCCCGACAAAATAGAAACAAAGAAAATATTTGGATCCTATACTAGAGTAAAACAACATTAACGAATCTTCTATCTTACAGGTGCTTAAAACAAATTTTAATCCTTCAGTAATAAACGGGTTATTCACATCCGAGCCAATTATGGGTCAAGTTCAAGAAGTCTATCGCAAACACTTCGACACTCGAAAGATCTTAAAAATGCGCTACATACAAAAACTACTGCAGGATGTTGAAGATGAAGACGACCAATGGAGCATTATACAACAAGAACACAAGCGTGCCCACAGGTGTTCAGAAAAGAATGCAAACCAAATATTCCGGAAATTTTATTTCCGCAAACTCCGGCAAAAAACCAATGATTGGGTAACAAACTGTCAAATTTGCCACGAAAGCAAATACGATAGGAAACCAATAAAATTTCCGCTTCAAAATCGCACACATAGATATTTTGTTTTTGGAAAATCATCATTTCTTGACCTACATTGACAAATTCTCCAAATTTGCACAAGTAAAACTGATTCAATCACGAGCAGCCGTCGATATTACACCAGCGGTCAAAGAATTACTAACAAAGTACCATCCACCCAAAACATTAGTCATGGATGGAGAAAAATCTTTCGGCACTTATGGTTTAACCAGTTTTTATGAAGCACATCAAATCAATACATTTATTACTGCTACCGGTCGCAGCGAGATGAATAAGATCGTTGAAAGGTTGCATTCAACTCTTTTAGAAATATATCGAACCACAAAAGTAGAAAACCCTTCCATGACCACTCCTAATCTGCTCGATTTATCTGTCCATAAATATAATAATAGTATCCATTCCTCAACTAAACACACCCCTACAGAAGTCATACTTCCCTCTCCTAGATCAGCCCAAATTGTCGAAGACGTATACAAAAATCTCCAAAAGAAACAGAGGAAAGACCTGACATTCCATAATAAATCAAAGAAACCAGTCGTCCTCCAAGAAAACCAAGACGTCTATGAGACGACACGAGCAAGACTTGAAAATAAACAACGCTTTAAAAAGACGAAAATAACTAAGATCAACAATAGTACTGTACAAGTAGAAGGAACCAGAAAGATTCATAAAATGACCTAAAAATACTTTTTTCTCTCTCGACCACAGACTCACCAAGCTACACCATACATCGACGCAGACATTCTCCCTACAGAAAATAGATAGTCCAATATTAGCATTTAACCATGACTTTGGAAGAGTTAAGATACGATCCTCCTATTATATACACCACTTTAATTTGTCCTCAATCAAAACCTATGTTCAGAGACTACAGTTGCAATTTCATGAAGAAGGTACAAATCAATTTACAGACCTCATTGTAGATAAACTTCATCAAGTGCAGGGTTGTCTTGAGAATTTAACCCCAACTAAAAGATTCAAGCGCTGGGACGCTCTAGGAACAGGATGGAAATTTATCACAGGTAGCCCAGACGCAGATGATTTGAAAATAATAAACTCTTCCATTAACATGCTTATAAATGATAACAACGAACAAATTAGGATCAATAGGGAAATAAATTTACAGATGAAAGAAACCATAAATAAAATACAAGATTCAATTACATTATACAATGTGCATTCTTCAGAAACACATACTATAAATATTCTTTTCAACTTGAACATATTACATGAGAAACTTGAACAAATTAAAGATAGTATATCCTTTGCAAAGCTAGGAGCATTAAATGCTAACATTTTAAGTGATCATGAATTAAATTTACTCATAGACGACTTATTTAAGCAAAACGTAATTGTCAATTCACATATCGAAGCTTTATCATACGCAAGAACCAGCGTCGCCACCAACAACCGGGATATTGCCATACTCATCAAAATTCCCCATCTCGACCCTCGCATGTACAATAAAATCCACATCTATCCAATACTTCAGGAACACGAACAGATATTTCTCCCAAACCAGAAATATCTTGTACACAAAACAAAAATCTATCTGGCAGAGAAACTAGAGACGAAAATATACGATGTAAATGAGCTGAAACTGGATACGTCGACATGCATCCCAAATTTGCTCAACGGTATTACGGCAACTTGTAATCATATAGCAAACGCAATTCAGGAAGAAGTCATCATTATAGACGATCACCACTTATTGGTACAATCTTCGGCAACATTCACTTTAAACACTACCTGTCAGGCGAGTAGAAGAAATCTATCTGGATCTTTCCTAGTACCGTAAACCGGGGTGACTTTGATCATCGGGGTGACTTTGATCACTCGAAACTTTTTTCGTAGATCGTTATTAAACTAGAATAGTCCATCGAATCATTTTAATTTGAAAAGATTTTTACTCTAAACTTATAAAATACTGATTTGTTATACTTTGTGAGTATATTGTTCGGTTTTTGGGTACATAAACTACAAAAAAAACGAAATTTGACTTTACCTTATTATTTCGAAGCTTCGTTAAGTGTCTATTTTTTATAAAACAAATAAATCTCAGATTTGAGCAAGAGAAATAAATTACAAGCGAGTTTTTGTTTTCCTTTAGATTGGGATGTGCCAAATTTAGTTTTAGGAGTTTGTTTATTTTAAATACATTTTTTGTGAAACTAGTTGGCAATTATTTCAAATTATTTTAAGCTAAAATTCGGAACATTTGTTTTATTGTTCAATATTCCAACGTGCTAAAATGGATGAAGCTTTTTGTACATTGATAAAGCACTGACATAAAACAATTTTAGTAGTTTTAAAGGTTTTCAGAATCTTTTATTCTAGTTGGACACAAATTATACGAATTTTGGTTACTCGAATTTTACAGTACATTGAAATACTTTGTATAATACCAATTAACATCTATTTAACAGTGAGTATCTTTCCAGAATTAGCTTAAACAAACATTTGAATGAAAAACATTGACATCAATAATTTAATGTAGGTGAACATGCAGGTTATCAAAGTCACCCCGGAATACGAAAACGTACTTCAACTTGAAATCATTTTAGGAAAAATAGCTGTAAGCGGACAATTTTAGGTAAAACCATCCAATCTTGTTCTCCATACATCAGTACATGTTTTAAAAATATTAAACTTGAAAAAAAATGTGTTGCGTCTAAAAATATGTAATGATTACTTCGAAAAGTGATCAATGTCACCCCGGTTTACGGTATACTACGAGAACTGCGAAGTACAAATCAATAATAGCAGATTCTTCAACACTGTTAAGAACATAACAGCAACCCCCATCAATTTGTCCTTAGATGGTACGGTAATTAAAAGGAACCAGAAGATAGTAAATCTAAGCCTGGAACACTTGCACAAACTACATCTATAAACAAGACAGGCCATCGACTATATTCATCTTAACAACCCATTTATTCCCATTTACAATAATCGGCATCGTTTTTCTATACCTAACATTCTCTAACAGATCTCCAAGAATCAACATGCAACAAGAGCAACCATCCATCAATCTCAGGATCACCACACAGTGTCAAGAGCAGCTACCATACCAACCAGCCAATCCAATGGATGTATTTCGGACGGAAGCTCAAGTCCAAGGAAGGACGAGTTAACGATGTTGTTATCCAGTTTGACGGCATCAGCAAAGGAGTGTGTATCTTCGTCGCGAGTGGTTGACTCTCGTAGAGCTCCCTTCGAGTCGGTTAATTTTCATCATTTTTGGCACAGTTTACTGTCTCCCGGTTATCAAAAGTGTTAATAACGGTGCAATTTAACGATTATACAAAGTGAAGTGGTTTATAAAAGCATTTTTCGGCATATTTTCGACAGACGCGAGTGGTGACAGTATATGAAAATTGAATTCCGGCAAATGAAAAAATATCTTTTCCTCGCATTACGGGCCGTCGATTCCCGATGCAAGGACAATAAAAGTGTACAGAAAACATCTAGAAACACAGTGTACATTGCAAAAATAGTGAAAAATGGTTTTTCAGAGAAAAAAATTCGATCCGAAAAGTGAAACAATATGGCAATAAGAAAAATTGACATTCAAATAATTTGCGTTTCACCAGCGACTAGCGACTACCAGGTGTCGCCCAAAATTCTTCGCCCGAAAAATAGGTGGCAAACCAGCCGGTCGGTGCTCAGCTAATTTTGTCCGCGTCCCTTGTCACCTATTTCTTATTGAGTGTTTCATCGGCGGTGCTATCTTTGAAAATGAGCCGCCTTGGATATTCAACTGTTTTTTTACTGTATTATTTTATTGCTAATGAGTAGAGGTTTTGATTCTTTTATATTCGGGATTGCAGATGTTTTGTCGCATGTAATCTTTGGGTGATCGTTGATGTGATGGCGCTGTAAGGGAACACGTATCTGCCGGTCGGCAAACTTTTCTTTGGACTGAGCAAACTAATTTTTATGTTTCTTTAGGGTTTGTTTTACCAACGGGGGAACTGATTCACAGAGCATTCAATGTGCTTTGGGAAAACACATGGCCTTAATTGAGTGGAATGATGACTTCAATCATGTATAATGTTTGAGCATTGACAATTCGCGAGAGGGATCGGGGAGCGGTTGGCAATTACCTTCAGTTATGTCAACACGAAGAATAAGTGTTTTGCTGTCATTTTCATTGCTTAGCTTTCAATTCTATCGCATGCTTCCACGCGAGTCTAAGTATATTAATGACATTTGGTCCTTAGACCGGCGACGACTGGGAGCTATCAGCCTTCTGCCGATAGTAGCAGAATGAGAGTATGCGATCTAGCCGAGAAAACAATACCGTGAAAGTTGTCCGGAAATCAGCGCCAATAAGACTTTAATTTGACTAGTATCGATGATCGCGGGTCAATACGTACTGAAAATTCGCCGCGTCGGTTTTAATGAATCTAATTTCAAGTTCCGTTATTGGTAACAAGCCCGTGCATCAGGTTAACGATCCTCTGTATTTCCCTTCAATGTTCGATATAATCGTTCGTATGCGCGTATTTCACAAACAATCCGATATTAAAAATAGGAAATACTTTCGTTGATTTATAACATCTAGAGCTATCATAACTCTCTGTCTGTATAACGTTTTATCACTCGGTAGTTTGCAACCCAAAAAATATATCATAGAGAAGGAATAGCGAAACTAGTCTAAATAATGTCGCAATAAATAGTGATCCGGCCCATTACACAGATAACATTAGCTTTTCTAGGCAATACTCCCACAATCGGCTGTGTGGATGTGAAATTGCTTTTGTTTAGAAAACATAGGATACTCTCGGTAGATCTTATTTTTCGAGCGATCGTGTTCTCGAAAACTAACTGAACTACTACCTAATAAACTATGCTATATAGGTCACATCGCTTGCTTGGAGCGAATCCTAGACCCTATTCCCTTCCAAACCACCAACTCCGCGATACCTGTGGAAGATTCTGATGAACCTTCTGTATAAGATTCCTCATTTTATTCAAACGATAGCCGGGTAAAATCAGCACCGACACGATGGAAACCACGAAAAAATTCGTTGTGTGATTGAATATTATTAAAAAATATAAGCAGTGCTCCTTATAGCCGGCTATCCGGAGTTCAAGTTGCTTATTTTGCTAATCGTATTAATACAACAAATGATAAATTTCCCAAATTCTCGGCAGCCGGCTGCCCAGAGCAATTATTACATGATAACGCTATTGGCACACTTACTAACAACTCTCCCCATCCCGTGATACATGTGGAGATGCAGAGGATTCCTCGGTCTCTAGTAGCAACATGTATCGGATTAACATTCCTTCCTTTCCCAGAAGATCTGCATTCGGACGTGGCCGGCGTCGGTATTGATCAGCATGCAGGGATCAGAATAGATTGTACAATGTGGCTCATCATGTTATTCCCAAGCATGTTGTTCCAATGAACATTTTGCAACCTAATTTGGTTCTGGTCAATAACGGAGTAGCAACTACGGGCGATCTCTTATGCTTATGCTTATGCTTATGCTTGTTATCCAGTTTGACGGCATCAGCAAATTCTTCAACTCGGCCACATCGATCGTCGAACATCGAACGATCGCACGAGACTAGGCAGAACGTCGAGAGATGAATTGAAGCTATTCTATGTGCAATAAAGTGCAATGGAAATTCCGGACAAACCGTTACACGCCAATCACAGATGTTGGTAGTAAACGAAAGAGAAAAGTTTTCTCTTTCATAAACTGTTGTGAACTGTGTTCGACTAGTAATGGTTTGTCTGGAATTTCCATTCAAAGTGGATTTGGACAGTTGGCTTTCAGGCCGTAATCATATGTTTGTCGAGCAATAACCTACAGAATAAGTACTTTTATATAACCTAAATTTAGGTACTTTTGAGCTGTGCGTCGCTTTCGCACTTATTAGTGTTGTCAAAAACAAAACGAGAGATTCGACTCAGTCGAGGTCTTCCGTGCAGTAAGGTACTTTTAAGTTGTTTGGGATATACTCAAAATTAGGTAAATTCAACTTAAATTTAAATAAATTAAACTCAAGGTTGAGTTATTATTTTTGCCGTAGTTAAATGGAAACTACCTTCAACAAGGTTTACCTAATTTTACCTTCCTGCACGATACCACGAGATTGAGTCAAAAGTACTTTATTTTGGGTAGTTTTTCGGTGGCGTGTAGTTTAAACTGCCCGGTCAAAAAAAATGCGGACGAATATGGTCAGGCGATTTAAACAGTTTGACGTTTGACTCAACTCACCTGTCCTAATTGCCCCTAGGAACAAATGCAATTTGCGAATGCGATTTAAAGGCAATTTCAATACTTAGACAAATTTTCTGGCGGCTGAAATGGACTTGGTTGTGTTTTGCGTTTTTCAAACATGGCGGTTCATGTTTGGCTTAAGTTTAACATTGTTTTTAAAACAATTGGCGTGTTCTCGCTTGTATTTTGTTTGTATAGTGCACTTAATTTAGCCAACGAATGTGGGAAATTGTGGAATCGTGTGTAAGTATAGTGGAATAAGATCTTTGAGATAAAGTCTAAATGAAAGTCAGATTGTGGTATGTTTTGGTGTGCAATACGAATTTCATCATCGATTCTTCCTATAGTTTGAAGGTGATTACCTAGTCTACTGATAAATTTATGTGAGTAGATAATGAATCCGAAACTAATTATTACTTTTAATTTTCATATCAGGCAATTAAGGGCGATTAAATGGCGCGTTCCCTAGGCGATTTATGGGCGGGTAGAGCGGCAAAAAAATGACGGCAGCAAATCGCCCAAATATTGCATTTAAAATAGCCCCCTAATTGCCAGAAAATTGCTGGAAAATTGTAGGGCAATTAGCGAATTCGAGTTGGCAAATAGCCCCTCGCTAGCCAGCAATTTGCCCTTTTTGACTGGGTGGATTCATCCAGTTTTTTTTACAACATCCTAAAGACACCCAGTTAAAAAGGGCAAGTTGCTGGCTAACGGGGGGCTATTTGCCAACTCGGATGCGCTAATTGCCCTTTAATTTGCCAGAAAATTTCTGGCATTTAAGGGGCTATTTCAAATGAAACATTTGGGCGATTCGCAGCCGTCATTTTTTTGCCGCTCTACGCGCCCTTAAATCGCCCAGGGAACGCGCCATTTAATCGCCCTTAATTGCCTAATATGAAAATTACAAATAATACTTATTTTAGGATTCATTATCTACTCACATAAACTTATCAGTACACTAGGTAATCACCACCAAACCATAGGAAAAATCAATGGTGAAATTGGTATTGCACAACAAAACTTACCACAATCTGACGATCATTATGACTTTAGGACAGGGATCTTGTTACACTATACTTACACACGATTCCACAATTTCCCCCATTCGTTGGCTAAATGAAGTGCACTAGGCAAACAAAATACAAGCTATAACACGGCAATTGTTTAAAAAACAATTTTAAGCTTAAACCAAACATGAACCGCCATGCTTGAAAAACGCAAAAAATTACCAAGTCCATTTCAGCCGCCAGAAAATTTGTCTAAGTGTTGAAATTGCCTTTAAATCGCATTCGCAAATTGCATTTGTTCCTAGGGGTAATCAGCCCAGGTGAGTTGAGTCAAACGTCAAACTGTTTAAATCGCCTGACCATGTTCGTCCGCATTTTTTTACCGTGTTAATACGTGACAATAGGGAGGCCGTTTTTGTTCCAATTTTACGTCAGAATGGTCCAGCTTCTGCCCAGTAAAGCTCAGCCGGAAATGAACCGGAATTCCGGCTGGTTCCAGTTCGTATTCCGGCTCCAGTGACACAACCGATTCTAACTAGAATCGGTTGTGTCACTGGAGCCGGAATACGAACTGGAACCAGCCGGAATTCCGGTTCATTTCCGGCTGAGCTTAACTGGGTGATTGCTTGATTCTGACTTTTTGCACCTTACGCAATGTTACTGCAGGGATAGCAAAATGATGTTTGGCAGTGTTGCTAGATTTATAGGATAAGATTGCCATTACTTTGGACAAAATAAAATTTCATCGTTAAAAAAGTAAAAATGACTAAATTGAACAGAAATTATGCGGCAAAGTGAAACAAGTGTTTATCATGTATTTACCGTATGCGTGGTTGATTAACTTTATGAAAAATAAGACAGAAACCACACTATAATCTAAAATTTCTAAGAAAATGACTTCATCAAACCTTACTAAACACCCATGACATGGAAAAACGGTGCTCTTCATCAATATAGTGGATTCAGGATACAAAATATTGCCAGCATAAAATAAATTAACAAGACTCCATTTTCATAAATAAAAATAGCAACACTGTTCGGAAGATTTCGGCAGGGTGAAAAAGTGCGAAAAGAAGAATGTTAACAATTAACAATTGAAGGTGTTCTGTACGACGGTGGAATGAAAGACGAGAGTTAAGCTACCAGCACACTGTTTGTCATAACGTCAAATATTTGATATCTTCCGTGAAATAAATTTGAACTGCTGTGTACTGGCTCTCCAAATATTTGATCAAACACGGTTTGCCAAACTTTTTATTCGTGTTTGTCAAGGCGATTATTTGTCGATTTGTCAAACAGTGTACTGACCGGTTTGCCAAAACTTCAAACAGCCCACACTCACCACTTGATGGCGCCTAAAAACATCAACGCAGGTGAGGGTGTTACACTTTTTAATAAACATATTCAACGAATTTCTATAGTTACCGTAATAGCCTTAGTTACGCGTGTTATTCAAAACAAGGAAACCCATCTAGAAGAATTGGTAACTACCCTAATATTTTGAATTATATTTTAACGTCGTTGTTTAAACTATTTGGCACGCATTCCATCTATGCGTTAGGTCAAGATCTCTTACCGGAACGAGTCTCTCTACTTCCGAGTGGTCCCGGAATATTTTAAGGCGACACATTAGCTACTAACCTGCAGTTTCTGCTGACAGTGTTTCGTAGCGCCAGTTCATGCATACCCGAAAGCCGAGAAAAGTACAGGAAGGCTGCGACTGGTTTCTGCCAGAAAGCTATGGGTACACCTAGCCATCGAGCAATAGGTTAGTGTTTGTGTTTTAATTAGTATAGCAATATTCAGAATATACAGTTAGTCAACTAGGCGATTTGGCGCCCAAGATTTATTTACTCATACTTCCAAGTTCTTTGTGATGAACATAGAACATATGATTCAGGAAATTTGACGAGCATGCTGAAGGCCTGATAACAATGGAGGATATTCACGGGTTATTTATGGAACCGGAAGGTGAAGATTGGACCAAAATATCAAAATCGACAATAAATTTTAAGTGTATAGCATGAACTTGCTTCGATGTAACAATCGATTAAACCTGTAGCATAAAAACCAAAAACATTCGGTTTTTACCCATATTGCAAATATTCTTCGCCGAACTAGTTCAGTCGTTCATCATCGATGCGATATTCGTCGTGTTATTCACCCATGCCTCGAATAACGCTGAGCCGTTCGTCACACGAAAGCACAGAAACAGCGAAAATGAATAATACAAACAAATAAAAAATCCAAATCTGATGTCTGCTGTTCGCTGCTTGTTCGCATCGTTGTTTGTTGAATTTAGCCATTCATGCAATGTTCATCTTCACGCATCATTCGGATCGGCACACGAATGGCTTAGGTGATAATCGCCACTAACCATTCTTCGCTAAGGATACTTCGTTCTTCATTCCTCCTGCATTGCGACCAAGAAAAACAAATTTCTTGTTCATTGATAGAAGGGTCAGAGCTTCATGGCTGAAGTGGTGCAAAAATGCTTGCTATGTTCGGAATAGGATGACTTTTGCTATAAACAACAATTAGTAGTACATAATGATTATTTGCTGATGTTTTTTATCAGATTTGATACGCTGCGTAAGCAAAGCAAAACAAATCAATTACATTTGTAAATCTGCGGATGTCTCGCGGGCGAAAACCAAATCAACACAATTATGAATCTACATACTAGACTATTGGTACTTCAAATAACTTTTTTCTAATGATGAAATCAACACTGGGTGATAGTTTCCTTGAATCTGCGTTTAATGATTTTCTTAGAACCCTTTGGCACAAATAGCAACCTTAAGACGAAATACTTTTATATAATATAATTTCTATGTCCATAGAAGTGTAATCAAGCCACAAATTTTTGACAATTCGATGCATTCCGATTTCAACCAAACTCAGCAAATATTAAACTTTTTGCCAAAACTGAACCGGTTAGTCTTATACCCTGGTATCAATTGAGGTTTTATCATACTTTTATAGCCACTCATAACATTTAAATTGCACTTGTAGCGTGCTATAAAACTTCAATTGTTGCTTGTAAACATAAGTTTTTGTACCATGAATGACTATTATTTAGCTTAAATAGCAGCTAATATGGTTTTAATTTCAGCAAAATCTAGCATGTTTTCAATAAAGTTGTAAAACAAATCATTACAGAAAAAATGCTGAATATGTATAACTCACTTGACATGACATCAAGAAATAAAATTTGGATATATTCTCTTAAGGGGCTACACCACTGTAGAGCACGCCAAACATGTCATAAAAATCGACACAAAATTAATTAAAAAAGCTAAGCAATAAAAAAATCCTACGTACGTCGCTGGAGAAATCAATTTTGAATATACTGTGAAAATTTTAAAGCGTTCAAAAATCATTTGTTCGAATTACATTTGTGGTCAGCTCAAAAAAGTGGCTTCGAGAAAAACGCGGTTAAAGTTTTCAGTACACACGAGATATACATAAGAGGCATTGCGGTAGAATTGAAAATCTGAATATTTATGTATTGTTTTCGTCTTCCATGTTTTGGGATATGATTTTTAGCATTCTAAAGCCATTTTAGACTAATAAATTGAAAATCGACTTTTTTTTATTCTACAGTGCTGTGACACTTTAAAACCGTTTTTAGATAAATTTAGTAATTATTATTTAACATAAATGTAATCTCTGGCCATATTAAAAATGTTTTAAAGCGCATGAGATGTTTAAGGACACTAACCTCTAAACTATTTTCATTTGAAAGTTATAAGAACTTCGTCATCTTCGAATAAAGTGCCTGAAAGTAAAAACTGTTTTTTTCCATAAGGAATATACGACTTTTTGAAAAAAATGGCCTGAAAACAATTTTTTGAAATGTTGCAATATTCATTCAAAATCCTATATAAAAAGTCCATATCAACATTTGAATAGGGCTAATAAGATTTGTAAACAAACATTTGTTTTGCTGATTTCTCTTAATTTGTTATAATTTCAACACAAAAGATATTTGAAATCGATTCTACAAAGGGTAAAGATGTTGATTCATGTGTATCTTTCATGAAATTCAACTCGACAGCGGAACAATGAGCGAAATAAGTTTGTTTACAAAAATCTCATTAGCCCTTTTGAAGAATTGATATTGAAGTGCTAAATTTTTTTCACGGAACAAACTAGAGTCTAGGGAATCGATATGTCAAGACATATCAATCCTCTAGGCAAGATTTTTAAAGGCAAAAGTTTTCTTCTAAAACTTCAAAATTTCTTTTGTTGAGAAGCGCCTAAATAATTTGAGAACTGGACGTTAAAAATATCAATATTTTCCAATATCGCTCAAGTGTTCTGCAAGTCATGACATACTATGAAGTTGAACGAAAATAAGCTTTGCTTGCCATAATCAGTGCTACTGGAATATTAAACAGAAATATTTTTAATGAAAAAGTGTTCATAACAGTTTCTTAAATAAATGCAAAATGTCTAGAGTGAAAATGCGTTTGGTGTTGATTATCTTGAAGATTGAAATACTAAATTTGATCAAGTTGTTTATTTTAAGTGGGTGAATCTGAAATTTAAGATTGATTGGAACTTAGTACTTCTAACATATTTCGAGAATGTACGTAAATTTAATTGCTTCGACGATAGAGTAGGGGAACATGGGGAGACTTGACCAAGCGTAAGATTCTACATTTGGCTATAACGTATTCTATTTGGCTTTTAATTTTTGACATTAAAAATGTCTTACTACACTATCTGGGGCTAGGTGTCATTCTAAAATCTTAACTATCTCCCATGTAACGAAACTATGTAAGGTTTGCACGCTTATAACTCCGATATTACTAGATGAATTTTAATCATTCATACACCAACCGATTCAGAAACACCTAATTTAAATATTGGTAATAATTTAATATCTCCCCAATAAAAGTAGACTTTTGGAAATTGGTAAAATTAAAAAGTTCACGAAAAACGAGAAAATTACCATTCGTGAGGCAGATTTCTCAGACACAGCCGTCAAGAGAGGGCAGCTTAGTTGCTCAATGAAACACGAAAAGTCATAAATAGAAGCAACGCATGTCCGTTTAAATCAGTTGTTGCTCTTATCCCATACGAGCAACATCGTCTCCGGGTGATGCAATAAGCGCTATCGATTTTCGGTAACGTTGGCATTTGCACACACTCGCACTTAAGTGACTAAACCATATACGGTTAGTTTATAAATAGAGGTGACGCGTACCCGTTTGAATCAGTTTTTGTTCTTATGTCGAACGGGTAAGATCATGGCTGCAGCGTCTGGGCACTACAATAAGCGGTGGACGCTATGCATTTTCGGCAGCGGTGGCTGTGTGCGGATTTTTCGGGTACCAGCACGGTGTCACAGAATGATTTGCAAAGTGGGTGGGCGGGGTGGTTTGGATTTAATTCAATACGGTGTGTGCTGCTTAATGTGGTTTTCGTTTGAGGCGAAACTGAGTCAGTTCCTAACCCCAACTGCTGTCAAAATGTATGAACTGACAGCGGTTGGGGTTAGAACCTGACTCAGTTTCAGGTTCAAGCGAAATCGCCATAAGAGTGTTGCGTTTGAAAAAAATATATTTATTTTTATGCATGCGTGTGCGTTGTAACTTGTTAATCCATGTTTATGGCGCTTTGTAGCTGCGTAGGGTAAAGAGCCTATTGGTTTTCATGTTTCATATTTCTGTTATATGTTTTTTTATCAGTAAGGCATCTGACAACGTGCTTCTGTAGTTATTGCACTGTTCAGCAGCGTGGTATTTTATATTGGAGAGTATACTCAGGTTTTTTTACGCGGATTTTGAAATTTACGCGGTTTTCATTAACGCGTTTTTTTAAATGGACGCGGTTTTCATTTACACGGCCTGTATCCCCTGCGTGAAAAATCTGAGTGTAATAACATCGGAAACAATCACATTCCCAGCAGAACTTTTGCATTCTAATTTCACACTTTTGTTTCGTACTGCACACAACGGAAAATTTTAAAACAGAACTTACCGTCGCAGCAGCAGTTGAAGCGGGTGTTCTTTTTCGATTCAAATTCAAGCCATGTCTTAAGCGTTACTGGACTTAAAATTGTTTTCCCAGTTTATCCAGTCAGAATATCTGTCCTACCCTATGTATTTAAAACACAGTTCTAATTGCGTTTTAAAGTATACAACAAATAGAACGGTTGGGTATTCTAATTTTAATTTTAAAATAAATCTGTTTTAAATTATGAAACAAACCGCTGTACTGAAGATATAATTATGTCAGTCCTATTACCACATAAAACACCTATATAACATAAAACGCTGCAGAATTGGTTTAATAATACAATGTTTACACTACAGAGTTATAACACGTTTTAATAATTAGTAACAAGAAAAATGTCACCAAGATAGCATAAAAACCCGTTTGAACTGGTAGTGCGAACGTTGCATAACAATGCAATTTATCAAATAATTTCATTTTTTCCACCACTAATCGATCAAGAAATACTTAAGCTTAAGATTGTTTACTTAAGTTCACTAGTACATTATTGAAAATTTAAATGGAAAATGAAATTTCATATTTCATGGAGAATCTGTATATTTCCGTTGGCGGGCGTGGGCTTCCTCATCACAGCTCTCAATATGGAACTTTTCTTGTGAATATATTTTCTGGACAGACCAGCCTATTTTTACTAGATGAATCAGCCAAATAGTGTCAATCACCTAGTGAGATACTTGATTAATTAATAGATTACCGTTAAAATTAAATACCTTCAATAAATTATGTTTTGATGGGGAGGGTATATAGCAAATTGTAACATATGAAAACAGGCGAGTGAACAAGAACGTGAGTCGATATGTGTGATAGATAACATTTATTTGCACGCTCTTGAAAAAAGCTACATTTTTAATGTCACCGTGGTCGTGTCCTGTATACAACCCTTTAATTTTTTTTAAAATATTTTTATACTTTTTTCGATCCATTAAGGTAATTATAAATCTTTGAAATGAAAAATCCTTTCATCATAGAAAATATTCTGCTCGAGGCCACCGTACACTAATTACATAAGGCTTTTTTAGAACTATTCAACCTCCCCCTCCCCCCAGATAAGAGTTCGTATGATTTTGGTGAACTCCCTCTCCCCCTACATAAGATCTTATCATGCATTGTGTAATTAAAAATCATATTGTTAATTCATTAAATTATTCGATAGCGAAAACGATACTTATGTGGTTTTTGTTTGAGGCGAAACTGAGTCCGTTCGTAACCCCAACTACTGTCAAAATGTATGAACTGACAGCGGTTGGGGTTAGAACCTGACTCAGTTTCAGGTTCAAGCGAAATCGCCATTAATGAATTATTAAAAGAGACAGGACAAAATTTAACTACACACCAAAAAATTATAAATTTTATCATTGACGTAATTACAAACATGACACAATTTAACAAACCGTAATTCACGAAATGACTAAACATCACCGTATTCCATTTAATTTTACATGAAACATATACTTTCCATGCGCAATGACATAAAATTACACTTATGGCGATTTCGCTTGAACCTGAAACTGAGTCAGGTTCTAACCCCAACTGCTGTCAGTTCATACATTTTGACAGCAGTTGGGGTTAGGAACTGACTCAGTTTCGCTTCAAACGAAAACCACATTACTGTCATTCAGAACAAACGCCATATGTGGAGTAAAATTACATGATTTACGAAATTCAATGTCATGTAAAATTAAAATCAAACGTAAAACTAAGTCATTTTTGATGCTCGTATATATCAGGGTCAGAAGACGTAAATTTATACGATTTTTTTTAATGTGTGTGTATAATCATCTGCAGTAATTTCATTTGCACGGCATTTGCAAGAGCTTTTTTACGCCGGGGTTTTTTTACATAACATGTTACAAAAGATTTCTTAAGACTATCAATTTGCTTCGCTATAGAACTATGTAGAACTCAAAAGAATTTATAACCTCTTCTGGTGTGAATTTATTCGGAGTTCCAAATATAACGCTTATCGTACGCATAGTTCCGACATGACTATCTTCGAATTTTCTTGAAGTAAAATACAGTTCACACTCTGGAACTATACGGCCAACAAGTTCTTTGACAATCACACGACAGAAAATTTTTCATATACCTTGCTGGTTTGAAGCGAAAGTTTGAAAAGAAGGATGTTGGCCTAACAACACGGAGGATCTCAACACTTCTTAACTTGTAAAGCAGATTGTGACTCCAGTTCCCGATCAGAACAATGTACCACCAAGAGTCAAGAAATTTATGAAACTGCTCCAAAACCATCGACAATTAAGCCGCCCCTTACGTTGGCAACAATAAACAATATTCCATAACTAATTTAACAATCATATTCTGTCGCTGCAAAACACTTCAATTTGAGGTCTGCGTTTCCTTGACCATGATGTACAGTATGTGCTCATTCTGTTTGATATATAAAATGTTCATGGCACAAATAAGAAATAGTTTCTTTTCTTATGAGAAGAATATTTTTCTTATCGATTTCATTTTTCATGCATGTTTTATGATATTACTTAAGAAAGGACAAACTTTCCCTCCCCCAGGTGAGAATTGGTAAGATATTTTGTAACACCCAGTCCCCCCATATGTCTTTACGTAATTATTGTATGACCCCTAATTAATAAATTTGCGTTAAATGATGTATTTTTATCATACTGTGTACCTACTGTTAATGTTAACCACGTCACAAAAAATCTCATCTTAAACATCAATCTATCTTTATAGCACTAGTTAACAAAGTTAGCAGTCATGGTTGAATTCGTGAGATGTGCACATGCAATGTAATAATTATAGTTAATCCCTAAAAGGGAATGTATTAAAAAAAATCGGAATTCAACCATTTCATATTTTTGTTGGTATCTAAGGATCTCAACAATATGAAGTAAAATAATTACAGCACGTTTTTATGCCAAGTCTTTCCCGATGGGGGAACAAGAAGTAATATTTGTATTGTCCATATTGCACCCACAACACACTGTTCATTCTACAGCTAATTTATTTTTAAACAACCGTGCTGATTAAGCGATTTCGTCGTGATACTAGCAAAACATGCGCAATAGGTTAAATTATTGTGATATAACACCATGTGTATATTAAAAACAAAACTTCATCCAAAAGAATTTTGTTTTGCTTATGCCGAATTTTATCACCAAACATGGGTTCAATCTCCTTTGAATACTTGACAGAAAAGGATTCTATTAAGGTTGCACAGAGAATGCGCAAAATTCGCAAACGAAAAAAGCAGTTTTTTTCCACACCGTATGTCAGATCTTCATAAAAATCAATCAGCAGTACTGTAACAACATTCTACATACGCTGATTGATTTTTATGAAGATCTGACATACGGTGTGGAAAAAAACTGCTTTTTTCGTTTGCGAATTTTGCGCATTCTCTGTGCAACCTTAAGATTGTACCATATTTAACAAATATTGCCTTGATTCGGCTGTTAATTTAACTCATAGTTTTGTACTGAAGAACCAGTAGCGCATTGGCTTGTTCTAGGGTTGCCACCTCTGGAGAGGCTTTGACCCGGAGATTTTCACTGATCGGGGGGGGGGGGGTGTATTTTGAGTGGAACGAGACAGAAATTGGAATCCAAGCGATTGCTCGGCATTTTAGAGCACTTTAATCGCTGTAAAGCTGTATTTTTTGACGGTTGAGAACGGTTTTATCGGTTTAATGTGGTATAGTATTTCACTTCCCCGACTAAGTGCCAAGAACACAAAAGCACCAGCTACTCTCACTGTAGAGGATAAGTTGAACGAGCATTGCTCTCCTCCACAATTAACAGGAAAAGGAGAGCAATGGAGGCAGAGCTGCAGCATCACACTATGTGGTGTCGGTTATTCATCACCAACAAATTTTCATTTCGCAACAAAGGTGCAAAACTCACCTCCCTAGCCCAGTTAAGGATCGCTGCCGGAGTAGCAACAACACCGAAAGAACTCGTTTGATGTTGATCTAGTCAGTTGAATTAGAATATAATAAGCACCACTATGAGTGAAATGATTTGGTAAAATTGCAGGAAAAAAACTTTTTACACCATTTTGAACGACTTAGTGGAATGCAACATTTCAATTGTAGCATATGACGAAATATTACTTTCCTTAACCCTCCGGAAGTCGCGCATATGGCCTACCGAACCAGCAGCCGCTGGTAACCTAAGACGATTTCGCTAGATTTTCAGAGCGCGACTGCCGGAAGGTTAATTTGTAGTAATTTTATTTGTTTTTCATTTTCATTGCTTTGTGAAAGAAATTATTAATATTTGGTGAACTCATCTTCGCCACCTTGAAACGAAAGGTTAGTCGGGCAAAATAAATTTGAACCAGAGTAATAGTTAACTTAGACTTTTTAAATGTTTTGTAAAGAATCAATTAATTCCAAAAAAAATTCAACCTATGCTTCTTCCCACCAAACCCGGAGAAATTGATGTAGAATCCGGAGACCCGGAGATCGCTCCCGAAAACCGAAGTCTCCGGGTCAAACCCGGAGGGGTGGTAACCCTAGCTTGTTCCAAACAGTACTACAACGCATCAGGATACAAATATAGTTCTTCGTGAGCCATCACTCTGCGAAGATAAAATTGAAGTCATCTTCGCCAAAAGTTGTAAACGATCATCGCTATGGTGATGAATGATTTGCTGAAGATTTTATTCGTCATTCACTTCCTAGCTTCCTCGTGCAGTTCATTCGGTCGCTCGATGCGCAGCAAGGAAAGAGTGTATGGATAAGGCATTCGGATGAACACGGATTGGCAGTCGGCTTCATTCGTGGGTGAATATCAACAGCAAGTTGAATATAACAGCGAACAACGATGTGGGACGAATGCAGGTGATTCATATTCACCGTGCTTCGTCGCGATGAAGATTCTGAAGCAACATTGGTCTACAGTGTTTTTTCTGTGAATATACCTTAAATGGATTTTTTACACGCGAATCATTTGTTTTATGCGGTTTTTATGCTGGAGGTTCTTGTTCTGTTTTTCGGGAATGAACGTTATAGCATGAAGATGTTTTTATTTTCAATTCCAATAGCAAAATCAATGAAGAATGATTAGATTAGATTACAGGTTCGTTCTAGTAAGTGTAAATACTATGAAATAGACCGAAAAAATGATTTTTGAATCAGATTTGTCTCTTTATTCTATTTACCAAAGAGTAGCAATACCTTTGCTTGTTTTGCTTCGGAGAATCTTTAAGCAAGAAGCAGGTAAGTGTTCGTAAAACCGTATGCTTAAATCGAAACATGTTAAACCCAAAGGCCTAGGCTTGCATTTCTTCAGTATCTTTTTTATTTCGATTCTAGAGGTTTAACCTTAGGGTCAATAACGTCTTGCATGGTTACAAAAAGTTCTAGAAAAACTTTAACTATGTGCGGGGTTGAGAATTGAACCCAGGTGAGCATCGTACAAGACAATCGATTTACCAACTACGCTATGCTCGACCTGCCCGTCGTAACGATATTTTCCATTTTACCAATTCTTTTATTATCCAGGATAAATTGAATAATGAAAATGTACATAATTTCAAATTGTTGTGTATATTGCAAATGAACGATTTGAACACATAAACCGTTCTCGTAATGTATTAAATCGATTGAATCCATTTTAGCATTTAGAAACACGATTGGAACGACCATATTCTAGTTTAAACAAAACTCGAGCCCTTAGAAAAATTCATCCACGGTTATGTGAAACTCGGCTTGTAGAAAAGGCTTTTTCAAACACCAAACCAATTCAAGATTCTTAGTTTTGTTTTCACATTTATCGCTGATATCCGGAAAATTATAAAAGTTTTGTTTATTTTCATATCGGTTGTTTTTTTTCCTTGGATACCTCTAATTTGTTTTTTTCCCTTCGATACCTTTCAGCGTCTGAAATGAAGTCGTATTTATGAAGTCCGAAAAACGTCATAGTTGTGTTTGACACTTCGAGGGACCGTGAGTTACTTATTTGCGAATCCATAATGAACCAAAATTTTATCGTTTGAGGCAAGGCCCTGGTTTCCCCTGGCCAAATTCCGTGCGAAATCCCGAGACCCGTTTCCTAAACTTTAAACTTGGTGTAACAGAGAATATTGATTGGTGTTTGTTTTGATTTAATTACAATCTGCATATTGTGCTTCAATAACGATAATGTTTAGGGAACATTCATAAATGACGTAGCATTATATGGAGGAGGGGGAGTTTTGTATTTTGTGATGATGTGTGACGGCAGGGGGTAAGAGGCTACGTAGCTTTTTTAAAGGGGAATAGGGGTTGACCACAGTTGATAGAGAACAGTTGCACAAAGAGTGAAGTAAAAAAAAAGTTTACCTATCGAGCACAATTGGAATCCGTCTATGATACCTGTGTAGCAAAGCTGGATTCTAATTTTGCTCGATAGGTGGACTTTTTCTGGCTTCAAACTCTGCACACTCTTTGCGTACCTTTATACTAAGGCCTTTGGGGTTGACCTGATGTCACGACAATCTTACCCGTTTCATCTAACATCGTTTTTTTTAATTTTTTGCGAGGACAAGGGGAAGGGGAAGAGTTACCGCCAAGCTACGAAATTACCAGGGGGTATTTAGAGTTTTGTGACGAAATGCTACGATAGAGAAGGGGGTGTTAAAAAACACTCAAAAAATACTACGTCATTTATGGATGGTGGTTAATAATTTGAAAGTATTGGAAAAAAGCACGTTTTGTCTTCAACGTGCGAGTAAAGTGGGAACATTATAGACGACATGGGGGAAGATTTCAAAATCTGACTCAGTGTCGTAGATGCCAAGGCTTTGGGCGCGGCACAAAAAATTGTCATTTGGATTCCAAATATATGATCTGTGCACACTTAAAAATATTTACATCTAAAAGGAGCGTCACAATTCGCTTGAATTTAAAATCAAGAACATGCAAAAATATGCGTCGATCACAATTCCCCATCTTTTTCCACCGAATTTTACATCAAAAGAGACACAATTTTTTTTTCAATCATAACATGAAAAATTCTATTATCAGAGAGCAAAATACGTTTCAATGTTGTTTGCATCAAATATACTTTTCATTTTTTTCTAAGTGTGTGGTGATAAATCGCACACAATGAATTTCTGGACGTCCTATTCGAGTAAAAAATATAACTTCTTGTTCAAAGCAACAAAAACAACATATAAAAAATATACCTACTTCTTCAGGAACGCTTCAAGAAATTTTAAACGTGTTAATCCGCTTCAAAATAGAATAACAACTTCTCTACCTATACAAGGATCTTCTATCTCCAGCACACCATCCCACAATGGTGTGTCATCTTATGCTTCAGTGGCAGGTAACATGGCCAAAATAACGCCTACCATGCCTCTAAATTCGTTTGCACACAACGCTTCCTTTGGTCCAATGGATCTAGGTAGTGCAACGAAAAAAAAACTTGAATTTCTTGCAACAATCAATGCTACAGCGGATGATTGCAATGTTAAATTCTACCTCCATGTTTGAAGCTTTACAAACTAGATGGGAATTTGCTAACAAAGCTGTAACGAACTTAAAGTTCAATAATGACTTTAAATAATCATATAAATTTATTAAGTTGGAATGCTCGTTCATTAAAAACGTGCGAAGACGAATTTTTCAACTTCTTGAGGATTCTTAATGTGCATATAGCTGTTGTGACCGAAACTTTCAGTACACTGGCGAGCAAATTAGCAAATTCTTGAAAGGAGACTTACAAAAACTTACAAGAAATCAGTCCAAATTCTTCATAATCGGTGATTTTAACGCTAAACACCGATCCTGGAATAATGCTCAAAGCAAGTCCAACGGTAAACTACTTTTTAATGATTGCTCTACTGGTTATTATTCAATTTTGTTCCGGAATGGACCTACGTGCTATTCGTCTGTAAGGAATCCATCAACAATTGATTTGGTTTTGACAGATCAAAGTCACATTTGTAGCGAATTGTTTAAACAGCATGATTCTGATTACCTTCCAGTAACTTTTCCACTTTCTCGAGAAGCTGTTTCTAATCCCATTAGCTCAGTGTTTAATTATCACAAAGCGAATTGGGAAAGGTACAAAACTTATATTGAGAATAATTCTAATCATGATCATGTTTTACAAAATAAAGCTGACATTGGTACGGCTTTACAAAATTTGAGTGATTCTATAGTTGATGTTAGAAATTTATCAGTACCAACAACACAGAAAAAATTTAATATTCCTATTATTGACGACGGTCTTCAACTTCTTTGATTCGACGACCTTCAACTTCTTCTGATTCTCTGATTCTGATTCGCTTGAAGAATGTTCGAAGACGTCAATATCACGTTCTCGTGATCCTGATATGAAATGTATCTATCAGGATCTACAAAAAGAAATTAAGCATAGATTCATACTCTTAAGAAATGAAAATTTCGCGAAAGAGGTTGAACAAATCAAGCCAAATTCTAAACCTTTCTGGAAGCTTTCTAAGGTTCTTAAGAAACATTGTTACAACTTGGTTTACGACTTCTACGCGGACTCACACTTTAACAACGGTTTACGGTACACTTCAACACGAGCATTTGCGTCGTTTTCTGTGGTCTCCAGGAGAATTTCACTTGGGCGGACTATCAATCCTAAATACGGTGGTCTCTGGGCAAAGTAAACACTTCTAAACACAAAATAGCGGACTAATTCACTTCAAGGACGTCACTAATTATACAAAAACAGCTTATATAGACAAGACCTTACATTTTATTTAGACAGACACAAAATACTTGCGCATATTACAATTAATTCCACTTCAGCTGTGTGGAATATCGTTGCGGCCGGGACGAACGTTGGTCGACTTGCTGCTGCGATGGGTTTCCGGGGACTGGGTGGCGACGAACTGGTACTGGAACAGCAGACGAGTGTTCAGACCGGGTGCTTCCGTCGGTCGGGATCCAGATGCGGCGGCAACTCGGCCGTGTAACGTGTGTTCTGCGTTTCTAAAATGGTCCGGGAGTGGTACAATGGCTCTACACTTTCGCGAATTACTTCGCGCACTTTTCGACACATATTGTGGCATCATTTGACCAATAGTGCACTCGCGTCGCTTGTGGTTTTTTTCTGGCCTTTGCCAGCAAAACACTATACTGGGATCCTAAACCGTACCGAAAAATAACGGGTGGATCGTTCTTCGGATCTGTCTGATCCCACTTTTTGCGCAAACTACAAAACGGATGAAACGCACAGTCTCGGTATTGCGATGGGACGACGCTGCCGCGGTTCTTCACTCCACGGACCGAACTTCTTAATTCTTCTTGTTTTCGACGCGGGAAGCCCTTTTTATCTCCCCCGTGCCCCGGAAACCATCTCCACTCGCGATCGATGACATTTTTTCGTATACAGCGTAGCAGGGGAAAACGTTGTTTACAAACATGTATGGGTTGGTGCCCCGATAAAAAGATTATTTGAATTTTTAGATCGGATTGGTTGCATGCATAACCTTTACATTGTATAATTTTCACAAAATAAACAAATGAACAAAAAATGTAAATAAACTATCTGACATATAATATAAATAATTGAGTAAATAAATGGTGTAAATAAATCAATATGGAATAAATAAATAAGTAACAGGGAAATAAATAAATAACAAGCAAATAAATAAATAAATAAATAAATACTGACGGGCACCAACCGAAGACTACTAAACATGAAATAAACATCCTTCAAACATGTAAACATGGAAGCTATGACATTTATTTCACATTTAGACATTTACTGACAATATTTACAAATATAACAAAATTTCTAGGGGTCTATATTAAGCTGGCCCAGGGACCACGGATTTATTGTGACCAACGAAACACAGGTCACAATCTTCCCGGAGTCGGGGTAAAAAAACGAAGTGTTTTTTTTCATCCTGTACTGCCGACGTTGAATGCGACTACTTCTCCTCCAATGTCAGTTTTAACTTGTAAAATGATTTTTCCAAAGGCCAGAGGATCTCTTTCCTACGAGTTACGCGACTTTAGAGGAGTGAGCCTGTCCACTCTCTGTCACGGACAATATGCAGGGATAAATGTCAAAATCGGAAAGAATAGTACCTTCAATCAAACATCAAACGTCCTGCCAAGTGTCAATATCGCGATTTTTTGTTGCGTCAGATTAAAGGTTTCAGCCATCATCACAAGCGTTGAACGAAATCACAAACTAGTTTATCCTGTCAAAACCAGTTTTGACCACAATTAATGCAATCTACAGTGTTTACTATGAGTACGGAGATCAGATCAACTTGTTCATCTCCGCCACTCCATGTACTGTCTCAAGTATCTACTTGGACCACAGAATTTTCACAAACTTTTTCATTCATTCTATGCCTTTCATTCTCCCCCACAATCACTCAAATCCTCGTATACACTCTCACACACTCTACTTTTATTAACCTATTCACGGTACAACTAAATCTAGGGCGCCCTATAACTAATAATCAGCTGTAACTCTCACTCGAGAGTCAGCGATTTGAGTAAAATCGAATGAGTAACTCGATACGGTATTTTCCAAATTCCAACCGGTTCACGATTGAAATTTTTCACTGGAAAATACCCAGAGTTAACTCATTCGAACTAAACGTAACAATATCGCACAGATCTACGCACACATACCCACATTACCTTTTAAACGGAATGCGGAATCAAATCTTACTCGAATGCTCGATTTTAGCAGTGCTCGATCTACTCGATTGGCCCGATTGACTTTATGACGTTTAATTTTCGCCTGCGCCAAGTATGTGGTAGTATTCGTACAGTGTGGGCTCTGTTTCGGCCATTTTGTTCGCAACGCAAAAAGTGTTGTGCTTCGTTTGCCTCCGCGTCGTTTTGAATAAAGCAGGTAAGTTTTTTAATATTAATATATATTTTTATTTTTTATATACATTTCGTATTTTTTCAGCACCTTATAGAAGCTGAAAAATTCGTCGAAAGTACGACCACCTCAGCTGGCCGGATTGACGGGGATTCGGAAGTATCGGACCAGGATCCAGGTAAAATTTTCAATGAAAAACGACAATAGTTTCGCCAGAGTAAAGTAGGTAACAAATGCAATTCTGTGTCAATGTAGAGTTTCTCCATTCCTTGGAATATTGCATGCCCATATACATTTTCACGGCTCGCAGTTGCTCTTTCGGGGGAATGTTTTTCAACTAGAACACAAACCAGCATTGGTCGGCAATAAGAGACATTCCTGATCCCAGATAATGTTCTTCATGGGGTAATGTGCTGCATATAATTGTCAGTTAGTGAGATGTCAGATAATTAGCATTTTGTCTACAATATGTATTGGAATTTGTTTGAATTTAATTTGAAACACTACATGAAATGCTTTTTAATGGATTTTCATGTGAAATTCAAAGGGAAATCATTTCTTTTACTTTTCAACATGAGAACGCACATGAAAGATGTTTAATTGCATATGTTTTTATCGTGTCGATGTAATGTAATGTACATATACAGGGCCAATCTGATTTTACAACGCACACTCAAAAAATATTGCACATTAAAGCTACGTGAAAAGTGATGTGGTTATTTTCCACTCTACTTTTCGCGTAAATTTTACATGACTACCCTATAATCTGTATCTAGTACATAATCCAATAAAAGTTACGTGCTCTTCAGATAACTTCCAGTGGATTTCCATATTACAACCACCTGCTAATAAGATGGTAGTTATTATAAAGTCTACCAGATTCTATATGTTGTTGAGTTGATTTTTATACTGTATATCATTAGGTCTTACTTGAAAGCGTTAATGACAATCAGTGAAATTTCACGTAACATTTATTTGGTAAACAAGTAATTATTATTTAAGTATTTGGTGGCATCTACAATCCTCAAAATCAAGGGTTTCTTGATAAAGTATACATAATTGGATGATTCAAAAGGAATAATATGATATGTTTAAATAGAATAGTAGTGTATGTCCATTGATTAGAAACATTTTATTTTGTATTTCTTATAACCTTAAGTTAATCAGTTACACTAAATTACTATATTCCGGCTCAAAAATTAACATCTAACGGTATTTGAAGGCAATAGAAGAGAAGAAATTTCGACGACAAATCATTTCCAGGATTATTTAGCACAGGCGAGTTGAGGGAAAACAGTATCGTTAACGACCTATTTTTGCAAATCATGCATCACTTGCCGAACTAAACAAATATATACTTGTCCCAGCTAATCCGAGTCATTGCTGTTGGCTGGACATGATATTCGGCCAGTGAGTACACTTCTTCACCACTGGGCTTGGATTAAGGCGCTCCTTGTAGTATTGGAACAACGAACGTCGACCGATTATGACACTCGACGGAAGTACTTTTTCGAAGTCCTTTTCGTCCAAGGTTTGAGGGTTTCCCATCTCAGCGTCATCATCTACTTCTTCATTCTACAAGAAAAAAGGAAAATTTTGTCTTCATAAAATACTTGATATAAAACTAGCTTACGCTTACGATTATGTGATTATTTTCCACTCTACATTTCACGTAGTTTTTATATGGCTGTCATATAATCTGCATCTAATACATAATCCAGCATAATTTATGTGTTTTCTCAAATAACATTCAAAGGATTTTCAGATTACAATCACCTGCTAATAAGATGGTAGTTAGTGTCAAGTCTGTTAGATGTTATATGCTGTGGACTTGATATTTATAGGGTAATTCGTTAGAAGTTATTTTATGAACAGTCTAGTGATCAATGGAAGTTCACATAACATTTACCTGCCAGGAAAATAATTATTGCTTTAGTATTTGGCAATGTCTATAATTCGCGATACCAATTTTTTTAAAAGATTTTTAGATAAAATTTACCTATGAAATATATAAAAGGAAAAATGTGATATGTTTTGAATAGATTATATGTTTACTTTGTACTCCTTATCGCTTTTAATCCAAAATTATTTCTTCCTCTTAATTATATATTCTTATTAAAATCAGTAGAACACAATCTTCAGTACCCGAGACAATTTAAATGAATGTTTAAAATAGATTAATAACTAGCAACTTTTAGTCGTTATCGTCATAATCGAAAAAATAGTATAAGTTCGTAAATTAAATTTTGTACTTGTTTTTAAGATCTATCATTATTGCATGTACTTCACTGGTTTTCGAAAAAAATCTGTAGTTTGTTTTCTATTTATTTATAAATTTAGCTCGTCACATCATCACGTGTAAATATGTACTGCGCATTCCAAGTCGCTGGGTACGATTTCCAGCCAATAATTTGAGTAGACATGAAATAGACCAACAGGATTTCAATCGAAGCACGGCTTGTTGTGACGTAGAAACGAACGTTCGAGAGGCTTTATTCATAGCGTTAACATCCAATTCTTACTTCTATAAAAAGCAAAAGATTACGCCTTAGAATTTTAAAATGTAACATTGAAAGAACTTACGTGATGCGGATAGATATATCAAGTGATAGTAGAAATAATCAACGAATTGTACCAACGCCAGCTTAGCTTTTTCCACCAATCATCATCAAATCAAACGAGTTGTCCTATGCATCTTCCTACTGTTGCGTGCCTATCTGCTCAAGATATTTATCCATTGCTTGTTTCGATGTACCTGATTTTGTATTAATCCGGGATGATCTAACGGCAACGTCTTTCTATTATGCTTCAGCCGCTTGCTCCAGGATTGTTTCTTACATGCCCGTTCAAGTTGTACCACACCAAACCATTTTGAAGTCCCTTCGTATTTCAGCAACCTGGAAGCGTGCATTTTTAAAGGGAAAGTATTGATTCAGTTTGTAAATAGCGAAAAGAAAACGTAAACACATAGTAGATACTCCAGAGTCCATAGTAAAAAGGGCACATTCTACCATATCTAGACAAACATGTCAAATGGTCCTAAGTGCAAATGAGATCGTCTATTTACTTTCTCATCTGATTATTACGCCGTTATCTGTTTTATCTTTAATTCCACTATTGTTTCAGTATATATCTGAATACTTCGATGTCGAGTAGCAGTTGAAAATCGAAATAGTGAACTAGCGTCTTTCATTTTTCTCCTATTTTTGGAGTGCGTGGCCAAAGCGCAACTAGTACACATTATAAGCATGATAATGCTCTTAAATGTAGACAAGATGTGCATTAGACCGCATTTACGTTACGTATTCGGAAAGTAGAAGAAAAAAAGAAATGCAGAAGTTCGCTGTATTGATTTTCATGTACAATCAAAATATTATGTTATATAAGAGTTAAGGAGCAAACGTGCTTGTGACTGAGTTAAGAAAAAGCAAACAAGGAGACTCTCAGTTGCCCTTATGACCTTTTCACAGATTTCCTGAGCGTTTTTTCAAAACGTCATATCTGCAATGAGTTACTCTCTTTGTTTACTTTGTCTTCTGTTAATAATTCGGTCACTATAACATTTATTTCTCAACTCTTTGCATAATGTGCTAGTTTAAACCACCGTCTTTCGATCTGTACTGTAAAATAAGTGAAAAGTGTTATAGTGACACCGTAAAAATCGAAAGAGAAAGTAAGCAAATAGAGTAACTCATTGCAGATATGACGTTTTGAAAAAACGCTTAAGATTTTTGTTTTCAATATTGAAAATCTCATTGCTTTTGTCGATTAAGAACCCATTTCTTCATCCTCGCTTAACATTTAAAGCAAGTTTATCGGTGCGTTAAACCTGGTTTTAAAGTTATACGAGAGTGAAAAAATCGACCCCAAAAGTACCGGGAGAAGCTGTAAGTAGCAAACAGTGAGCAATTTGTCCGTGTATTCTCTTCTCTTTTTTTGTAGCAAACCGTAGTGAAAATGAGCAACCCAATCTAGTCATTCGAAAATCGATTCGGAATCCTGAATGGGTTCCATACCAAATGCAACAATTGATTGAGCCGGAATTGGCTTTAGCATTTGAACTGGAATTCATTCAGGACTTTGAACCGGTTCCGGAATAGGTAAGACCGGGAAGTTTTATTTGCTCCGGTGCAACTGGGAGAACGAAGTGTGTACCAGAACAAATCCAATGAATGCTTTTATCCACAGGCTAATTATTCTTGGTGAGATATTATCATCTAAAGATATCTTGTGTTTTCCTGTCAGTTTGCTGAAGTTGGTAGAAGTTGAAATTCTGCAACTTTTTTTGTGAAATCAACCATTAATAATTTTGCTCTTGCTAATAAATTACCTGAATCAATTATCCGGAAGCGCTCTGGCCACGTCGCTTAATTTCTTTCAATATTCTACAGTACTTGCTGTTGTGTGCTTTACGCCATCTTGAGTTTTAAATTTTTCACATCGGAAATTCACGTAGGTTGTTTGACTTTTGCAAAAATCACATAAATTGTACATGTTGACCTAATTGATTTCAGATGATATTCACTTGAAATTCGTCGTTGCCATATGAAACATTGAGATTGGCATCGAAAATCAATCTACAGGACTTTTCACGTAATTTGAACGTTATGATTTTTTTGAGTGTAGGTATAATTACACACCGAGGAAAAATAACTATTGAAATCTATAAGAATCGCTTATGACTTTGCGCCACAAGTATCTCATATGAAAATTATAAGTTTGTCTTATGGTTTAACGAGGAAAATGGCCATCAAATCACTTACGGATTTCATAAGAAATACTTATGAAATTCCTTGGACATTCTTATGACCTTTATACGAATATGATTATATTAATCATCGCATTAAGATATAAATTTAAAAGAGAATTATTATGAGATTCGTGTATGCGATATATGCACCTGATAGGAAAAATAAATAAGAAAACATTTTTTATTCATTTCTACACATGTATTTTCTTAAATTAGATGAAAATAAACATAACCACACTTATATTTAGAAGGCTCCAGTTAAAAAAATCACTTGTTATGATGCTAGATGTTTCCTCGAAATTGGCTAAACACCTACGGTTGAAACTTCTGCTATTTCACTACATTGAGATGCTGCAAAATAATAACATAAATAATTGAAACAATAATCAATAAACAAAAAATAACTTACATTTATTTGCTACTAATTGGAAGCAGAGCACCAGACTAAAACTAAATCCAACAATGTTGTCACTTGTCTGGCCTTATGGCATTTTCACAATAACATTTTTATAATAATCTTAAGACACGTGTATGAATTCTATAAGGCGAACTTATGAAATTCATATACATGCTTATGTAATGCATAAGCGTGTAATGGAATCAAAATTGTACTGGTTCATAAGTCGAGACTTATGAAATTCTTAAGTACTTTTTCCTCGGTGCAGGTAGTGGAAGTCTACGATTGGCAAACAGATTCTATTTTATAATCAAAGTAGAGAATCCAGAGACTATATTGAAAAGGGCATATGCGGGCACAAAAATCTAGAACATATATTAAGCTCACATTTAATTTTTGTAAAAGACAAAAGCTTATATATTTTTATTGATTAGCAGTATTCAAACTTTTGATGCTGATTGCGTATGGCGAATCTGTAATTCTAAACCAGATCAAGGAAAAAACGCATTCACTGCCGTTTTCGTACCTTTTACCGATCCAAGTTGAAAATATAGGGAAAACCCATATCGAAAATTTTACTAATAAAGCGATTTATCTAAAGGCCAATTTCTTCACTTGGATGAAAAGCGGTTTTCGAAAGAAATTGGCCGTAAACGTATTTGGTTAATCAGTTTCTATGGAGAGATGACATCATTAAAACAATCTTCAAATGTTCAATAGCTATCACAGAATGCAAAAATTACAATTTAAATACACCATACATCCTGGTGCAGGTTTTTGTGTAATCACCAATTAATTGCCAATAATTTTCTACTGTTAGTAAAATACCCACATTCATTATCCGATAGCGCCTTGCTAACAATTCTCGGTAATAGTGGTTCTATTGTGGACAAGGTTTTTCCGGAATGCTCTTGCTGGACAATACCGTCGACTTGTAGATGTGAATGCGTGTGCAACATACTTCCTTAAAAAATGAATAAGTACATTAATAAACGAATGTGTGAAATATTCTACAATGCTTGCGCTCTTATGCTGTACGCCATCTTGAAATTTGAATTTTTCACATCGGAAATTCAGGTACCTTTTCTGACTGTTGCAAAAATCACATAAATTGTACGTGTTGATCTAATTGATTTAAGGGGATTTTCACTTAATAGTCATCGATGTCATATGAATCATTGAGGTTGACGCTTAAAATCAATCTGCAGGATTTTTCACGTAATTTGAATGTGAGGTATTTTTTGAGTGTACAATGGGGCCAATCTGGCCACAAAATTAGATTTCACTTAATTCTTTTGACTTTCGGTGTAGTATAACAACTGAACAGTATTTTTTGTGAGGTATACAAGTAGAAGCAATATGCGCATTCAAACGAAATAAAATAGTATCAATTTTCAAAATAGGATTACAATTAATCTGGTAAAACCTTCTTTAAAAAATTTCTCAATATTTACATTTTGCAGATAGGACCTTTTAAAATGTTTGGCTAGAATTATCAATCAAACCTCACATCTTATTCATTGCCTACAACTAAAATATTGTCTAATTACGGTTTTATTTGAAGTGGGAAATAAGTTTACGGTTTTGTTGGACGAGTTATGATTGTTGGTTTAGTTAATCCCTAGATATTCGGTGGAGATAACGGTGCTGAATTTTTTCCACAGAATTTACTCCTGTAAGTAAAAGCTTTGATTATCAAAACAATGCAACGATACAATCTGCTAAAACAAGTCCCTATAAATTAAATTCAGAGCTTCCAACAGGAGGTTCAAGAACATAAAATATATGTTCAAAATTTTCTGTATTACCGAAGGACGATTGTAATGTAATCAATCCAAATTTTTTGCCGAGATGGACCTTGAATAATTGAATACGTTGCGAAGGTCAACTCTCCTAATAGAACTTTTACATTAAAATTTGTTATATCACATACATAGAGTCTGCACTAAAAATTCGAAATTGGAACAATAAACGTGAGTGGTTACTAAAAAAAACCAGGATTCTTCACATAAAAGCACCGTTAATGTTTAGTAGCACTTGATATATAATTGTTTCCTGGAATTTACGTCCAGCAGGTAGTCTACGAATGTACAACTTTCTACTGTCCCTTGGATATGGATAAAAGTACATCTACGAAAAGCAGAATGTTTAATTATTTAGGATTAATTGGTCGACTTTTAAACATTGTGTTAAGCTGAGAACGCGCGCGGTTTGGCGCACCCAAGTTAATCTTATGCCGTTTTCGGGGGAGTTGCTTATCTCCTCTTACGGCCATTACATCATATAATGGGTATACTCAATACGAATAACTTTGAATATGATATGACACCCAATTATTTGACAACCATAAAATTTTGTGACTTATAAATGTCATAACATAATATTCTGTATTGAATAACATATCACGTTGGTGATAGGGCAGTTTAAATACGACCAAGTTCCCTTAATAAGGTACGGTAATTGCCTAGTTTAGAGACTAGTGAAACAGGTTCATTTTTGATGCGGTTTTTTGTCAAATTGACGTATTTTGGTATAAATAAACCGAATATGCATAACATAGTGTTCTGCTTAGTGATGTTATGCAGCAAAACCACTAGTTCGGTGTGGCCTGGCCGCATGGCCAAGGCCAAGGATCCGAGGCGGTGCAATGCCGCTGAGTATCTGCCAGATGAGCTGAAGGCAAACTCACATTCGGATGTGCAAGGAAACCTGCGATCCACTCATTTGGTCGGTTTACTCAAACATAGGGCCTATGGCTAGTTCTAAGCCAACTTAGTGGCAATGAAATCGGGCGCCCGTATAAGAGCGATGTGGCTTAATAAACAAAATACTACGGCCTAATGTGCCTACGCTTCTTCGCTTATGTGTGCTGTCCGACTTCGCTGCCGCCCAATCGACTTGCTACTACTCATAGCATAGGATGTTTGAGTAAACTGGGTAAACGAGTGAATCACTAGTTTGTTTGCACTTCCGACGGCGGATTCGACTACTCGTACGGTGCATTCACCGCGGATTTGCGTCGCTTCGGATCCCTGTTCTCGGCAAAGCGCATCTCACTGTCGTTGCTGCATAACATCCATGACAGATCACTGTCCTTGTTACTAGCGTTATAAGGCACTACCAAATACATATTTGTATTTAGTGCTACTTTTTCTCCAGTTAAATCACCTTTAATGAAACATTTTCAATTTCTGCTTCGAGATTCAGTCTTCATGCCAAGATACACCAATTTAGCCAAAAACCTCATTCAAAACAGATCTCGTTCACAAAAGACTCTTGTCTCAACTAGACAATTACCTAAGCTACTGCACAAATAACAATACAAGACTTCTATGAAACCTTTTTTTCTTCTTGTTTATTTGACACGGCTCAATGCGTCAGCATAACTGAGCCGTGGGTCTTTTATTATTCTTACAATATGGAAGAATTAAAATTAACCTTCATGTGTGCATCGCGTCTTGTTGACGCAGCTGGTTGCTGCATGTTGCGATCCTCTTAATTGGTGGTGAAATATCAGGTGCGTTATCTGCCGCACTTTGGGGGTCATTCTGTCCGTCTTCTCTCGCATTTTCGTTCACGTCCATGTCGTCATTCATGATGCTCACTGGCAGATGTTTTTGTTTGTTTCTTGTTCTTATGGGTCGCTGTTGTAAATTCTTCTTCATCGGTATTTGATTCTTTATTGGTGGTGTTGGTTGTTGATTTGGAGGTATTTGGTGTAATTGTTGTTACTTCGTTGTTGGTAATGGTAGATGGTTTAGTGGTACTGGGTTCGATCGTTGATGAGCTGGTGTTTGTTGCTGCCTGGTCTGCAGTAGTTGGCTTAACGACCGGTTGTAGTTTAGTAACGACGGTTGTATATCGGCTGTGGTCGTAACAGGTGGAAGTTCCTTAGTAGCCACTGCGCAAGGTTTTCCGTGGTGTAGCGGGCGATCACAGTATTGGCACGTAGGAGTCTTCAACGTGACCAGTGTTAGTTGAGAATATGTAACACCTTGGTCTTTAAGTTTGTTTAGGTTTTCTGCTTGGGAGTGTCAAGTAAGAGGGAATTGATTTTGTCGGACGCACACTCACCACATGAACGCGGTTGCGAAGTCCTGGGAAGAAGTTACTCTTTAACACACTTCAACACCTCTCCGTATTTTTACATGAGTTGTTTGATAGCAGCGGAACTAGTACGTGGTGCCAAGTCGTGTAGTTTTATTTTAATACTGTAATGTATCTATCAATCAATCTATATATAAAAGTCAATGTTTGTATGTATATGATTTATGGACTCCAGACGGCTGAGCCGATTGCCATAAAAATTAATACATAGTAGGCATTTGTGATGGGGCGTGTTTGTTTACAATTGGTTAGGGATTGTCCGCTTTCCAGATGGCGCTTCGGAACAAATTGTGTTTTCCTTCTATTCGGTTGAAAGTCGCAGCAACGCGCGATGGGTATCAACTAGTTATCTATATATGTTGGGATGCTGTATAAAATGTCATTACATTCGACAACGTGTTTCAAGTTTTTCTGCGAAGCAAATGATTCTGCTTGACTAATGTTTTTGAATATAATCAGTACCGCATGACTTAAATGGTGGAATTGAACAGCATTAACTTCTGCTACGTTGAGCTTCCCATTCACCTTCAACATTTACTCCACTTCACGAATGGATCATCTTATCGGACATTTCGAGAAGTCAACAGCAACACAATTTGTCCGCAACGGGGTATAAACTTGCATTGCATTGTCACTCATTGTTTGTTCACATTTCACACACTGGATGGAAAGAATTAATTTTTGCCTTTGCAAGTGTACAAAGCAGGGCACCTGTAAGTTTTATTACTTGCCTTGCTACACGGCTACTGGCACCAGTGCTAGTGCCAGTAGCCGTGTTAGTTCTCTCTGCAATCAGATGATGATACTGTGCGCTAGGTAACATCATGCGGTACGGAGGTTGACTTCTGGCTAATAGAACAATTTGCGTTCAGTAAAATGAGATTGAACGATAACAACGATTCATTCTGCTCTTAGATGTTCTATGCTGCACCATCGCTACAACGTGCGCAGTGTGAACCATATACCGAAAGTAACGGGAAATCACTGGAATGTTAATTTAGTCGGGATTGTTTGGCGACACGTTTGTCGATTTTTCCAATAATAGTGGTGCTCGAAAGAAGTCCCGGACCGTTTTTTTTTTCTTACCAAACTTGCCAATTTCTTTTATATAAATAAGTTTATTTAGGCCCAAATACGGTAGCTTAACGAGGCCGATAATTCATTTTTAAGGTACATCGCACGTGTTAGTGGGGGAAGAGAAAGCCATATTTAGGGGCGGCTTACTCCCCTCTTATGTTAGTAAAGGAAAAAGGTAGGAAGTGGGATACATATTGTAAAATTTCGTAAAATTGACATTCTCGTTAGCTGGTTGATGATTGTGGGGGATATGCACACTTTATTGTAGTGGTTTCCATCCTGTAATCGCAGGGGCGAGGGGAGGGTCGATATTTTGGATGATTATTGGCACTCCGATGCTGTCATGATGTTCTTGTGACATGTGTCATGATGTTCTGGATGGACGGTTATCAAGAAAGGTATGCATCGTAGACTCGTGAAGCAATGGCATATTGTAGATACAGAGAGAGGTTGACGAGGTTCTACTGTGAATGAGAGGGGAAAATGTATTAAACTTGGACATCAATAGTTTTCAAAAAGGTGTAGATAAGAAAAATGTAGGGGTGGTCACGGCTTGCCAGGACTTCCCGGACTGGCACATAGGGTGATCTACCTCGGGACCGAAGGGAATCTATTAGTTGGGACCTGGCAACACGGTACTCTGCGCACAGCCAAACAACATGCTCGATGTCATGATAGCCGTTTTCACAAACACAATGATTACTGTCAGCAAGCCCTATATGACGGAGATGCGCATCAAACGAGTAATAGTTGGACATGAGCCTTGATATCGTACGAATAAAGGCCCACATCCAAGCCCTTAAACCAAGCATTAGTTGATACCTTCGGGATAATAGAATGTAGCCACGGTCCCAGACGCCCATTGCTCCATGAAGTTTGCAAACTTTCGAGCGTCCTCTGACGAGAGATACTGAAAAATTCATTGAAGCAAATTGGTCTTTCGTAAGTGTCGCTTTCTAATGCGCCCACCTTGGCTAAAGAGTCCGCCGGGCAGGGTGTCAATGATCCCGAGAATATACTGAATGGCAGCTAATTCTGCAACGTAAATTGAAGCATTGAAGTTTGAATGAGGCAGCAAGATTTTCGTTCAAGATACCGAAGCCTGTGGACCCGTCGAGAATTGATCCGTCAGTGTAGAACATTTTGGCGCAGTCGACTTGATGGTATATATTATTGAAAATATTTGGGACCACTTGTGGGCGAATGTGATCCGGGATTCCACAAATCTCTTCCTTCATGGATGTGTCGAAAAATACAGTTGGAGCAGAAGTATCTAAAAGATGAGCGCGGTTAACGTTATACAAAGATGAATTGATGTTCTGTGCCATGTAATCAAAGTACAAGGACATGAATCGGGTCTGAAAATTAAGCTCGACAAGCCTTTCGAAATTTGCAATCACCAATGGGTTCAAAATATCGCATCGAATGATACGAGAGGTCCCAAAATCGATTTTTTTAGTGGAAGGACGCCCGCCAGCACTTCTAAACTATGGGTCGAGTGCATGCAACCCAAGGCAATACGCAAACAGCGATACTGGATTCTCTCTAGTTTAATGAAATGTATGCTAGCAACTGAGCAAAAGCAGAAAAATCCGTACTCCATCACTGATAATATCGTTGTTTGGTACAGCCTGATTAGGTCTCCTGGGTGGGCACCCCACCATGTTCCGGTTATTGTACGTAGAAAGTTGATCCCTTGTTGGCACTTCTGTTTCAGATACCTAATGTGACATCCCCAGGTACCTTTAGAGTCGAACCAGACCCCGAGATATTTGAATGTTGAAACCTGAGACATAGTTTTATCTATTAACTGAAGCTGTAGTTTCGCTGGTTCACGCTTCCTTGAAAATACGACTAGCTCAGTTTTCTCCGTAGAGAACTCGATACCCAGCTGGAGAGCCCAAGCAGACAAATTGTCCAAGGTATTTTACAGTGGTCCTTGCAAGTCGACGGCCTTGGGACCTGTAATAGAGACCACACCGTCATCTGCAAGTTGCTTTAGCGTGCAGGAATTGACGAGACATTCGTCAATGTCATTCACGTAAAAATTGTAGAGAAGAGGGCTTAGACATGAGCCCTGCATTTGTATTTCAGACAACAGGTTTAGAAAAAAGTTATTTAAAATTGATGAAAGACCATGCTGGTGCAACTTCTCATAAAGAATGTTGATAGAAACTGAATCGAAAGCCCCCGTAAAATCCAAGATTACTGATGCCATTTGCTCTTTGTTAGCATATGCCATTTGAATTTCTGTTGAGAGCAACGCAAGGCCTTTGCGGAATCCAAATTGTGTATCTGACAGTAAGCCATTTGGTTCGACTCAATTGTCGAGGCGAAACAAGATCATTTTCTCGAATAACTTCCGGATACAGAGCATTGAAATCGGTCGATACGAGTTGTGGTCGGAGGCTGGTTTTCCTGGTTTTTTGATGGCGATGACACTCACTTGTCTCCAATCATGTGGGACAATGTTACCCTCAAGAAACTTATTAAATAAATTCAACAAGCGTCTCTTGGCAGAGTCTGGTAGATTCTTCAACAAGTTGAATTTGATTCTGTCTGGCCCTGGAGCTTTATTGTTACATGATAAGAGAGCAAGTGAGAACTCCACCATCGAAAACGGTGTTTCGTTCGCGGTATTGTAAGGCGACGCGGCGCGGTAGATTTTCTGTGCCGGGGCGGAATCCGGACAAACCTTCTTGGCGAAATCGAATATCCAGCGGTTTGAATATTCCACGCTCTCGTTAGTACTGTTTCGGTTTCGTATCGTATTCGGGCCGTTCCCCAAAGAGTGCTCGATGTTTCTCTTGTTAACCCGTCGATAAACCGGCGCCAGTAACTGCGTTTCTTGGCTTTCATTAAATTTTTCATTCGCTTTTCTTATATCGCGTACAGTCGATAGCTAGCTACTAACCCGTCGTTTCGGAAGGCTTTATACGCGGCAGCCTTCGCCGCATACACGTCTGAGAATTCTTCGTCCCACCAAGGGTTGGGAGAACGTTTTTGGCTGTTCCCGTCGGGTATTCGAGAATCGAGTTGGACAAAAACTTATACTCTTCCTCCGGGGGAAGTACCTGTGTTGAATCGATAGTTTTAAATATCTCAGCAGCGTAGCTCTTCCAATCAATGTTTCGTGTGAGGTCATAACATTGATTGGTTCCGAAGGTCGTGAACGAGTAGTGATTGCAATTACAATCGGCAGGTGGTCACAACCGTGGTGATCAGATATTACCTCTAATCTCTAACCCTATGTGCGGGGTTGGGATTCGAACCCAGGTGAGCTGCGTACAAGGCAATCGATTCACCAACTACGCTATGCCCGCCCCCAATACGATGAATGAGGATGCTTATGAGTGTCAAGATGAGGTCTGTGCTAGGGAAAGATTTGCACTAATTTGTGAATTGAAGTAATTTGACAACTATGGGATTTTGGCTAAGAGATAAGTTACAAGATCCCCTTCCCATAATTTTCCAAAAGTTCTCATGACGCTTTAAACACAGTTCTCAATGTAGTGATCAGAGTATATTTTTCCAAAAATATTTTGTGGAATATTAAATTAAATTCGTCAGCATCATTTTTTTTTCAATCCAATTAATTTTGGTTTGGGGGGGGGGGGTTTAACCCCCAAACCCCCCCCCCCCCCTGGCTACGCCACTGAATTGCTTCCTACGACATGGGAGCAGGAATCCAGTGGCTCAATTCTTGGCCATATGCCATACGGCCTCTGGGCAGGTTCGTCTGTACACATCGAAATTTGATAATCGAAACCCAGCAAAACTTCACCGAATTACCATCAGACAAAAGTCTCAGCGAACACCCAGCAAACAATAATATGGCACAATAATGCCGATCATCGCCGGAAAAATTTCGGTGCGTGGAGTCGCATAACACTCTGGAATCAGGGTTCTCTGTTTGGAGGTTTTTTTTACCACCGGAACAGGTAGTGCGTAGTGCAATTCTTAGCCGGTTGATACAACCACTATCGACACTATAAGGCTTATCTAGGTTGCTCGGAGAAAGAAGCTGACATTGAAAGACAGCTTCCATAGATGTATTCCATAGACGCCCGTGTGCGCGCGATCATGAATCGGTAACGTCCGGAACGTCCCTACTCTCGGGTCTAGCAGCTTAGGTCCATGCCTTCAATTGGACCAATCAGAAAAAAATCTCTCATATGCACTAGTCAACACGTTCCATGGCAACATGAGCGGCAGCTCTAGTTATCTGGAGATCTCACTCTCTTTTAACATCTGAACCGTATGAAAATTATGTATCCGATTCCGGGTTCGCACGATTATCTAAGAACACGCGCGAATGAGCACACGGTTGTAAATCGTATGTATACTCGCGAAGTTACACGCTAGCACACGCGACATACTAACGCCCAGGCGACCGAGCACGTTAAATTATAAACGTCCGAGCCCATTGCGACGATACATATAGACGAATATGCAATCGCGATCGTCCATGCACAACTACGCCCAAGATTTCTCAAACACAAAATCGCCCTGATGATTACTGAGCACTATAGCACTTATAATCTTATAACCGCGATATCAAGTGTGCACAAATAAACGTTTATTCCCACGCGATTTTAAAGTCCCTACGCCCGCACATCTCAACAGTACAGTTAATATAACAATCAGCAGGCCTGCTGCAATTATGCATTGGTCTTGAGCAGTTTTTTGTTGGGGTGTATTTGCCGTCTTGTCTGAAATTGCAGTGAGTGATTCTGGCGGAAAACCGTTCCGAGAACCCAGATCTACAACTCCAGTAGGACAACTCTCAAAACAAGATATTTATGTTTCACATTACTAAGATTTTTTCTTTTATTTTCCATTTCTTGGATTTGAGGATCGAAAATGTCGAGAAGTACACGATACAGAAGAGTGCAACGGGAAATCGATCGAGCAGTACGATTGCAAGAAAGCAATGTTTTGCCAACTTTATACCCTAGCCAGAGGGAAGAGCGGATGTTATTAGACAATAGCAATTTGTGGGATGATCACTCAAATGAATCACTAAACTTCCTTCAAGGCGATGCAACATCGAGTGGATCATCACATTTACAACTACAAAATGATAACATCATAATGGATCAATTGTTATCTAGGAATGAAGAAAATGAATACGTATCGGATAGTGATTCTGATGAAGAAAGTAATGCTTTGGACGTGCATGATATCGCCAATAAATTTATTACGTGGTCTTCACATTACAATATCTCAACCGTCGCTGTCGATGACCTATTAAAATGGTTCCGCAACAGTCTTTTCCCATTCTTACCTAATTCGATTCAAGTTTTGAAAAGGAAAGCCATTATTTTCGATGCTCCAATCCGCAGAATGGGAAATGGACATTTCTTTTATTTCGGGTTGAAAGCGATGCTACAAGTTTTTTTTGAAATCTGCCAAATAAATATGGATAAGGCACAACACATTGCCATTGGGATTGGAATTGATGGCGTTCCAATATCCAAAAGTTCGAAGAGCAATTTTTGGCCCATTTTGATTAAAATTCATCATTACAACACAGTTTTACCCGTCGGAGTATATCACGGACCTGGAAAACCACACAGCGAAAGCGATTTTCTATTAGAATTCACCACAGACCTAGAAGACATACTGAATACTGGTTACACAATCAACGGTATTAGAATGACATTTTCAGTGTATGCCTTAGTATGTGATGCACAAGCCAAGTGTTTTATCTTGGATATTATATCCCCAACTGGGTTCAACGCATGCCCTAAATGCTTCAGTGAAGGAAGGAAAATAGGTACACGTGTAGTGTTCCCCAACCTGCACGCTCCTCTGCGTACTGATGATACGTTTCTTGACACAAGCGATCCCATTCACCGAAATACTGAGCTCCCATCGCTAGCCAAGATTGGATTCAATTGTGTTACCGATACATGCATTGATTATATGCATAATGTACTACAAGGAGTCTTCAAAACTATTCTGAACTATTGGGTGCATACAAATAATAAAATGTTCAGTCTGACACAATCACAGAAAGAAGAAATTAATCATCGAATTTCTGTTCTAAGAATTCACATTACCAGTGACTTTGTTAGAAGACCAAGGGGCTTAGACAACTTAACATTTTATAAGGCAACAGAGTTCAGACTTCTTTTATTATACAGTGGACCACTAATTTTTTATAGAGTGATTAAACAACAATACTACGAACATTATTTGCTTCTTCACAAGGCAATCAGAATACTATGTCACCCACAGCTTTGGAAAACAATGAATGCTGAAGCTAGCGATCAGTTGTATAGATTTGTGAATGAATACAAATATTTATACGGCGAAGAATACCTTATTTATAATATACATGTACTGATTCATCTATCAAGGGAATGTCTTCACTTCGAGGGTCCATTGGATGATTTCTCTGCCTTTCCCTACGAAAATTTTTTACAAAAGTTGATTAAAATGACCAAGAAAGCGCCAAAACCTTTAGAACAAATAAGAAACCGTTTGCAAGAGCAGATCCGATTCAATCCAGAAAAATGTTCGAATACGTATAGGCGTGATGCTAAAAAAATACGAGTTCCAGGAACCTGTTACTACGAGCGAATCATATCAGAAACAAATATAAACTTCAGTATAGACGGTAATGACAGTTATGTCTATTTTGAACAACAAATGTTTAATATCAAGAAAATTAGAAAAACGCATGGCTCGTATATGCTGTTATGTAAAAAGATTGTGAATTTAATTGCATTTTATCCTGGGTCTAATCACTTGGGTATTTTTTGCACAAATCGAATTCAGTTGGATGATGAATCAATCTTCGAAATTGCTGCAAATAACGCTTTCAAAGCAATGTTACTCAAACTAGACGATATATGTGTTTTCACGTCATTACTTCACAGTGAACAATGAGTCGTGAGTTGTCAACCACAAACACCAGGTCAAGCTTCGTAACTAATGAGTCCTCAAATCCGCACACGATAATCACTCCGGGAACATCTTCTACTGAGGATTATACTGAGTACCAGTATTTAGATGATGATAATCTCCGCGAAAGTGATGCTCAGGAGCAACCTAAAAGGCGTAAGCAAAGGCCAATTTTACAGAAGCAGCAATTTCAAATAAACTATGAACAAATTCGTGAAGGTAAATATTTCACTTCATTATAGTTTAAAATATGCTTACCTATGTAATTTTCCTTTTCAGCACACAAGCATAAGATGCAACTTGGTGTTGATTTTCCGATTACTCCATCTTCTGGCCATTCTTCGCCCCAGGATCTTATGACATCAGGTAATCTCAAATCACACAAATTTTACATCATGGCATATCATGCTCAGACCTCAGTTGTTCGTTGCATGATTTATTTATACAGCGACACAGTACTCTGCATACAAGCAAACAATATGCACAATGTAGCCATAACTGTTCTGGCAAACGCAATGATTACACTCAGCAAGTTACATGTGTAATCATTGGATATATGCCTTGACATTGTACAAATAAAGTCCCGGTTCGCATCCAAGTTTTTAAACCAAGCAATCGTCGACACCTTCGGAATAATGGAATGTAGAAACCGCTTCAGATACCCCCTGATCTACGAAGTTTGCCAACTTGCGAGCGTCTGAAAGCATCCCTTGAAAGCAAATTGGTCTATCATTAATGCCGCCTTCTAATGCGCTCACCTAAAGAATTTGTCTTTTCATGGTCCAGGATAAAGATAAAGCACTCAGATGTTCTCGTATTTTCTCCAGAAAATACGATAAGTGCGGATACCGAAGCCAGTGTACCCGTAATTGTAGAACATCTGACCGCAGTCGACTTGTTGGTATTGATTATAAAAAATGCCAGTGTGAGTAACTTGTGGGCGAATGTGTCGAAGTCCTTGCAAATCGATAGCTTTGGGCTCTGTAGCAGAGACTACCCCATAATCTGCAAGTTACCTGAGCGTGCTGGAATTGACCTGATATTTATCAACGTCATTCACATAAAAATTGTACAAAAGGGAGATTGGACATGCATCATGGCAATTACCCATGTAACTAGATCGCGATGTTGGCATATCTTTGTTCGAGAAGTGTATGTGCTTTTCAGACAAATTTAGCAAAAATCGTTTGATACTTGTGGAAGATCATGTTGGTGCAGCTGCTTTGACAAGACTGAGGAACTGAGTCAAATGTCCTCCTAATATCTGATGCTATTTGCTCTTTGTTAGCACATGTCATTTGAATTTCTGTTGAAAACAACGCAAGGCAGTTATTCGTTCATATGTCTTTACGGAACCCAAATTGTGTATCTGGCAGCAATCCATTGGCTTCGACCCAACTTCCAGACACGTGAATAGTGCAAATTGTACCCGAAGACAACATAGCAATATGTTTACTGAATTATTAAATATCGAACCAATACATTTGGGACGATTTTTAATGCAGAGATACGCTAAAGTCCCATATGCAGTAAATTTCCTATGCATATGGGACTGCCTATCTCCTATACATAAGCGCTGCCAGAAAGAAAACGATTTTTTAAACCTACTTTTGAGGAATTCCACGAAGATCCGTCCGAAAATCATTAAAATCGTGACCGATCATCTTAGATTCCGATGAAACTTTGCACGTTTCACCGTCATGGAAGACTAAATATTTTCCACAGGTAATAAGATTATTTTGACTCAAGAGCAACTTTTCAAAAGGGCGTAAACGTTTCTACGTGTATGAATTTCAAAAATTTTTTGTTCGATTACTGTATTTTATACAGCAAAACTCTCTGAGAACAAGTTACAGGGAATGAATACTTCTGTCTGAAAAAAATATACACTGAAAAAAATGTTGTGTCATTTTTCAAAAAAAAAAACAAAAATTTATGATAAAAATTTAAATTGCGAAAAACCCATTTTTTTAAATTATTTATATTTTGTTACCAAAAATCTAAAGAGAAAAGAAACATTTTGAATGTGATTGCATGATGGAGAAAAAATCGGTAAAAAATTTTTTCTAGCGATAACTTCGTACATGTTTTTAAATTTCATACTAATTGACATATAAAATTGTAATTTTATTACAGAATATAATTCTAAGCACCATTAAAATCAAAATGCATTTAACAAAAATCTTCCAAAATGCGATAGTTTTCGAGATATTTGAAATTTTGCTCCTTCAAAACAATTAATTCGTGTAATTATGCTCTTTTTAAAAGTTATTCGCGTTACCCCATCATAAAATATAAAAAATTTAATGTTTCTCGTTTTAAAGACGTAAAAGCAACTTTTTTAGTGTATTTGGATCATGGAGAAGCTTTCAATAAAAAAGTTTTCCTAACAACAACTTTTGACATATTTTTATAATTCTTACTATTTGCTGTCAAAAATACAATTTTCTTTTTGAATATGATTCTAAACGCCATTTTAAATCGAAATGCTCTTAGCAAAAAATTTTCTAAAATGTAGTAGTTCTCGAGATAGTTTAACTTTTGTTTTAACAACACAATTATTTTGTTTTATTACGACCTTTTCATGAATTAGTCGCGTTTCTCCATCAACAATAATAGGTTTTTCAAAAGGTCCGTAAACTTTCCTGAAACTTTCTCTTTGACATCAAGGTGATATTGTGAAACATTTGAAAGTTACATGAAAACAACCAAAATATGATTTAACAATATAGTTTAATCATCAGACCCTATGGTTGAAATATATTTTGGTTGCTTTCATGTAACTTTCAAATGGTTTACAATATCGCCTTCATGTCAAAAAGAAAGTTGCAGAAAAGTTTACGGGCCTTTTGAAAAACCTATTATTTTTGAAGGAGAAATGCGACTAACTTATGAAAAGGGCGTAATAAAACAAAATAATTGTGTTGTTAAAACAAAAGTTAAAATATCTCGAGTACTGCTACATTTTAGAAAATTTTTGTTAAGAGCAATTCGATTTTGAATGGCGTTTAGAATCATATTCAAAAAGAAAATTGTATTTTTGACTGCAAATAGTAAGAATTATAAAAATATGTCAAAAGTTGTTGTTGGGAAAACTTTTTTATTGAAAGCTTTTCCATGATCCAAATACACTAAAAAGTTACTTTTACGTCTTTGGAACGATAAACATTAAATTTTTCACATTTTATGATGGGGTAGCGCGAATAACTTTTAAAAAGAGCATAATTACACGAATTAATTGTTTTGAAGGAGCAAAATTTGCATAATACTATTGCTCATAATAATCTAGAATTTACGACAGGAATAGCTCACAGCACCAGACAAGCCAATCATTTATTATACTCCAGAGTATCCACGAACCTTGGTCAAAGACGCATTTCTTTCATCGGACCAGTTTTCTACTGATTTAAAGCAAATAACATGTCGCACTCGTTTCCAAGCAAAATTGAAACTAATTTTAAAAAATAAAATAGAATTTTTAATATAAACTTCGTTCACCACCATTCGAGCTTATTCCTTTAGCTATAATTGGTTAACATTTTTTTAAATAAAAACAATTGATAAATGCATTTTTTATAGCAATAAGTAATAAATAAATTTAAATTATTATGAGCTTCCTGCAAAGCTACGATGGGACCCTTAAAAGGATTCTTTTCCGCTGGGTACTCGCCGTAGCTTCTTGTCAAATTTTGTGTTTTGTCGGTCTCGTATTGTTTTTTTTTGTTCTCAGCGTTACCGCGATTCGTAACTTTGTTTTGTTGTGCTGATCTTTTTTTTGTACGCTGAGAACTGATGTGTCCACTACCAGGGGGCTCCGTTTGTGAGCTTTTTGGTGTGGGGGTAAGAGGCGGGCTATTAAAAAAAAATTCAAATATCTCGAAAACTATCGCATTTTGGAAGATTTTTGTTAAATGCATTTTGATTTTATTGGTGCTTAGAATTATATTCTGTAATAAAATTACAATTTTATATGTTAGTATGAAATTTAAAAACATGTACGAAGTTATTGTTAGAAAAACTTTTTTACCGATTTTTACTCCATCATGCAATCACATTCAAAATGTTTCTTTTCTCTTTAGGTTTTTGGTAACAAAATATAAAAAATTTAAAAAAATGGGTTTTTTCGCAATTTAAATTTTTATCATAAATTTTTGTTTTTTGAAAAATAACACAACATTTTTTTCAGTGTATATTTTTTTCAGACAGAAGTATTCATTCCCTGTAACTTGTTCTCAGAGAGTTTTGCTGTATAAAATACAGTAATCGAACAAAAAAATTTGAAATTCATACACGTAGAAACGTTTACGCCCTTTTGAAAAATTGCTCTTGTATCAAAATATTCCAATTGCCAGAGAATATCATGGAGATTCATACAGTGAACACACTTGCAAAGTTTCGTTCGAATCGACGATGGTCATATTTTGCGGTCGGCCGGTTTCTCATGGAATCCCTCCCCTTGACAATCCATTACAACGCCGAATCTCTCTGTGTTTTTAATGTAACGTTTCTTTTTCAGTTTTCGAAGAAGAACATGTTGCCAAACCGGCCTGCTGTAATTGTGGTACGTTATTAACTATTATCCTATTTTAATTGTAATTACCCGGATTACAAATACAGTAACAATTATAATTATATTTAACCCTTAAATGTATAATTTTACCATTCAGCAATATATCGACTTCTGTGATATTAAACTTTAACAAGAGGTATATTTCGCATCCAACCAGAAAAATGAGTACGAAGGAAAAATGATTTTCAGGCATTTAAGGGTTAAAGTTATAACTATTGTAATTATAATTATGGCGGTTATGATTTTATTATATACCTATTATAAATATTATCATCGTTATAGTTACTATAATCATCATTATTGTTATTAGTATTAAATAATACTCCTTATTTTGTTACAGAAAAAGTAACACGGGCATTATACAGAAAAATCGATTCAGTAGTGAAAAAAATTGATGAAATTGGTAACCGCATTGCAAAAATTGAAAATCATATTTACCAAGAAAACGTAGCGGTTGACGTCCCGGTCACATGGCCGATTTCAAACAAAGATCAATTATATAATGTGGAATCAAGTTTGCGTGCGGGAGACTCGGGTCTGAAGAAAAAACTTAAAAGTATTTTTCGGAGAGGACAAAGGAACAATATGCAAATCTTTTTGCGTGATAATTTACGCAGTTTATTGAGGCATTGTGGGCGATTTACATGGACCGGGTTAACGGCAAACTGTATGAAAAATACACTCAATGCTCCCTCTTCTAACTGTGCAGCGGACTTGTTAACCGTGAATATATTAAAAGGTAAATATCCTCTGTTATCCGAATGGAAAGTAGATAGAACTATATAGTTCCGGTTTTAAATCGTGTTTTCAGATTTTTGAAGATAATGTAATTTAAAGTATGTATGTGGGTGTGTTTGTATGTGTGTATGTGCGTCTGTGTGTGTATGTGACAAAAATATCACTCAATTATCTCAGAGATGGCTGAACTGATTTTGACAAACTTGGTCTCAAATGAAAGGTAAAACGTTCCCATAGGCTGCCATTATATTTTTTATGGATCCGACATCTGGTTCCGGATTTGCAGGGTGGTGATGAGTACGATCACGCAGAATATCCCGATTTCAACATATACTGCGATGCATGTAAAGAGGTGAAAAAGTTTTCTAAAATGTGACCACATCTGCTTGGATTTGTAGTTCTAGGTCACTAACAGCCATTTAAAGCCTCTTTGGCCACATTGACCACCATCGACGGATCCGAACCTGATTCCTCCCCGGCACTACCTTACGACATTACTTCGGGGAGGGGTTTTTATGTGCATAGCACACATTCAACTACTTACTAGTTCGTTTCTTCCGCAGGGTTACAGCGCCACTCCTCGACACACCACCAATTCTCCACCATCCACACAGACTGGCAATTTTTGCATGGCAGTCGGAAAGCTGGCTGTGAGTCGAGACTTAGTGCTCCTCCCCTACGAAGACAATCGGCTGGATGTTGTTGGCTCGAATCAAAACTTGTCGAAAGTAAACAAAGTTCATTTCATATCGTCAACCTGGCGCCCAGGTGGTGAAATCAACGGGGTGCTGGAGCGTTGCCAAAAAAATTTATTTCCAGATTAAATTTTACTAAACTTCCCAGTTTAACTCAGCCGAAATGCTGGCTGGATCTAATTCGTATTCCGGCTCCGGTGACACAACCGATTCAAGTTAGAATGTTTAAGGGGTACCATTTCGATGCGGCTTAGCCGCATAACCGAGGCCCGGGCGAGATGGCCACCGACCCGCCGTCGGAAGCAAGCGAACCTGTGATCCACTCGTTTGCCCGGCTTACTCAAACATAGGGGCTATACCTAGTTTAAGTCCGACTGAGCGGTAGCGAAGTCGGACAGCACGCGCAAAAGCGATGTGGCGTAGCCACATTGGGTGCTGGACACAAAATAAAATTGGCAACGCTAGCAAAAGGTAAACACAAATGAACACTTCGGATGAACATATCGTCAATTGACATTTCGACGAGTTTTGATTCGAGCCAATAATATGGGCCCAGACAATCTGAGCGACAAACTTCAGATTGTCTAGTTCACCGAGCCCTTGGACTCCTTTATGCCATTCAGCACCACGACTCGGCTCTCTTGTGCAGCACCGCAACTCCCTTCTCATACAATTCAGCGCCATTTACACGTTGAGCTCCCGACTTGTTCGCGAACTACTTGGTCTAGTCCCCAACGGTGGACTTAGCCTACTCCGACGTAGAGTTCCCCGGCGACAGAAGTTCTCCCGAAGCCGAGCCAGCCAGCCAGGTGTCGAGGTCAGTTCAACGATTCCGGTGGAGCAGGGCGTCCGGTTCGCTGGTGCCCCGACGACCCGCGACTGGTGGTGTCTCTTCGCGGTCTACTCAGTCTAGTCCCCGGCGGTGAATCTAGCTTACGCCGACAAAGAGTTCCCCGGCGAAGGGAGTTCTCCCGATACCGATTCTTCTTTGGTTTTAGCACCACAATTTCTTGAGCCCTTTGGCTTCCTCTCGTTCCGTTTCGCTCTACTTTCCCGATGAGCCATCCAGCTCCCGCCCTCACTTGTTCGCGAACTACTCGGTCTAGTCCCCAACAATGGATCAAGCCTGGTCCCTTACAAACGAGCGGTAGATTTCTCCTGATACCGATGTACGTTTCTGTGAGCCTTTAAGCTCTCCGCGCCGTCCCGATCTACTCGATCTAATCCCCGGCGGTGGATCTAGCCTACTCACGAGCTACCCGGTAGGGTGTCGAGATCGGTTCGGCGATTCCGGTGAAGCTTGACGTCCGGTTCACAGGCGACCCGACATCCCAACTCGGTGCTACGTCGCGTGCTACTCAACTGGTCCCCGGCGGTGGACCTAGTCTACACAGTCGGAGAGTTCCCCGGCGGCGGAATTTCTCTCGAAACCCGATTTGTGGCTTCTTGTTGGTCTCTTCGCCACTTCCTCTGCAGCTCGGAGAGTATGCTCGAGACCACTCTGTTGACAGCGTCCCAGGTATGTTCGACACGGCACATCTCTTCGACGATATTGTCCACTGTCATACCAGGTATACCCCTACGAACTTCTTCGAACCTAAGGCATTCGAAGACCACGTGTTCCGGTGTCTCTTGCAAAGTCGCACACGCCGGGCAAAGAGGTGACGAAGCATATCCAAACCGATGCAAGTACTTCCGGAAGCATCCGTGCCCGGACAAAAACTGCGTCAAATGGAAGTTCACCTCTCCATGCTTCCTATGTACCCAGGCCGACACATTTGGGATGAGTCGGTGGGTCCACCTTCCCTTCTCCGCGTTGTCCCACTCCTGTTGCCATTTAGTCTCCTAGCGTTACGTGCATTCCTCCGCTGATAGCATTCCACGTCCTCCGCCAGGGTGATGCAGATGGGGATCATCCCTGCGATAACGCATACTGCCTCCGACGATATTGTTCTGTAGGAACTCGCGACTCGTACGGTCATCAGCCGGAATGTCCTATTTAACTTTTCACGGTTCGGCTTGGTTTTCAGTGCAGCACTCCAGGCAGGAACCCCATATCGGAGTATCGATGACGAAACAGTAGATAGCAGACGTCTCGTGCTGCTTCTCGGGCCACCGAAGTTTGGCGTGATTCTCGCTATTGCGTTCGCTGCCTTCGCCGACTTTTCACAGGCGTAATCAACGTGGTTGTTGAAGCTGAACCGGTCATCGATTATAACTCCCAGTTGCTTTAATGCACGCTTCGATGCAATCACGTGCCCTCCGACGTCGATCTGCATCCGTTGAACCGTTTTGCAGTTACTGACCAACAACACCTCCGTCTTGTGGTGAGCTATTTGCAGCTTGACCTCGTTCATCCAGCTCTTGATCGTGTCTATTGTCTCCGTCACCGACACCTCCACTTCTTCAAGTATCTCACCCATCACCGTTAGTGCCACGTCGTCCGCGAAACCCGTGATTTTCACTTTCCTAGTCAGCTGCAGTGTTAAGACCCCATCGTACATCTCGTTCCAAAGAGTTGGACCGAGAATGGAGCTATGAGGAACGCCCGCTGTGACACGCAGTGACTTCTGTCCTTCGCTCGTCTCGTACAGCAGCACTCTGCTCTGAAAGTAGCTCTTCAGGATCTGGCATAGATAGTCGGGAACCCTCATTCTATGCAGCGATGGCTTCCCAGCTGGCACTGTTGAACGCGTTCTTCACATCTATCGTGACCACAGCGCAGTATCGATCTCCTCTTCGCTTCCGTTTAGATGACTTCTCAGCACTCGCGAGCACTGTCCGAATTGCATCCACTGTCGATGCTCCTTTGCAGAAACCGAACTGCATCTTGGACAGTCCGCGCTCACCTTCCGTGAATTTCGTCAACCTGTTAAGAATGATCCTTTCCAGGAGTTGCCTTCATTTAGGCACTTCTGCAGCACTATCCTGAACATGTCCGGATATGCCAGGATCGCAGCTTTCAGTACCACGTTTGTTATTCCATCCGGACCAGGGGCTTTCATTGATTTTAGTCGCTTCGATGCTTCTGTTAGCTTGTCGTTAGTCACTTGCCGATCCTTGTTTGTTTCTTCTTCTTCGTCGTACGGTGTCGGTGGCCATATAGTTGGATCGTGCTTCGGGAAAAGACCCTCGACGATTATCTTCAGCTTGCTCGGACACATCACCACCAATGACTACCGGCTTCCGATCGATCAACTACTCGGTTAACTGCACCAGCATTTGGCTGAACTGCTCTACTGTCCACCTTGGAGGAGCGTAGAAGCTACACACGAAGATGCCGTTGATTTTGGATATCACGAAACCCTCATATGAACGTTCTACCACTTCTTGGATGGAGAATCTACCTATTACTTGTATCACAGCGGTTCCTGATCTATCCGCCACCCAGTTACCGTTATTAGGAGGGACTTGATAAGGCTCTGCGATCAAAGCGACATCGCACATAGTTTCTGTCGTAGACTGCCACAACAGTTGCTGTGCAGTATCACAGTGATTCAGGTTTGTCTGGGTCACCTCCATCACCGTTGGCCTGCAGTCGCCTTCTTGTAGGCTGGGCATTTGAAGCCACCCGTCTGATGGTCGTTTTCTTCCGCTGGGGTGCAAAGCAAGCACTTCGGCCTCTGCGTGCAGTCTCTCGCAAGATGGCCCGTCTCTCCGCATTTCCAGCACATCCCGGATCTGTCCGGGTCTTTGCATGCCCCTGCTAAAAGTCCAAAGCCTAAACATTTGAAGCATTTCTCCGCTTGTTTATTTACTCGTGGGGCGGCTCTCAGTAGGCATCTCGACCATCCAACTGTAACTTCACCTACCTCCAATGTCTTGTCTGCAGCGATTACCGGTAAACGAATCATCGCTATCTGCGTTTCTCCGTATCCCTTCCTTAACCGGATCGTCATGTGCACCTCGCCCAGTTTGCACTGCTGCTTCATTGCACCTCTCAGCTCGCCTTCCGTCGTTATTTCATCAAAGTCCTTGCACACAATTACCATCTCCGGGCTTAAGGCTTAAACTTCTGCCTTTCCACCCATTGAATTAGGAATAGTCTCCTGCAAGGCAGAGCTACTAGTCGTAGTATTCTTCTTCAGCTCGAGGATCATCTCATTTTTTTTTGGGTACGCCTGACTCTTAACACGTCTTCTCCCAAATCTTCCAGCTCCGGGTCCTCTCTGACCTTTTTTAGCAGTGCTGCGTACGTAGTCTCGTCATTTGCTTTAACGAGCACTTTTCTTTTTTTGCTTTTTCCCGTATTTCTCCTTCCGACCTACAACGGTACTCCAGCTTTCGCCCTGTAAGGTGGCGTCCTTTCCTTCGGCAGCAACAGCGTTCTCAAGCGTCTGCCTCTTTGACACGCATGGTCTTTCGTCTCCTGGCGAGGATCTTGTCCTCTTTGGAGTTATGGGAACTGACGTGTTCTCAACTCCAATCTGCCTCTCCTTACCCTGTTTCGGAGGGGCTAGGAGGATAGTGGCCTTAGCCGACGCCGATTCTGGCTCAGCTGAATCTGCCCTCTGCGTTGCCGTATCGTATTCTTTCACGGCAGACAGTAGCGCCTTCCGGATTTTGATGAGCATCTCCTTAATGTCTTTATGGACATTTTTTCTCGTGTCCACGAACTTGTGGAGCTTCTCCACCAAGTGCTTCGCTGCCACTACTTTTGGCGTTTGTGGGGTGTAGCTTATTCCGCTCTGCTCTGGCTGTTTTTGCTGCTGCTGTTGATGTTGCTTCGGCTTCCCCTCCTCCTGCTCTTGCTGAATGACTTCTGCTATTATTGGTGGTGGTGACCGCACCAACCCACCTCTGGCAAACGGACCGTGCCTGCTCCGTTTATATTAGATGGCACTTTCATAGACAGACCAGTCGAACTAACCAGTCTATGAGAAGATTTTAAAAGAAGAATGGTAAGTGCGCAGTGCGGTTAGAATCCAGTTTTAGTGCCACAAGCAATAAATATTATATTTTTGTTTCAAATGTGTCAGCGTCGACATGCTGCTCATCAAGTTCATGGCAGTCGTGCACTTTTCATAGTACTAAGTGTAATAAGAATGTAATAGACTCTTCCATAATGTTATATTGAACGTAACTTATTAAATCATAGGTTGGATAAATAAGAAAGACGCAATTGCACCACTAGGTGGATATTTTTTTTTAAATAAATTATCATACTGCCCATACAAGCAAAAATGCTGTTGAAGATTTACATTTTGCTTGAACCTTATGGATTGTACGAGCATATTTCGATATTTTCTAATCTTACTTGTGCATTGTGATTCAGTGGTGATTCAGAATACAATCCAACAGATAACTCATTTTTGACAAAAATCCATATGGGACTCTTGGGCAGCATAGGTTATTTGTTTGGCAATGTTTTAATCAAAAAAGCTCGGCAATTTGGATCATTTTAAATTTTTCTAGAACTTCAACGAGACTCCTAATGTTCATACTTGGGGCACGGAAGAATGAACCGTATTGGCAAAGATAGTTTCGCCTAAACCTTTTATAAATCTGATAACTAAGGTTATACAATTACAGTCGTGACTTGCTGGTTGGGCCACACACCCTGTCCATCGGCTAGTTGGATCAACTGACATATGTCAAAAATTCTCCAAAAGAGACGTTAGTCTTCTAAATGCACTTTTCACATCTCTAAATATTGTCAAAGTAATTTTGACATGAGATTTTGGTATTCAGATGCTTTTTAGTTGGACAATGGTCCAACTAGCGGAGGTCCAACTAAAAAGTCGTCCATTCAAAAAATGATCAATCAGTGAATCAAGACTATACTAATTTATATTCTTTTACAGATATAACTATGGAAATATTCTCAGAATCGGAGCCTAACGTAATAAGTACAATAAAAAACGCTTTTAATCCACCTAACAGTGTGATGAGACATTTCTTATAACTCTTATCACTCTCTTCTGATATTATATCGTATGAGAACATTTAAAACTTGATGCTTCGCGATGTTTTTGATAACACATACTACATGGGATTGTGGCAGGACACAGAGAATCGCTCAAATCAGCATAGGACAACATCAGTGCTAGAAATCTCAAACCATATCAATAGGAAAGCGAAAAAAATGGCCCATAAAATAGACATACAAACGAATTATTGCTAATGCTCTGTTAATAAAATATCTAAATTCCTCAATCAATGCATTGTGGTGGGAAAACTGAATTTTCCTAAAGGGGTTATGTATATTGTACTGAGCCAAAAAATTGAGTTTTTTTTTGAATCGAAATGAAGTTTATACTTTACTCAAATTTCCAACGCGACTGAGACCTAAAAATCAACGCTTTTTCTGGAAAAAGCGACACTAGCAGTGACACCATTCAAAGAAAATCAACAGTGAATATTTCCAGACTTGGTTTTATTTCCTATTTAAGAACTATTGTGTTTTTTACATCCTAGATTGCATGATTCAGTGATCGAAACCCAAAACTTCAAGAAGTATTTGAAATTATTAAATTAAAATTTGTGTTTGCTATTGAAATTGACAAAATGATAGTATCGCCCCTTTGGCGATTGTTTACTTTTTCAGTCCCATCTATCAGCATTGAAGTATCGCCCTTACGTTTTTTTTACAATACCAATTTTACAATTGGTGGGGGTTTGGTGAAAATCGATCTAACTGTCCAAACGGCATAATTCAGAAACCGTAATTTTTGAAGTTTTAAAATTATGCAGAATTAATTTTTCAGAAAATAGTAACAGAGTTCGTGATTTTAGCGAATTTGTTGAGACTTTATTGTAGTCATGAATATTAACCTGAGAAAATTCACCATAAATACTTCTTGGACGATATACCGCCAAAATTATTTGATCAAATGATGCGCTGTTTAACGTTTGTAAAACTCATCGAAGATACTAAACCTCCGAAATTGGCGGTTTAAAAATGATGTTATCTTGACCTTAAATTACTGTTTTTGAACATTTGACCTATACATATAATTGGTCATACAACAAAAATCAAATTCTCATCAAAATCGATCAGGACCTGCTAGAATCGAATGGAAATCGTCATTTTCCATAAATTTCTCTCTACATTCGGAAAGTGTTATCCTCGATATTAATCATATTACGTTTGCGTCTCAACTCGACGCATTCCCAAAATATAAACTTGTTTTAATCCACCTAGTGGTGCAATTGTGCTTGTCTCACTTGTCCAGACTACGATGGTTATGTTCAATAAAATGGTGGAAGTGAATATTTCATGTTCAGTACGATTTGCACATACATACAATGGATCGACAGCCACGATCTTGAGATACTATGTGATACTGAAACATCGCTTGACCGCCGCTGGTTTCAAGCGATGTTTCAGTATCACATAGTAAGATCCGGGAGGTCCGGGTCCTGCCGAAAATTTTCAACTTGTTAAGAAATTTTAAACTAGTTTTATTTTTAAAGTAGCAACCACTCACTGCATACTCCCTCCGGGCCGGTATGATTGACGATTTTTAGATTGATTGCATAACCTTTCTGTATGAGAAAGGCAAAAGGGGGTGGGCGTGGCGTAGTTGGTAAATCGATTGCCTTGTACGCAGCGCACCTGGGTTCGAGTCCCGACCCCGCACATAGGGTTCGAAATTTTTCACAAGAGATTTTTCAAACCCGAAGAGGCGAATGACCTTAAGGTTAAAACCTCTATAATCGAAATAAAAAAAAGAAAGGCAAAAATGTACCAAAGTCCAAAAAAATCAATTTTTGTCAAACATTATTTTTTTCGAGTTTACATCAAATCTCGATGTTTCATGCATTATAAAGTCATTTGGCATCAAAAATACAAATTTGATTTTGAAAATTTTTCATTTCAGTTTATATGGGAATTTGCTGTGTGATTGCACTCTTCAACTCGTAACTCCGGAACCGGAAGTCCAATCAATAAAAAATCAATTGCAGCCGATGGGAAGGTTGTACCTTTCATTTGAGACTAACTTTGTGCAAATCGATCCAGCCATCTCTGAGAAACAGAGGTCACATATTTTTCCACATACACACATACATACACACAGACATTTTCCGATCTCGATGAACTGAGTCGATTGGCATATGACACTCGGCCCTCCCGGTCGGGATTAGATTGACGAATTTTAGAGTGAATGAGAAAGGCAAAAACATTTTTAGCAAATGTTGAAAGTTATGCATTTTTTGGTGCGCAGTTCTATGTTTCATAGACATTAAATCAATTTTTACTTCGCTTCCTATTAAATAAAGACCCTTATTACAGTACATCTCTACAAAAACGAGCTCAATTTGAAAAGAAATTTGAGGATCATGATTGAAAACAGAACTCTGGAATTTTCTATTGGAATGTTTTCAGGCAGGATTTTGATATTGATGCAATTAGACAACTGTGAAATCAAGACCAAAAGATCAGTTACATATCAGGACTCCATTCCGACAATTTATCAAAAGTCCTCATGATGTTTGCAACAACAGAATATCAATGTACGGATCAGATAATTGTTATTGTAATATTGAATTAAATCAGTCTGCATCAATAAATTTTCAACTTCAATCCAATTTTTTTGTGGGTGTGGTGGGGGGGGGGGCGTTGTATGGTGTTAAACCCCAAAACCTTCCCTTGGCTACGCCGTTGCTTGGAGTTAGTTATTTCGCTTTTCATTTTCCAATATGTTTCAGATCGATCCGATGGTCATGAATTAGAAAAATTGCAGTCAGAAGGTTCGCACAAATGAACATTTTTGCACTGATAAGTTATCAAGTTCCTTCCAGACAACTTGGAAGTGTTCGGTGATTATTTCTAGCGGTTGTAGATAGAAAAATGAAATACAAAATTCGTTTTATCGAAATAATGTTTGGCTTATTTCAATGGATTATTACTATATTGAACAATAAATAGGCGACAAAGTAATCCACAAACAACAAGCCATAACTTTTAAAGTATTCAAAATAGATATTTGAAGTCTTCAGTAAAGTTATTTGCAAAAGTAAGAGCTACAAATTTGCTGAAGGCATCATTTCGATATAATCACTTCCAAGAAAATTTGGAAAAATATCTCACTCATAGGCGGATTAATCAGCAAAAGCACAATACCAAAAGAAAGGGCATATTGCCTCCATTAAATTCACCGAAGATACTATTGACCTAAAATAAGCCGTTTTGGCGTTAAAAATAGATTACATGTTTTTGGTCATATTTCTGGCAATGGGAAATGATAAAAATCTTTCGTCCGTATTTAATGTTAAATATCTCTTTTGATAATAGTCCGATTTCAACAATCTGTAGCTTGTTCGAAAGGTATTCGTTAAAGCTGTCTAAAAACGTATAAATTGCTATTCTATATTGTCAATTTCGGCAGATAATTCAAAAAAACTGCAAAAAACGCCATTTTTACGCATTCAAACATTCATATCTTGGAAACTAAACATCAGAATCAAAAACAAATTAATAGCGTTCATACTGTTTTTTAGTTCTTTCATTTAAAATTGGTTTGGATAAGATCGGTTCAGCCATTGCTGAGAAACACGAATGAGAATTTGTCCGTTACATACACACACACACAGACACACACACACAGACATTGTCCCAAATCGTCGAGCTGAGTCGATTGGTATATAAGACTCGGCCCTCCGGGCCTCGAAAAAAATCTTGAAAGTTTGAGCGAATTCTATACATTTCTTTTATAAGAAATGTAAAAAACATTATATAACATGAACGACACAAACAGAAAACATCTCAAGGACATTAATACAACTTTCTAATAAGGTCCGCAAGAAATAGTAGGAGTAACGTAAGGTAACATTACGGCATACACTACCAGTCAAAAGTTTAAGTTCACCCTACAATGTTATTGTAATATTCAGAAACCTGTGGTTTTCTTCATTTATTGTTATTATTTATAACTATTTTTCGACCCATTTCTCTACGATAGACACATCAAATATGTAGTTTTTTTCACTTTTCAATAATGAGATGATAATCTTAGAATTACGTCAATTTGAATAGATATTTTTTTCGACAGTTAAAATTATCAATATAAGTCATTCTACTTACCTTTGTAAAGAAAAAATATAAAAAACTATTTGGAATATAATTTTTGGAGTAAGCTCTCGCAGCACTAAGATATTACGCGTATTATGTACTCGACGCATAGAAAGAATACAACCTGTCATAACAAAATGGTTTGTGATCTACGCGTCTTCCAAAGGCGGCAAACCACCGACGAACCGCCATGACAAAGGAATGCTAAAAGTGTCCCGTACAAAATAACGATTGTTTTGAAATGAAGCGATCACTATTGTCAAACTACGACAGATTGCTCCGCCATGTTTGAATCTGGGCCGACTTCTGGATAAGTATATTGATATTACAGAAGGTGTACAATTCCCTCAGCTGCGTATGTAGTGGTAATAAGCATCAAAATAGTATTCAGAACTCATTGAAAATGCATGTATTCTGTTACTTTTTTGCTTGCGACAGACAAGATAATAAAAAGCTGGAAAAACGATCTTCAAAATACTAAAAGAAACTTTGTTCGTTCTAGCATACGTGGTACAACGTCGATACACTTTGGTTTTTGCGTATTGTTGTGTTATCGACGAAGACTACCACGCGATCCATTATACAGATGTCGCTAGTGTAACATCGTATTTTAATTTAAACAATTAGGACCGCCTCCTACACTCTGACCAGTACATGTAGCAACATGATATAGTCAGGACGCACGTGCTTGACAAAGTCTACTGAAAAACCGACTCAATTATGAAAAATTCAAAAAAAATGCAGGTGAACTTAAACTTTTGACTGATAGTGTATGTGTTAAATATTAAAACACGAGCTGTATGCAAAGTACATGTATTTTGATTGCATATACCAGAAGTCGCTGGAGTTCAATTTAAAATATGTAAATTTAAATCTCGGACGTAAATAAGTTTTAATGAGCTTTTTCTTACACGTAAATAAGTCGGCCTAGTAACTGGGCTTTCACTTGAAATGAGATAAAATCCTGCTGAAGTATACTGCCGTGATACGCATAACAGTCCCACCTGCATAGGAAACCCATAGCAAATGGGACTGTTAAGCGGATCACGGCAGTATAGCAGAACATCAAAAATATGTGAACTTTGTATGTACGCTCCGAATTATTACAATGTTAAGCATGATTAATTTTTTTCTTTACAGGTCGGAGAACAGTACAACGAAAAGTGCAATACACATCGATATTGATTAATCGAAATGAATTTCCCGAATACAACCTAAAATCATTAGTTAAAAAAACATGTTTATTTTCATCTAAGCACCGGAAAAAGCTTCGTCGTTCCGACAAATTAGTAAAAAGCTTGTGTTAAAATTTGAACTCATACCCATTGAAATACTAGCGCCGAGGTGAAGCTTTTTTAAATAAATTACCCCATACACAGCTTAACTGTTTAATTTCCAAACCTCACAATTCTATAATTAGAGATTTTTCTAACTCTTCAATGGAAACAAAAAAACACTAGGTCCGTCATATGAGCACATGCCTATAACTAGAGTAATGAGCCTATTTTCTCTATGCTTCCATTATCACCATTTGAAGCCACTTGTTAGAGTAGCGTCTGCCATTTTTGTTCAACCCATTAGCTCAAATGGCAGGGCGACGATTGGGGCACTCGATACGTGTTTTTATTGCGCCTAACACGAGCATTGCACTGTCTTTAGTCCACTTTTTCAAAAGCACCATTCCACTCCATCAATTGTTTTTCCACCAACTATTTTGCATAATTTCAATCGTGATAATCTTATAAATCGATTGATGAGTTTTTTTTTGTAGTTTTTAAAAGGTTTTATATGGATGAATCGGTGCAAAGCTTTACACATTTCTGCTAATGATTATGATCTGCTAATGAAATTGTATCTTTCTAATCTTTGCAGTGATCATCAAGAACGTACGGGATCTACTTTCGTACATTTGCGGAAGTGTACTTCCGTACACTGATCGTTGCTCTTGGTGTATATTGCTTCTAATATTTTGCTTGCGAATATAGAGCTACGTTGTAGCACATTTTTTGCGTATAATGTGCACTACTTGCGCTTTAGTGCGTATATCATATGCAAACTGCAACTGCTCTGGAAAAGGTCGCATTGGTAAACCAAACGAATGGTACTTGGGCGGTACCGGACATTGCAACGCATGATTTGACTGTATTTGTAAGTATTACCAGTTAGTTTTGATTAACCGGTTAAGCTAACATGTATGTTCAATTTTAGTTATATATTGACCTACATAGGAGGACAAGCGCTACAGAACTGGATCTGGAGGTATTTCTTCGAACAGAGGATGGAATACATCGGGAAATTGTAATGCGGTCGAAGCGAAACGTTATTTATAGTCACATAATGATAGATACTAGTAAGATAAATAATATGCTTTTCGATTATGGTACACCGGAGTTGTTACGTGCACTGGTTTGGCAATTTAGAGCATAGGTGCAAAAACTGGATACATTTCATTGACACTTTTGCTCTGAAGAGCAAAACCAGCGCACTCCACCGGTGCACTGCCTTCGAAAACGACGCCGAGTCACCTCGAACTACTCGCCAACTAAAGAATACACTGGATTAGGATCAGTTCCATACAGCGCTAGCTATGGCATATCGCTAGCTGAAGCCCCATCGTCGGTGCATGTACTCCACTCTTCATTTAAATACATTTATTTTATCATAACATGGTTATGTTTTAAGATATTAATTTGTTACATAATTGCTATTCAATAAAGTTTTAAAATTTAGAAAATTTAAATCTGAAAAACAAAAAACGTTCATAAAAAAGAAGAAAAAAGAAAACCAAACGTTCATAAAGAAAGAAAAATAAGAAAACCAAACGTCAATTCATTCCGCCTTTTCTTACTCGATTCCGAATGGTTTCCGAATCAACCGATTGGCGGCGAAATTTCATTCGGAATCGGTTGTTGCACTGGATTCGGATTCCATTATGGATCCATTCAGGAATCCATATGGAATCCTAATTGACTTTTTTTCGCCCATTCGGAATCGATTCGGAATTCATTCGGATCTGACTATGTGGGTACCACAACATCCCACATAGTCAGATCCGAATGAATTCCGAATCGATTCCGAATGGGCGAAAAAAAGTCAATTAGGATTCCATATGGATTCCTGAATGGATCCATAATGGAATCCAAATCCAGTGCAACAACCGATTCCGAATGAAATTTCGCCGCCAATCGGTTGATTCGGAAACCATTCGGAATCGAGTAAGAAAAGGCGGAATGAATTGACGTTTGGTTTTCTTATTTTTCTTTCTTTATGAACGTTTGGTTTTCTTTTTTCTTCTTTTTTATGAACGTTTTTTGTTTTTCAGATTTAAATTTTCTAAATTTTAAAACTTTATTGAATAGCAATTATGTAACAAATTAATATCTTAAAACATAACCATGTTATGATAAAATAAATGTATTTAAATGAAGAGTGGAGTACATGCACCGACGATGGGGCTTCAGCTAGCGATATGCCATAGCTAGCGCTGTATGGAACTGATCCTAATCCAGTGTATTCTTTAGTTGGCGAGTAGTTCGAGGTGACCCGGCGTCGTTTTCGAAGGCAGTGCACCGGTGGAGTGCGCTGGTTTTGCTCTTCAGAGCAAAAGTGTCAATGAAATGTATCCAGTTTTTGCACCTATGCTCTAAATTGCCAAACCAGTGCACGTAACAACTCCGGTGTACCATAATCGAAAAGCATATTATTTATCTTACTAGTATCTATCATTATGTGACTATAAATAACGTTTCGCTTCGACCGCATTACAATTTCCCGATGTATTCCATCCTCTGTTCGAAGAAATACCTCCAGATCCAGTTCTGTAGCACTTGTCCTCCTATGTAGGTCAATATATAACTAAAATTGAACATACATGTTAGCTTAACCGGTTAATCAAAACTAACTGGTAATACTTACAAATACAGTCAAATCATGCGTTGCAATGTCCGGTACCGCCCAAGTACCATTCGTTTGGTTTACCAATGCGACCTTTTCCAGAGCAGTTGCAGTTTGCATATGATATACGCACTAAAGCGCAAGTAGTGCACATTATACGCAAAAAATGTGCTACAACGTAGCTCTATATTCGCAAGCAAAATATTAGAAGCAATATACACCAAGAGCAACGATCAGTGTACGGAAGTACACTTCCGCAAATGTACGAAAGTAGATCCCGTACGTTCTTCATGATCACTGCAAAGATTAGAAAGATACAATTTCATTAGCAGATCATAATCATTAGCAGAAATGTGTAAAGCTTTGCACCGATTCATCCATATAAAACCTTTTAAAAACTACAAAAAAAAACTCATCAATCGATTTATAAGATTATCACGATTGAAATTATGCAAAATAGTTGGTGGAAAAACAATTGATGGAGTGGAATGGTGCTTTTGAAAAAGTGGACTAAAGACAGTGCAATGCTCGTGTTAGGCGCAATAGAAACACGTATCAAGTGCCCCAATCGTCGCCCTACCATTTGAGCTAATGCGTTGAACAAAAATGGCAGACGCTACTCTAACAAGTGGCTTCAAATGGTGATAATGGAAGCATAGAGAAAATAGGCTCATTACTCTAGTTATAGGCATGTGCTCATATGACGGACCTAGTGTTTTTTTGTTTCCATTGAAGAGTTAGAAAAATCTCTAATTATAGAATTGTGAGGTTTGGAAATTAAACAGTTAAGCTGTGTATGGGGTAATTTATTTAAAAAAGCTTCACCTCGGCGCTAGTATTTCAACGGGTATGAGTTCAAATTTTAACACAAGCTTTTTACTAATTTGTCGGAACGACGAAGCTTTTTTCCGGTGCTTAGATGAAAATAAACATGTTTTTTTAACTAATGATTTTAGGTTGTATTCGGGAAATTCATTTCGATTAATCAATATCGATGTGTATTGCACTTTTCGTTGTACTGTTCTCCGACCTGCAAAGAAAAAAATTAATCATGCTTAACATTGTAATAATTCGGAGCGTACATACAAAGTTCACATATTTTTGATGTTCTGCTATACTGCCGTGATCCGCTTAACAGTCCCATTTGCTATGGGTTTCCTATGCAGGTGGGACTGTTATGCGTATCACGGCAGTATACTTCAGCAGGATTTTATCTCATTTCAAGTGAAAGCCCAGTTACTAGGCCGACTTATTTACGTGTAAGAAAAAGCTCATTAAAACTTATTTACGTCCGAGATTTAAATTTACATATTTTAAATTGAACTCCAGCGACTTCTGGTATATGCAATCAAAATACATGTACTTTGCATACAGCTCGTGTTTTAATATTTAACACATACACTACCAGTCAAAAGTTTAAGTTCACCTGCATTTTTTTTGAATTTTTCATAATTGAGTCGGTTTTTCAGTAGACTTTGTCAAGCACGTGCATCCTGACTATATCATGTTGCTACATGTACTGGTCAGAGTGTAGGAGGCGGTCCTAATTGTTTAAATTAAAATACGATGTTACACTAGCGACATCTGTATAATGGATCGCGTGGTAGTCTTCGTCGATAACACAACAATACGCAAAAACCAAAGTGTATCGACGTTGTACCACGTATGCTAGAACGAACAAAGTTTCTTTTAGTATTTTGAAGATCGTTTTTCCAGCTTTTTATTATCTTGTCTGTCGCAAGCAAAAAAGTAACAGAATACATGCATTTTCAATGAGTTCTGAATACTATTTTGATGCTTATTACCACTACATACGCAGCTGAGGGAATTGTACACCTTCTGTAATATCAATATACTTATCGAGAAGTCGGCCCAGATTCAAACATGGCGGAGCAATCTGTCGTAGTTTGACAATAGTGATCGCTTCATTTCAAAACACTTACGGGACACTTTTAGCATTCCTTTGTCATGGCGGTTCGTCGGTGGTTTGCCGCCTTTGGAAGACGCGTAGATCACAAACCATTTTGTTATGACAGGTTGTATTCTTTCTATGCGTCGAGTACATAATACGCGTCGTATGGATACGTATGGATTTTTGTCAAAAATGAGCAGTGGCGTAGCCAGGGGGGGGGGGGGGGGTTGGGGGTTAAAACCCCCCCCAAACCAAAATTAATTGGAATGAAAAAAAAAATGATGCTGACGAATTTAATTTAATATTCCACAAAATATTTTTGGAAAAATATTCTCTGAACACTACATTGAGAACTGTGTTTAAAGCGTCATGAGAACTTTTGGAAAATTGTGGGAAGGGGATCTTGTAACTTATCTCTTAGCCAAAATCCCACAGTTGTCAAATTACGTCAATGTAAAATAAAATAACTATCTGAATTATTATGAGCTCATTTTGAGAAAGATGCTTCAAAATATGGATTAGAGACAATTTTTCGAATGGGAATCTAAATTTGAATAGGTTGATTGCATATAAAACATAAGCTTGTTTACCGAAAACTTACATACATTTCAACATTTGCTGAAAATGTATTTTTTAGATTGTGTAGAGTTTAGACAACAAATCAATATGGTTAACAACAAGAATAACATTTCAGAAACTAGTTGAAAGCTGATGTAATTTTGTCTCTAGCAGGTCAGGATCGGTTTTATGAGCATTGGATTTTTGTTGTATTATCAACTATATGAATAGCTTCTTAGCAGGATGCAATGTACTAAAATTTTGTGTGCTACGTACTAGTACTGCAAGTCGTGAGGTTGACTAATGAAGAAAAGTAAAATTAATGCTCGATAAATTTTTAACGGCCACGATCACATTCATTCGAAACTGCCAAATTTCGATGTTAAGTAACATTGAAGAATTTCAAAACGTAAAACTGTTCATCTGCTGATAGAATAATTTTGACGGTTAATCCTGCTAGAAGTAATTATAGACAAGAATTAGTCTTCAACCAAATTTGGGTCGAGACTTAATGTCTCCAGCAAAGTTTTCGAAAGTGCTATTTCTAACAACTTTGTCAAAGACCTAAATATCCCACATATTCAGAGTATCGAAATATAGTAATAGAAAACCTTTACAACAAGCTATTCTGAAATTACTGTATTCGATAAATCTCTTCTGCGGTAATTAAATAATAAATTCACATTGCGTTCAAGGTGCCTTTGAAGCTTATACAATAATTCCCAGATATTAAAAGGACTCAAAAACACAAAGAGTGATTCCATTTTCAGGAGCTAGCATCAATTCGGCGCTAGCTTAGTCCGCCCACCAAGTTAGTGTCGGATTCTGATGAGATGAAGTCGAAACGCAAGTTCGGTTCCATCCATCCATAATTTAGTTATAGGTTTTGTGTTCTCAACTCGCAATGATTGTTTCAAACAATTTTATCCGTAGCGCAGAAAAAAATAGTTTTCACCTAAATTTTTCTTCACTAAGAAGAAATATAGCAGGCCCAGTCCATTTAAATCCCTATATGTTGAATTCATGTAGCCTTCACATTTTCAACAAAATTGTTTGAAATGACATTATCAAAAACTTTGCTGAAGGCACCATGTCTCTTAATATTTTTGAAAAATTAATTCACCATAATTACCTCTATGAGAGTTAATCACTAAAATTTCTATATCAAAGCAGGCGCTGTTTTATGTTGATAACTTCCCGAAGTTGTACAACCTTCAAAGTCAAGGATTATTATATTAGGTGATCTTAAACGTTGAAAATTTTTTAGATCATTTATCCCACTTTAAAAGATCGCAATTTTTGACTTCATTGACATATTATAAAAGAAAATAATCTATAGAGGTTTGAAAACTGTTCCATGTTGATCCTTCTTGTTTATAGACTGGAATGACATCTGTTAGACTACTTATGTTTTTGAGTTTTCAATAATTTATCAAACTCATTAAATTTTAGCATTTTTTCAAAAAATTTGCGATTTTCATCAAAACCCCCTCCAAACCAAATTTCTGGCTACGCCACTGAAAATGAGTTATCTGTTGGATTGTATTCTGAATCACCACTGAATGACAATGCACAAGTAAGATTAGAAAATATCGAAATATGCTCGTACAATCCATAAGGTTCAAGCAAAATGTAAATCTTCAACAGCATTTTTGCTTGTATGGGCAGTATGATAATTTATTTAAAAAAAATTATCCACCTAGTGGTGCAATTGCGTCTTTCTTATTTATCCAACCTATGATTTAATAAGTTACGTTCAATATAACATTATGGAAGAGTCTATTACATTCTTATTACACTTAGTACTATGAAAAGTGCACGACTGCCATGAACTTGATGAGCAGCATGTCGACGCTGACACATTTGAAACAAACAAAAATATAATATTTATTGCTTGTGGCACTAAAACTGGATTCTAACCGCACTGCGCACTTACCATTCTTCTTTTAAAATCTTCTCATAGACTGGTTAGTTCGACTGGTCTGTCTATGAAAGTGCCATCTAATATAAACGGAGCAGGCACGGTCCGTTTGCCAGAGGTGGGTTGGTGCGGTCACCACCACCAATAATAGCAGAAGTCATTCAGCAAGAGCAGGAGGAGGGAAAGCCGAAGCAACATCAACAGCAGCAGCAAAAACAGCCAGAGCAGAGCGGAATAAGCTACACCCCACAAACGCCAAAAGTAGTGGCAGCGAAGCACTTGGTGGAGAAGCTCCACAAGTTCGTGGACACGAGAAAAAATGTCCATAAAGACATTAAGGAGATGCTCATCAAAATCCGGAAGGTGCTACTGTCTGCCGTGAAAGAATACGATACGGCAACGCAGAGGGCAGATTCAGCTGAGCCAGAATCGGCGTCGGCTAAGGCCACTATCCTCCTAGCCCCTCCGAAACAGGGTAAGGAGAGGCAGATTGGAGTTGAGAACACGTCAGTTCCCATAACTCCAAAGAGGACAAGATCCTCGCCAGGAGACGAAAGACCATGCGTGTCAAAGAGGCAGACGCTTGAGAACGCTGTTGCTGCCGAAGGAAAGGACGCTACCTTACAGGGCGAAAGCTGGAGTACCGTTGTAGGTCGGAAGGAGAAATACGGGAAAAAGCAAAAAAAGAAGGAGTGAAAAGGGGAGCAGAAGAGGAAATCAGAACCCTCGGTTCGTCAGAAGGCGCCTAAGGGAGAAGCCGTGCTCGTTAAAGCAAATGACGAGACTACGTACGCAGCACTGCTAAAAAAGGTCAGAGAGGACCCGGAGCTGGAAGATTTGGGAGAAGACGTGTTAAGAGTCAGGCGTACCCAAAAAAAATGAGATGATCCTCGAGCTGAAGAAGAATACTACGATTAGTAGCTCTGCCTTGCAGGAGACTATTCCTAATTCAATGGGTGGAAAGGCAGAAGTTTAAGCCTTAAGCCCGGAGATGGTAATTGTGTGCAAGGACTTTGATGAAATAACGACGGAAGGCGAGCTGAGAGGTGCAATGAAGCAGCAGTGCAAACTGGGCGAGGTGCACATGACGATCCGGTTAAGGAAGGGATACGGAGAAACGCAGATAGCGATGATTCGTTTACCGGTAATCGCTGCAGACAAGACATTGGAGGTAGGTGAAGTTACAGTTGGATGGTCGAGATGCCTACTGAGAGCCGCCCCACGAGTAAATAAACAAGCGGAGAAATGCTTCAAATGTTTAGGCTTTGGACTTTTAGCAGGGGCATGCAAAGACCCGGACAGATCCGGGATGTGCTGGAAATGCGGAGAGACGGGCCATCTTGCGAGAGACTGCACGCAGAGGCCGAAGTGCTTGCTTTGCACCCCAGCGGAAGAAAACGACCATCAGACGGGTGGCTTCAAATGCCCAGCCTACAAGAAGGCGACTGCAGGCCAACGGTGATGGAGGTGACCCAGACAAACCTGAATCACTGTGATACTGCACAGCAACTGTTGTGGCAGTCTACGACAGAAACTATGTGCGATGTCGCTTTGATCGCAGAGCCTTATCAAGTCCCTCCTAATAACGGTAACTGGGTGGCGGATAGATCAGGAACCGCTGTGATACAAGTAATAGGTAGATTCTCCATCCAAGAAGTGGTAGAACGTTCATATGAGGGTTTCGTGATATCCAAAATCAACGGCATCTTCGTGTGTAGCTTCTACGCTCCTCCAAGGTGGACAGTAGAGCAGTTCAGCCAAATGCTGGTGCAGTTAACCGAGTAGTTGATCGATCGGAAGCCGGTAGTCATTGGTGGTGATGTGTCCGAGCAAGCTGAAGATAATCGTCGAGGGTCTTTTCCCGAAGCACGATCCAACTATATGGCCACCGACACCGTACGACGAAGAAGAAGAAACAAACAAGGATCGGCAAGTGACTAACGACAAGCTAACAGAAGCATCGAAGCGACTAAAATCAATGAAAGCCCCTGGTCCGGATGGAATAACAAACGTGGTACTGAAAGCTGCGATCCTGGCATATCCGGACATGTTCAGGATAGTGCTGCAGAAGTGCCTAAATGAAGGCAACTCCTGGAAAGGATCATTCTTAACAGGTTGACGAAATTCACGGAAGGTGAGCGCGGACTGTCCAAGATGCAGTTCGGTTTCTGCAAAGGAGCATCGACAGTGGATGCAATTCGGACAGTGCTCGCGAGTGCTGAGAAGTCATCTAAACGGAAGCGAAGAGGAGATCGATACTGCGCTGTGGTCACGATAGATGTGAAGAACGCGTTCAACAGTGCCAGCTGGGAAGCCATCGCTGCATAGAATGAGGGTTCCCGACTATCTATGCCAGATCCTGAAGAGCTACTTTCAGAGCAGAGTGCTGCTGTACGAGACGAGCGAAGGACAGAAGTCACTGCGTGTCACAGCGGGCGTTCCTCATAGCTCCATTCTCGGTCCAACTCTTTGGAACGAGATGTACGATGGGGTCTTAACACTGCAGCTGACTAGGAAAGTGAAAATCACGGGTTTCGCGGACGACGTGGCACTAACGGTGATGGGTGAGATACTTGAAGAAGTGGAGGTGTCGGTGACGGAGACAATAGACACGATCAAGAGCTGGATGAACGAGGTCAAGCTGCAAATAGCTCACCACAAGACGGAGGTGTTGTTGGTCAGTAACTGCAAAACGGTTCAACGGATGCAGATCGACGTCGGAGGGCACGTGATTGCATCGAAGCGTGCATTAAAGCAACTGGGAGTTATAATCGATGACCGGTTCAGCTTCAACAACCACGTTGATTACGCCTGTGAAAAGTCGGCGAAGGCAGCGAACGCAATAGCGAGAATCACGCCAAACTTCGGTGGCCCGAGAAGCAGCACGAGACGTCTGCTATCTACTGTTTCGTCATCGATACTCCGATATGGGGTTCCTGCCTGGAGTGCTGCACTGAAAACCAAGCCGAACCGTGAAAAGTTAAATAGGACATTCCGGCTGATGACCGTACGAGTCGCGAGTTCCTACAGAACAATATCGTCGGAGGCAGTATGCGTTATCGCAGGGATGATCCCCATCTGCATCACCCTGGCGGAGGACGTGGAATGCTATCAGCGGAGGAATGCACGTAACGCTAGGAGACTAAATGGCAACAGGAGTGGGACAACGCGGAGAAGGGAAGGTGGACCCACCGACTCATCCCAAATGTGTCGGCCTGGGTACATAGGAAGCATGGAGAGGTGAACTTCCATTTGACGCAGTTTTTGTCCGGGCACGGATGCTTCCGGAAGTACTTGCATCGGTTTGGACATGCTTCGTCACCTCTTTGCCCGGCGTGTGCGACTTTGCAAGAGACACCGGAACACGTGGTCTTCGAATGCCTTAGGTTCGAAGAAGTTCGTAGGGGTATACCTGGTATGACAGTGGACAATATCGTCGAAGAGATGTGCCGTGTCGAACATACCTGGGACGCTGTCAACAGAGTGGTCTCGAGCATACTCTCCGAGCTGCAGAGGAAGTGGCGAAGAGACCAACAAGAAGCCACAAATCGGGTTTCGAGAGAAATTCCGCCGCCGGGGAACTCTCCGACTGTGTAGACTAGGTCCACCGCCGGGGACCAGTTGAGTAGCACGCGACGTAGCACCGAGTTGGGATGTCGGGTCGCCTGTGAACCGGACGTCAAGCTTCACCGGAATCGCCGAACCGATCTCGACACCCTACCGGGTAGCTCGTGAGTAGGCTAGATCCACCGCCGGGGATTAGATCGAGTAGATCGGGACGGCGCGGAGAGCTTAAAGGCTCACAGAAACGTACATCGGTATCAGGAGAAATCTACCGCTCGTTTGTAAGGGACCAGGCTTGATCCATTGTTGGGGACTAGACCGAGTAGTTCGCGAACAAGTGAGGGCGGGAGCTGGATGGCTCATCGGGAAAGTAGAGCGAAACGGAACGAGAGGAAGCCAAAGGGCTCAAGAAATTGTGGTGCTAAAACCAAAGAAGAATCGGTATCGGGAGAACTCCCTTCGCCGGGGAACTCTTTGTCGGCGTAAGCTAGATTCACCGCCGGGGACTAGACTGAGTAGACCGCGAAGAGACACCACCAGTCGCGGGTCGTCGGGGCACCAGCGAACCGGACGCCCTGCTCCACCGGAATCGTTGAACTGACCTCGACACCTGGCTGGCTGGCTCGGCTTCGGGAGAACTTCTGTCGCCGGGGAACTCTACGTCGGAGTAGGCTAAGTCCACCGTTGGGGACTAGACCAAGTAGTTCGCGAACAAGTCGGGAGCTCAACGTGTAAATGGCGCTGAATTGTATGAGAAGGGAGTTGCGGTGCTGCACAAGAGAGCCGAGTCGTGGTGCTGAATGGCATAAAGGAGTCCAAGGGCTCGGTGAACTAGACAATCTGAAGTTTGTCGCTCAGATTGTCTTCGTAGGGGAGGAGCACTAAGTCTCGACTCACAGCCAGCTTTCCGACTGCCATGCAAAAATTGCCAGTCTGTGTGGATGGTGGAGAATTGGTGGTGTGTCGAGGAGTGGCGCTGTAACCCTGCGGAAGAAACGAACTAGTAAGTAGTTGAATGTGTGCTATGCACATAAAAACCCCTCCCCGAAGTAATGTCGTAAGGTAGTGCCGGGGAGGAATCAGGTTCGGATCCGTCGATGGTGGTCAATGTGGCCAAAGAGGCTTTAAATGGCTGTTAGTGACCTAGAACTACAAATCCAAGCAGATGTGGTCACATTTTAGAAAACTTTTTCACCTCTTTACATGCATCGCAGTATATGTTGAAATCGGGATATTCTGCGTGATCGTACTCATCACCACCCTGCAAATCCGGAACCAGATGTCGGATCCATAAAAAATATAATGGCAGCCTATGGGAACGTTTTACCTTTCATTTGAGACCAAGTTTGTCAAAATCAGTTCAGCCATCTCTGAGATAATTGAGTGATATTTTTGTCACATACACACACAGACGCACATACACACATACAAACACACCCACATACATACTTTAAATTACATTATCTTCAAAAATCTGAAAACACGATTTAAAACCGGAACTATATAGTTCTATCTACTTTCCATTCGGATAACAGAGGATATTTACCTTTTAATATATTCACGGTTAACAAGTCCGCTGCACAGTTAGAAGAGGGAGCATTGAGTGTATTTTTCATACAGTTTGCCGTTAACCCGGTCCATGTAAATCGCCCACAATGCCTCAATAAACTGCGTAAATTATCACGCAAAAAGATTTGCATATTGTTCCTTTGTCCTCTCCGAAAAATACTTTTAAGTTTTTTCTTCAGACCCGAGTCTCCCGCACGCAAACTTGATTCCACATTATATAATTGATCTTTGTTTGAAATCGGCCATGTGACCGGGACGTCAACCGCTACGTTTTCTTGGTAAATATGATTTTCAATTTTTGCAATGCGGTTACCAATTTCATCAATTTTTTTCACTACTCAATCGATTTTTCTGTATAATGCCCGTGTTACTTTTTCTGTAACAAAATAAGGAGTATTATTTAATACTAATAACAATAATGATGATTATAGTAACTATAACGATGATAATATTTATAATAGGTATATAATAAAATCATAACCGCCATAATTATAATTACAATAGTTATAACTTTAACCCTTAAATGCCTGAAAATCATTTTTCCTTCGTACTCATTTTTCTGGTTGGATGCGAAATATACCTCTTGTTAAAGTTTAATATCACAGAAGTCGATATATTGCTGAATGGTAAAATTATACATTTAAGGGTTAAATATAATTATAATTGTTACTGTATTTGTAATCCGGGTAATTACAATTAAAATAGGATAATAGTTAATAACGTACCACAATTACAGCAGGCCGGTTTGGCAACATGTTCTTCTTCGAAAACTGAAAAAGAAACGTTACATTAAAAACACAGAGAGATTCGGCGTTGTAATGGATTGTCAAGGGGAGGGATTCCATGAGAAACCGGCCGACCGCAAAATATGACCATCGTCGATTCGAACGAAACTTTGCAAGTGTGTTCACTGTATGAATCTCCATGATATTCTCTGGCAATTGGAATATTTTGATACAAGAGCAATTTTTCAAAAGGGCGTAAACGTTTCTACGTGTATGAATTTCAAATTTTTTTGTTCGATTACTGTATTTTATACAGCAAAACTCTCTGAGAACAAGTTACAGGGAATGAATACTTCTGTCTGAAAAAAATATACACTGAAAAAAATGTTGTGTTATTTTTCAAAAAACAAAAATTTATGATAAAAATTTAAATTGCGAAAAAACCCATTTTTTTAAATTTTTTATATTTTGTTACCAAAAACCTAAAGAGAAAAGAAACATTTTGAATGTGATTGCATGATGGAGTAAAAATCGGTAAAAAAGTTTTTCTAACAATAACTTCGTACATGTTTTTAAATTTCATACTAACATATAAAATTGTAATTTTATTACAGAATATAATTCTAAGCACCAATAAAATCAAAATGCATTTAACAAAAATCTTCCAAAATGCGATAGTTTTCGAGATATTTGAATTTTTTTTTAATAGCCCGCCTCTTACCCCCACACCAAAAAGCTCACAAACGGAGCCCCCTGGTAGTGGACACATCAGTTCTCAGCGTACAAAAAAAAGATCAGCACAACAAAACAAAGTTACGAATCGCGGTAACGCTGAGAACAAAAAAAAAACAATACGAGACCGACAAAACACAAAATTTGACAAGAAGCTACGGCGAGTACCCAGCGGAAAAGAATCCTTTTAAGGGTCCCATCGTAGCTTTGCAGGAAGCTCATAATAATTTAAATTTATTTATTACTTATTGCTATAAAAAATGCATTTATCAATTGTTTTTATTTAAAAAAATGTTAACCAATTATAGCTAAAGGAATAAGCTCGAATGGTGGTGAACGAAGTTTATATTAAAAATTCTATTTTATTTTTTAAAATTAGTTTCAATTTTGCTTGGAAACGAGTGCGACATGTTATTTGCTTTAAATCAGTAGAAAACTGGTCCGATGAAAGAAATGCGTCTTTGACCAAGGTTCGTGGATACTCTGGAGTATAATAAATGATTGGCTTGTCTGGTGCTGTGAGCTATTCCTGTCGTAAATTCTAGATTATTATGAGCAATAGTATTATGCAAATTTTGCTCCTTCAAAACAATTAATTCGTGTAATTATGCTCTTTTTAAAAGTTATTCGCGTTACCCCATCATAAAATGTGAAAAATTTAATGTTTATCGTTCCAAAGACGTAAAAGTAACTTTTTAGTGTATTTGGATCATGGAAAAGCTTTCAATAAAAAAGTTTTCCCAACAACAACTTTTGACATATTTTTATAATTCTTACTATTTGCAGTCAAAAATACAATTTTCTTTTTGAATATGATTCTAAACGCCATTCAAAATCGAATTGCTCTTAACAAAAATTTTCTAAAATGTAGCAGTACTCGAGATATTTTAACTTTTGTTTTAACAACACAATTATTTTGTTTTATTACGCCCTTTTCATAAGTTAGTCGCATTTCTCCTTCAAAAATAATAGGTTTTTCAAAAGGCCCGTAAACTTTTCTGCAACTTTCTTTTTGACATGAAGGCGATATTGTAAACCATTTGAAAGTTACATGAAAGCAACCAAAATATATTTCAACCATAGGGTCTGATGATTAAACTATATTGTTAAATCATATTTTGGTTGTTTTCATGTAACTTTCAAATGTTTCACAATATCACCTTGATGTCAAAGAGAAAGTTTCAGGAAAGTTTACGGACCTTTTGAAAAACCTATTATTGTTGATGGAGAAACGCGACTAATTCATGAAAAGGTCGTAATAAAACAAAATAATTGTGTTGTTAAAACAAAAGTTAAACTATCTCGAGAACTACTACATTTTAGAAAATTTTTTGCTAAGAGCATTTCGATTTAAAATGGCGTTTAGAATCATATTCAAAAAGAAAATTGTATTTTTGACAGCAAATAGTAAGAATTATAAAAATATGTCAAAAGTTGTTGTTAGGAAAACTTTTTTATTGAAAGCTTCTCCATGATCCAAATACACTAAAAAAGTTGCTTTTACGTCTTTAAAACGAGAAACATTAAATTTTTTATATTTTATGATGGGGTAACGCGAATAACTTTTAAAAAGAGCATAATTACACGAATTAATTGTTTTGAAGGAGCAAAATTTCAAATATCTCGAAAACTATCGCATTTTGGAAGATTTTTGTTAAATGCATTTTGATTTTAATGGTGCTTAGAATTATATTCTGTAATAAAATTACAATTTTATATGTCAATTAGTATGAAATTTAAAAACATGTACGAAGTTATCGCTAGAAAAAAATTTTTACCGATTTTTTCTCCATCATGCAATCACATTCAAAATGTTTCTTTTCTCTTTAGATTTTTGGTAACAAAATATAAATAATTTAAAAAAATGGGTTTTTCGCAATTTAAATTTTTATCATAAATTTTTGTTTTTTTTTTTTGAAAAATGACACAACATTTTTTTCAGTGTATATTTTTTTCAGACAGAAGTATTCATTCCCTGTAACTTGTTCTCAGAGAGTTTTGCTGTATAAAATACAGTAATCGAACAAAAAATTTTTGAAATTCATACACGTAGAAACGTTTACGCCCTTTTGAAAAGTTGCTCTTGAGTCAAAATAATCTTATTACCTGTGGAAAATATTTAGTCTTCCATGACGGTGAAACGTGCAAAGTTTCATCGGAATCTAAGATGATCGGTCACGATTTTAATGATTTTCGGACGGATCTTCGTGGAATTCCTCAAAAGTAGGTTTAAAAAATCGTTTTCTTTCTGGCAGCGCTTATGTATAGGAGATAGGCAGTCCCATATGCATAGGAAATTTACTGCATATGGGACTTTAGCGTATCTCTGCATTAAAAATCGTCCCAAATGTATTGGTTCGATATTTAATAATTCAGTAAACATATTGCTATGTTGTCTTCGGGTACAATTTGCACTATTCACGTGTCTGGAAGTTGGGTCGAAGCCAATGGATTGCTGCCAGATACACAATTTGGGTTCCGTAAAGACATATGAACGAATAACTGCCTTGCGTTGTTTTCAACAGAAATTCAAATGACATGTGCTAACAAAGAGCAAATAGCATCAGATATTAGGAGGACATTTGACTCAGTTCCTCAGTCTTGTCAAAGCAGCTGCACCAACATGATCTTCCACAAGTTTCAAACGATTTTTGCTAAATTTGTCTGAAAAGCACATACACTTCTCGAACAAAGATATGCCAACATCGCGATCTAGTTACATGGGTAATTGCCATGATGCATGTCCAATCTCCCTTTTGTACAATTTTTATGTGAATGACGTTGATAAATATCAGGTCAATTCCAGCACGCTCAGGTAACTTGCAGATTATGGGGTAGTCTCTGCTACAGAGCCCAAAGCTATCGATTTGCAAGGACTTCGACACATTCGCCCACAAGTTACTCACACTGGCATTTTTTATAATCAATACCAACAAGTCGACTGCGGTCAGATGTTCTACAATTACGGGTACACTGGCTTCGGTATCCGCACTTATCGTATTTTCTGGAGAAAATACGAGAACATCTGAGTGCTTTATCTTTATCCTGGACCATGAAAAGACAAATTCTTTAGGTGAGCGCATTAGAAGGCGGCATTAATGATAGACCAATTTGCTTTCAAGGGATGCTTTCAGACGCTCGCAAGTTGGCAAACTTCGTAGATCAGGGGGTATCTGAAGCGGTTTCTACATTCCATTATTCCGAAGGTGTCGACGATTGCTTGGTTTAAAAACTTGGATGCGAACCGGGACTTTATTTGTACAATGTCAAGGCATATATCCAATGATTACACATGTAACTTGCTGAGTGTAATCATTGCGTTTGCCAGAACAGTTATGGCTACATTGTGCATATTGTTTGCTTGTATGCAGAGTACTGTGTCGCTGTATAAATAAATCATGCAACGAACAACTGAGGTCTGAGCATGATATGCCATGATGTAAAATTTGTGTGATTTGAGATTACCTGATGTCATAAGATCCTGGGGCGAAGAATGGCCAGAAGATGGAGTAATCGGAAAATCAACACCAAGTTGCATCTTATGCTTGTGTGCTGAAAAGGAAAATTACATAGGTAAGCATATTTTAAACTATAATGAAGTGAAATATTTACCTTCACGAATTTGTTCATAGTTTATTTGAAATTGCTGCTTCTGTAAAATTGGCCTTTGCTTACGCCTTTTAGGTTGCTCCTGAGCATCACTTTCGCGGAGATTATCATCATCTAAATACTGGTACTCAGTATAATCCTCAGTAGAAGATGTTCCCGGAGTGATTATCGTGTGCGGATTTGAGGACTCATTAGTTACGAAGCTTGACCTGGTGTTTGTGGTTGACAACTCACGACTCATTGTTCACTGTGAAGTAATGACGTGAAAACACATATATCGTCTAGTTTGAGTAACATTGCTTTGAAAGCGTTATTTGCAGCAATTTCGAAGATTGATTCATCATCCAACTGAATTCGATTTGTGCAAAAAATACCCAAGTGATTAGACCCAGGATAAAATGCAATTAAATTCACAATCTTTTTACATAACAGCATATACGAGCCATGCGTTTTTCTAATTTTCTTGATATTAAACATTTGTTGTTCAAAATAGACATAACTGTCATTACCGTCTATACTGAAGTTTATATTTGTTTCTGATATGATTCGCTCGTAGTAACAGGTTCCTGGAACTCGTATTTTTTTAGCATCACGCCTATACGTATTCGAAAATTTTTCTGGATTGAATCGGATCTGCTCTTGCAAACGGTTTCTTATTTGTTCTAAAGGTTTTGGCGCTTTCTTGGTCATTTTAATCAACTTTTGTAAAAAATTTTCGTAGGGAAAGGCAGAGAAATCATCCAATGGACCCTCGAAGTGAAGACATTCCCTTGACAGATGAATCAGTACATGTATATTATAAATAAGGTATTCTTCGCCGTATAAATATTTGTATTCATTCACAAATCTATACAACTGATCGCTAGCTTCAGCATTCATTGTTTTCCAAAGCTGTGGGTGACATAGTATTCTGATTGCCTTGTGAAGAAGCAAATAATGTTCGTAGTATTGTTGTTTAATCACTCTATAAAAAATTAGTGGTCCACTGTATAATAAAAGAAGTCTGAACTCTGTTGCCTTATAAAATGTTAAGTTGTCTAAGCCCCTTGGTCTTCTAACAAAGTCACTGGTAATGTGAATTCTTAGAACAGAAATTCGATGATTAATTTCTTCTTTCTGTGATTGTGTCAGACTGAACATTTTATTATTTGTATGCACCCAATAGTTCAGAATAGTTTTGAAGACTCCTTGTAGTACATTATGCATATAATCAATGCATGTATCGGTAACACAATTGAATCCAATCTTGGCTAGCGATGGGAGCTCAGTATTTCGGTGAATGGGATCGCTTGTGTCAAGAAACGTATCATCAGTACGCAGAGGAGCGTGCAGGTTGGGGAACACTACACGTGTACCTATTTTCCTTCCTTCACTGAAGCATTTAGGGCATGCGTTGAACCCAGTTGGGGATATAATATCCAAGATAAAACACTTGGCTTGTGCATCACATACTAAGGCATACACTGAAAATGTCATTCTAATACCGTTGATTGTGTAACCAGTATTCAGTATGTCTTCTAGGTCTGTGGTGAATTCTAATAGAAAATCGCTTTCGCTGTGTGGTTTTCCAGGTCCGTGATATACTCCGACGGGTAAAACTGTGTCGTAATGATGAATTTTAATCAAAATGGGCCAAAAATTGCTCTTCGAACTTTTGGATATTGGAACGCCATCAATTCCAATCCCAATGGCAATGTGTTGTGCCTTATCCATATTTATTTGGCAGATTTTAAAAAAAAACTTGTAGCATCGCTTTCAACCCGAAATAAAAGAAATGTCCATTTCCCATTCTGCGGATTGGAGCATCGAAAATAATGGCTTTCCTTTTCAAAACTTGAATCGAATTAGGTAAGAATGGGAAAAGACTGTTGCGGAACCATTTTAATAGGTCATCGACAGCGACGGTTGAGATATTGTAATGTGAAGACCACGTAATAAATTTATTGGCGATATCATGCACGTCCAAAGCATTACTTTCTTCATCAGAATCACTATCCGATACGTATTCATTTTCTTCATTCCTAGATAACAATTGATCCATTATGATGTTATCATTTTGTAGTTGTAAATGTGATGATCCACTCGATGTTGCATCGCCTTGAAGGAAGTTTAGTGATTCATTTGAGTGATCATCCCACAAATTGCTATTGTCTAATAACATCCGCTCTTCCCTCTGGCTAGGGTATAAAGTTGGCAAAACATTGCTTTCTTGCAATCGTACTGCTCGATCGATTTCCCGTTGCACTCTTCTGTATCGTGTACTTCTCGACATTTTCGATCCTCAAATCCAAGAAATGGAAAATAAAAGAAAAACCTTAGTAATGTGAAACATAAATATCTTGTTTTGAGAGTTGTCCTACTGGAGTTGTAGATCTGGGTTCTCGGAACGGTTTTCCGCCAGAATCACTCACTGCAATTTCAGACAAGACGGCAAATACACCCCAATAAAAAACTGCTCAAGACCAATGCATAATTGCAGCAGGCCTGCTGATTGTTATATTAACTGTACTGTTGAGATGTGCGGGCGTAGGGACTTTAAAATCGCGTGGGAATAAACGTTTATTTGTGCACACTTGATATCGCGGTTATAAGATTATAAGTGCTATAGTGCTCAGTAATCATCAGGGCGATTTTGTGTTTGAGAAATCTTGGGCGTAGTTGTGCATGGACGATCGCGATTGCATATTCGTCTATATGTATCGTCGCAATGGGCTCGGACGTTTATAATTTAACGTGCTCGGTCGCCTGGGCGTTAGTATGTCGCGTGTGCTAGCGTGTAACTTCGCGAGTATACATACGATTTACAACCGTGTGCTCATTCGCGCGTGTTCTTAGATAATCGTGCGAACCCGGAATCGGATACATAATTTTCATACGGTTCAGATGTTAAAAGAGAGTGAGATCTCCAGATAACTAGAGCTGCCGCTCATGTTGCCATGGAACGTGTTGACTAGTGCATATGAGAGATTTTTTTCTGATTGGTCCAATTGAAGGCATGGACCTAAGCTGCTAGACCCGAGAGTAGGGACGTTCCGGACGTTACCGATTCATGATCGCGCGCACACGGGCGTCTATGGAATACATCTATGGAAGCTGTCTTTCAATGTCAGCTTCTTTCTCCGAGCAACCTAGATAAGCCTTATAGTGTCGATAGTGGTTGTATCAACCGGCTAAGAATTGCACTACGCACTACCTGTTCCGGTGGTAAAAAAAACCTCCAGAGAACCCTGATTCCAGAGTGTTATGCGACTCCACGCACCGAAATTTTTCCGGCGATGATCGGCATTATTGTGCCATATTATTGTTTGCTGGGTGTTCGCTGAGACTTTTGTCTGATGATAATTCGGTGAAGTTTTGCTGGGTTTCGATTATCAAATTTCGATGTGTACAGACGAACCTGCCCAGAGGCCGTATGGCATATGGCCAAGAATTGAGCCACTGGATTCCTGCTCCCATGTCGTAGGAAGCAACTCAGTGGCGTAGCCAGGGGGGGGGGGTTTGGGGGTTAAACCCCCCCCCCCCCCCAAACCAAAATTAATTGGATTGAAAAAAAAATTGATGCTGACGAATTTAATTTAATATTCCACAAAATATTTTTGGAAAAATATTCTCTGATCACTACATTGAGAACTGTGTTTAAAGCGTCATGAGAACTTTTGGAAAATTATGGGAAGGGGATCTTGTAACTTATCTCTTAGCCAAAATCCCATAGTTGTCAAATTACTTCAATTCACAAATTAGTGCAAATCTTTCCCTAGCACAGACCTCATCTTGACACTCATAAGCATCCTCATTCATCGTATTGGAGGCGGGCATAGCGTAGTTGGTGAATCGATTGCCTTGTACGCAGCTCACCTGGGTTCGAATCCCAACCCCGCACATAGGGTTAGAGATTAGAGGTAATATCTGATCACCACGGTTGTGACCACCTGCCGATTGTAATTGCAATCACTACTCGTTCACGACCTTCGGAACCAATCAATGTTATGACCTCAAACGAAACATTGATTGGAAGAGCTACGCTGCTGAGATATTTAAAACTATCGATTCAACACAGGTACTTCCCCCGGAGGAAGAGTATAAGTTTTTGTCCAACTCGATTCTCGAATACCCGACGGGAACAGCCAAAAACGTTCTCCCAACCCTTGGTGGGACGAAGAATTCTCAGACGTGTATGCGGCGAAGGTTGCCGCGTATAAAGCCTTCCGAAACGACGGGTTAGTAGCTAGCTATCGACTGTACGCGATATAAGAAAAGCGAATGAAAAATTTAATGAAAGCCAAGAAACGCAGTTACTGGCGCCGGTTTATCGACGGGTTAACAAGAGAAACATCGAGCACTCTTTGGGGAACGGCCCGAATACGATACGAAACCGAAACAGTACTAACGAGAGCGTGGAATATTCAAACCGCTGGATATTCGATTTCGCCAAGAAGGTTTGTCCGGATTCCGCCCCGGCACAGAAAATCTACCGCGCCGCGTCGCCTTACAATACCGCGAACGAAACACCGTTTTCGATGGTGGAGTTCTCACTTGCTCTCTTATCATGTAACAATAAAGCTCCAGGGCCAGACAGAATCAAATTCAACTTGTTGAAGAATCTACCAGACTCTGCCAAGAGACGCTTGTTGAATTTATTTAATAAGTTTCTTGAGGGTAACATTGTCCCACATGATTGGAGACAAGTGAGTGCCATCGCCATCAAAAAACCAGGAAAACCAGCCTCCGACCACAACTCGTATCGACCGATTTCAATGCTCTGTATCCGGAAGTTATTCGAGAAAATGATCTTGTTTCGCCTCGACAATTGAGTCGAACCAAATGGCTTACTGTCAGATACACAATTTGGATTCCGCAAAGGCCTTGCGTTGCTCTCAACAGAAATTCAAATGGCATATGCTAACAAAAAGCAAATGGCATCAGTAATCTTGGATTTTACGGGGGCTTTCGATTCAGTTTCTATCAACATTCTTTATGAGAAGTTGCACCAGCATGGTCTTTCAGCAATTTTAAATAACTTTTTTCTAAACCTGTTATCTGAAATAGAAATGCATTTCTCGCATGGTGATTTATCGACATCACGATTTAGCTACATGGGCCTTCCCCAGGGCTCATGTATAAGCCCTCTTCTCTACAATTTTTACGTGAATGACATTGACGAATGTCTCGTCAATTCCTGCACGCTAAAGCAACTTGCAGATGACGGTGTGGTCTCTATTACAGGTCCCAAGGCCGTCGACTTGCAAGGACCACTGTAAAATACCTTGGACAATTTGTCTGCTTGGGCTCTCCAGCTGGGTATCGAGTTCTCTACGGAGAAAACTGAGCTAGTCGTATTTTCAAGGAAGCGTGAACCAGCGAAACTACAGCTTCAGTTAATAGATAAAACTATGTCTCAGGTTTCAACATTCAAATATCTCGGGGTCTGGTTCGACTCTAAAGGTACCTGGGGATGTCACATTAGGTATCTGAAACAGAAGTGCCAACAAGGGATCAACTTTCTACGTACAATAACCGGAACATGGTGGGGTGCCCACCCAGGAGACCTAATCAGGCTGTACCAAACAACGATATTATCAGTGATGGAGTACGGATTTTTCTGCTTTTGCTCAGTTGCTAGCATACATTTCATTAAACTAGAGAGAATCCAGTATCGCTGTTTGCGTATTGCCTTGGGTTGCATGCACTCGACCCATAGTTTAGAAGTGCTGGCGGGCGTCCTTCCACTAAAAAAATCGATTTTGGGACCTCTCGTATCATTCGATGCGATATTTTGAACCCATTGGTGATTGCAAATTTCGAAAGGCTTGTCGAGCTTAATTTTCAGACCCGATTCATGTCCTTGTACTTTGATTACATGGCACAGAACATCAATTCATCTTTGTATAACGTTAACCGCGCTCATCTTTTAGATACTTCTGCTCCAACTGTATTTTTCGACACATCCATGAAGGAAGAGATTTGTGGAATCCCGGATCACATTCGCCCACAAGTGGTCCCAAATATTTTCAATAATATATACCATCAAGTCGACTGCGCCAAAATGTTCTACACTGACGGATCAATTCTCGACGGGTCCACAGGCTTCGGTATCTTGAACGAAAATCTTGCTGCCTCATTCAAACTTCAATGCTTCAATTTACGTTGCAGAATTAGCTGCCATTCAGTATATTCTCGGGATCATGGACACCCTGCCCGGCGGACTCTTTAGCCAAGGTGGGCGCATTAGAAAGCGACATTTACAAAAGACCAATTTGCTTCAATGAATTTTTCAGTATCTCTCGTCAGAGGACGCTCGAAAGTTTGCAAACTTCATGGAGCAATGGGCGTCTGGGACCGTGGCTACATTCTATTATCCCGAAGGTATCAACTAATGCTTGGTTTAAGGGCTTGGATGTGGGCCTTTATTCGTACGATATCAAGGCTCATGTCCAACTATTACTCGTTTGATGCGCATCTCCGTCATATAGGGCTTGCTGACAGTAATCATTGTGTTTGTGAAAACGGCTATCATGACATCGAGCATGTTGTTTGGCTGTGCGCAGAGTACCGTGTTGCCAGGTCCCAACTAATAGATTCCCTTCGGTCCCGAGGTAGATCACCCTATGTGCCAGTCCGGGACGTCCTGGCAAGCCGTGACCACCCCTACATTTTTCTTATCTACACCTTTTTGAAAACTATTGATGTCCAAGTTTAATACATTTTCCCCTCTCATTCACAGTAGAACCTCGTCAACCTCTCTCTGTATCTACAATATGCCATTGCTTCACGAGTCTACGATGCATACCTTTCTTGATAACCGTCCATCCAGAACATCATGACACATGTCACAAGAACATCATGACAGCATCGGAGTGCCAATAATCATCCAAACTATCGACCCTCCCCTCGCCCCTGCGATTACAGGATGGAAACCACTACAATAAAGTGTGCATATCCCCCACAATCATCAACCAGCTAACGAGAATGTCAATTTTACGAAATTTTACAATATGTATCCCACTTCCTACCTTTTTCCTTTACTAACATAAGAGGGGAGTAAGCCGCCCCTAAATATGGCTTTCTCTTCCCCCACTAACACGTGCGATGTACCTTAAAAATGAATTATCGGCCTCGTTAAGCTACCGTATTTGGGCCTAAATAAACTTATTTATATAAAAGAAATTGGCAAGTTTGGTAAGAAAAAAAAACGGTCCGGGACTTCTTTCGAGCACCACTATTATTGGAAAAATCGACAAACGTGTCGCCAAACAATCCCGACTAAATTAACATTCCAGTGATTTCCCGTTACTTTCGGTATATGGTACACACTGCGCACGTTGTAGCGATGGTGCAGCATAGAACATCTAAGAGCAGAATGAATCGTTGTTATCGTTCAATCTCATTTTACTGAACGCAAATTGTTCTATTAGCCAGAAGTCAACCTCCGTACCGCATGATGTTACCTAGCGCACAGTATCATCATCTGATTGCAGAGAGAACTAACACGGCTACTGGCACTAGCACTGGTGCCAGTAGCCGTGTAGCAAGGCAAGTAATAAAACTTACAGGTGCCCTGCTTTGTACACTTGCAAAGGCAAAAATTAATTCTTTCCATCCAGTGTGTGAAATGTGAACAAACAATGAGTGACAATGCAATGCAAGTTTATACCCCGTTGCGGACAAATTGTGTTGCTGTTGACTTCTCGAAATGTCCGATAAGATGATCCATTCGTGAAGTGGAGTAAATGTTGAAGGTGAATGGGAAGCTCAACGTAGCAGAAGTTAATGCTGTTCAATTCCACCATTTAAGTCATGCGGTACTGATTATATTCAAAAACATTAGTCAAGCAGAATCATTTGCTTCGCAGAAAAACTTGAAACACGTTGTCGAATGTAATGACATTTTATACAGCATCCCAACATATATAGATAACTAGTTGATACCCATCGCGCGTTGCTGCGACTTTCAACCGAATAGAAGGAAAACACAATTTGTTCCGAAGCGCCATCTGGAAAGCGGACAATCCCTAACCAATTGTAAACAAACACGCCCCATCACAAATGCCTACTATGTATTAATTTTTATGGCAATCGGCTCAGCCGTCTGGAGTCCATAAATCATATACATACAAACATTGACTTTTATATATAGATTGATTGATAGATACATTACAGTATTAAAATAAAACTACACGACTTGGCACCACGTACTAGTTCCGCTGCTATCAAACAACTCATGTAAAAATACGGAGAGGTGTTGAAGTGTGTTAAAGAGTAACTTCTTCCCAGGACTTCGCAACCGCGTTCATGTGGTAAGTGTGCGTCCGACAAAATCAATTCCCTCTTACTTGACACTCCCAAGCAGAAAACCTAAACAAACTTAAAGACCAAGGTGTTACATATTCTCAACTAACACTGGTCACGTTGAAGACTCCTACGTGCCAATACTGTGATCGCCCGCTACACCACGGAAAACCTTGCGCAGTGGCTACTAAGGAACTTCCACCTGTTACGACCACAGCCGATATACAACCGTCGTTACTAAACTACAACCGGTCGTTAAGCCAACTACTGCAGACCAGGCAGCAACAAACACCAGCTCATCAACGATCGAACCCAGTACCACTAAACCATCTACCATTACCAACAACGAAGTAACAACAATTACACCAAATACCTCCAAATCAACAACCAACACCACCAATAAAGAATCAAATACCGATGAAGAAGAATTTACAACAGCGACCCATAAGAACAAGAAACAAACAAAAACATCTGCCAGTGAGCATCATGAATGACGACATGGACGTGAACGAAAATGCGAGAGAAGACGGACAGAATGACCCCCAAAGTGCGGCAGATAACGCACCTGATATTTCACCACCAATTAAGAGGATCGCAACATGCAGCAACCAGCTGCGTCAACAAGACGCGATGCACACATGAAGGTTAATTTTAATTCTTCCATATTGTAAGAATAATAAAAGACCCACGGCTCAGTTATGCTGACGCATTGAGCCGTGTCAAATAAACAAGAAGAAAAAAAGGTTTCATAGAAGTCTTGTATTGTTATTTGTGCAGTAGCTTAGGTAATTGTCTAGTTGAGACAAGAGTCTTTTGTGAACGAGATCTGTTTTGAATGAGGTTTTTGGCTAAATTGGTGTATCTTGGCATGAAGACTGAATCTCGAAGCAGAAATTGAAAATGTTTCATTAAAGGTGATTTAACTGGAGAAAAAGTAGCACTAAATACAAATATGTATTTGGTAGTGCCTTATAACGCTAGTAACAAGGACAGTGATCTGTCATGGATGTTATGCAGCAACGACAGTGAGATGCGCTTTGCCGAGAACAGGGATCCGAAGCGACGCAAATCCGCGGTGAATGCACCGTACGAGTAGTCGAATCCGCCGTCGGAAGTGCAAACAAACTAGTGATTCACTCGTTTACCCAGTTTACTCAAACATCCTATGCTATGAGTAGTAGCAAGTCGATTGGGCGGCAGCGAAGTCGGACAGCACACATAAGCGAAGAAGCGTAGGCACATTAGGCCGTAGTATTTTGTTTATTAAGCCACATCGCTCTTATACGGGCGCCCGATTTCATTGCCACTAAGTTGGCTTAGAACTAGCCATAGGCCCTATGTTTGAGTAAACCGACCAAATGAGTGGATCGCAGGTTTCCTTGCACATCCGAATGTGAGTTTGCCTTCAGCTCATCTGGCAGATACTCAGCGGCATTGCACCGCCTCGGATCCTTGGCCTTGGCCATGCGGCCAGGCCACACCGAACTAGTGGTTTTGCTGCATAACATCACTAAGCAGAACACTATGTTATGCATATTCGGTTTATTTATACCAAAATACGTCAATTTGACAAAAAACCGCATCAAAAATGAACCTGTTTCACTAGTCTCTAAACTAGGCAATTACCGTACCTTATTAAGGGAACTTGGTCGTATTTAAACTGCCCTATCACCAACGTGATATGTTATTCAATACAGAATATTATGTTATGACATTTATAAGTCACAAAATTTTATGGTTGTCAAATAATTGGGTGTCATATCATATTCAAAGTTATTCGTATTGAGTATACCCATTATATGATGTAATGGCCGTAAGAGGAGATAAGCAACTCCCCCGAAAACGGCATAAGATTATCTTGGGTGCGCCAAACCGCGCGCGTTCTCAGCTTAACACAATGTTTAAAAGTCGACCAATTAATCAACATTCTGCTTTTCGTAGATGTACTTTTATCCATATCCATGGGACAGTAGAAAGTTGTACATTCGTAGACTACCTGCTGGACGTAAATTCCAGGAAACAATTATATATCAAGTGCTACTAAGCATTAACGGTGCTTTTATGTGAAGAATCCTGGTTTTTTTAGTAACCACTCACGTTTATTGTTCCAATTTCGAATTTTTAGTGCAGACTCTATGTATGTGATATAACAAATTTTAATGTAAAAATTCTATTAGGAGAGTTGACCTTCGCAACGTATTCAATTATTCAAGGTCCATCTCGGCAAAAAATTTGGATTGATTACATTACAATCGTCCTTCGGTAATACAGAAAATTTTGAACATATATTTTATGTTCTTGAACCTCCTGTTGGAAGCTCTGAATTTAATTTATAGGGACTTGTTTTAGCAGATTGTATCGTTGCATTGTTTTGATAATCAAAGCTTTTACTTACAGGAGTAAATTCTGTGGAAAAAATTCAGCACCGTTATCTCCACCGAATATCTAGGGATTAACTAAACCAACAATCATAACTCGTCCAACAAAACCGTAAACTTATTTCCCACTTCAAATAAAACCGTAATTAGACAATATTTTAGTTGTAGGCAATGAATAAGATGTGAGGTTTGATTGATAATTCTAGCCAAACATTTAAAAAGGTCCTATCTGCAAAATGTAAATATTGAGAAATTTTTTAAAGAAGGTTTTACCAGATTAATTGTAATCCTATTTAGAAAATTGATACTATTTTATTTCGTTTGAATGCGCATATTGCTTCTACTTGTATACCTCACAAAAAATACTGTTCAGTTGTTATACTACACCGAAAGTCAAAAGAATTAAGTGATATCTAATTTTGTGGCCAGATTGGCCCCATTGTACACTCAAAAAATACCTCACATTCAAATTACGTGAAAAATCCTGCAGATTGATTTTAAGCGTCAACCTCAATGATTCATATGACATCGATGACTATTAAGTGAAAATCCCCTTAAATCAATTAGATCAACACGTACAATTTATGTGATTTTTGCAAAAGTCAGAAAAGGTAGAAATTGATTAACCAAATACGTTTACGGCCAATTTCTTTCGAAAACCGCTTTTCATCCAAGTGAAGAAATTGGCCTTTAGATAAATCGCTTTATTAGTAAAATTTTCGATATGGGTTTTCCCTATATTTTCAACTTGGATCGGTAAAAGGTACGAAAACGGCAGTGAATGCGTTTTTTCCTTGATCTGGTTTAGAATTACAGATTCGCCATACGCAATCAGCATCAAAAGTTTGAATACTGCTAATCAATAAAAATATATAAGCTTTTGTCTTTTACAAAAATTAAATGTGAGCTTCTTAATATATGTTCTAGATTTTTGTGCCCGCATATGCCCTTTTCAATATAGTCTCTGGATTCTCTACTTTGATTATAAAATAGAATCTGTTTGCCAATCGTAGACTTCCACTACCTGCACCGAGGAAAAAGTACTTAAGAATTTCATAAGTCTCGACTTATGAACCAGTACAATTTTGATTCCATTACACGCTTATGCATTACATAAGCATGTATATGAATTTCATAAGTTCGCCTTATAGAATTCATACACGTGTCTTAAGATTATTATAAAAATGTTATTGTGAAAATGCCATAAGGCCAAACAAGTGACAACATTGTTGGATTTAGTTTTAGTCTGGTGCTCTGCTTCCAATTAGTAGCAAATAAATGTAAGTTATTTTTTGTTTATTGATTATTGTTTCAATTATTTATGTTATTATTTTGCAGCATCTCAATGTAGTGAAATAGCAGAAGTTTCAACCGTAGGTGTTTAGCCAATTTCGAGGAAACATCTAGCATCATAACAAGTGATTTTTTTAACTGGAGCCTTCTAAATATAAGTGTGGTTATGTTTATTTTCATCTAATTTAAGAAAATACATGTGTAGAAATGAATAAAAAATGTTTTCTTATTTATTTTTCCTATCAGGTGCATATATCGCATACACGAATCTCATAATAATTCTCTTTTAAATTTATATCTTAATGCGATGATTAATATAATCATATTCGTATAAAGGTCATAAGAATGTCCAAGGAATTTCATAAGTATTTCTTATGAAATCCGTAAGTGATTTGATGGCCATTTTCCTCGTTAAACCATAAGACAAACTTATAATTTTCATATGAGATACTTGTGGCGCAAAGTCATAAGCGATTCTTATAGATTTCAATAGTTATTTTTCCTCGGTGTGTAATTATACCTACACTCAAAAAAATCATAACGTTCAAATTACGTGAAAAGTCCTGTAGATTGATTTTCGATGCCAATCTCAATGTTTCATATGGCAACGACGAATTTCAAGTGAATATCATCTGAAATCAATTAGGTCAACATGTACAATTTATGTGATTTTTGCAAAAGTCAAACAACCTACGTGAATTTCCGATGTGAAAAATTTAAAACTCAAGATGGCGTAAAGCACACAACAGCAAGTACTGTAGAATATTGAAAAACGTACGTTGACCAGACAGTCATAACTGCGAGAAGATTAACGATTAATTCGAGGATTTGTCGTATCAGAGCATTCCGTCGGAACTGAAAGAAATTAAGCGACGTGGCCAGAGCGCTTCCGGATAATTGATTCAGGTAATTTATTAGCAAGAGCAAAATTATTAATGGTTGATTTCACAAAAAAGTTGCAGAATTTCAACTTCTACCAACTTCAGCAAACTGACAGGAAAACACAAGATATCTTTAGATGATAATATCTCACCAAGAATAATTAGCCTGTGGATAAAAGCATTCATTGGATTTGTTCTGGTACACACTTCGTTCTCCCAGTTGCACCGGAGCAAATAAAACTTCCCGGTCTTACCTATTCCGGAACCGGTTCAAAGTCCTGAATGAATTCCAGTTCAAATGCTAAAGCCAATTCCGGCTCAATCAATTGTTGCATTTGGTATGGAACCCATTCAGGATTCTGAATCGATTTTCGAATGACTAGATTGGGTTGCTCATTTTCACTACGGTTTGCTACAAAAAAAAGAGAAGAGAATACACGGACAAATTGCTCACTGTTTGCTACTTACAGCTTCTCCCGGTACTTTTGGGGTCGATTTTTTCACTCTCGTATAACTTTAAAACCAGGTTTAACGCACCGATAAACTTGCTTTAAATGTTAAGCGAGGATGAAGAAATGGGTTCTTAATCGACAAAAGCAATGAGATTTTCAATATTGAAAACAAAAATCTTAAGCGTTTTTTCAAAACGTCATATCTGCAATGAGTTACTCTCTTTGCTTACTTTCTCTTTCGATTTTTACGGTGTCACTATAACACTTTTCACTTATTTTACAGTACAGATCGAAAGACGGTGGTTTAAACTAGCACATTATGCAAAGAGTTGAGAGATAAATGTTATAGTGACCGAATTATTAACAGAAGACAAAGTAAACAAAGAGAGTAACTCATTGCAGATATGACGTTTTGAAAAAACGCTCAGGAAATCTGTGAAAAGGTCATAAGGGCAACTGAGAGTCTCCTTGTTTGCTTTTTCTTAACTCAGTCACAAGCACGTTTGCTCCTTAACTCTTATATAACATAATATTTTGATTGTACATGAAAATCAATACAGCGAACTTCTGCATTTCTTTTTTTCTTCTACTTTCCGAATACGTAACGTAAATGCGGTCTAATGCACATCTTGTCTACATTTAAGAGCATTATCATGCTTATAATGTGTACTAGTTGCGCTTTGGCCACGCACTCCAAAAATAGGAGAAAAATGAAAGACGCTAGTTCACTATTTCGATTTTCAACTGCTACTCGACATCGAAGTATTCAGATATATACTGAAACAATAGTGGAATTAAAGATAAAACAGATAACGGCGTAATAATCAGATGAGAAAGTAAATAGACGATCTCATTTGCACTTAGGACCATTTGACATGTTTGTCTAGATATGGTAGAATGTGCCCTTTTTACTATGGACTCTGGAGTATCTACTATGTGTTTACGTTTTCTTTTCGCTATTTACAAACTGAATCAATACTTTCCCTTTAAAAATGCACGCTTCCAGGTTGCTGAAATACGAAGGGACTTCAAAATGGTTTGGTGTGGTACAACTTGAACGGGCATGTAAGAAACAATCCTGGAGCAAGCGGCTGAAGCATAATAGAAAGACGTTGCCGTTAGATCATCCCGGATTAATACAAAATCAGGTACATCGAAACAAACAATGGATAAATATCTTGAGCAGATAGGCACGCAACAGTAGGAAGATGCATAGGACAACTCGTTTGATTTGATGATGATTGGTGGAAAAAGCTAAGCTGGCGTTGGTACAATTCGTTGATTATTTCTACTATCACTTGATATATCTATCCGCATCACGTAAGTTCTTTCAATGTTACATTTTAAAATTCTAAGGCGTAATCTTTTGCTTTTTATAGAAGTAAGAATTGGATGTTAACGCTATGAATAAAGCCTCTCGAACGTTCGTTTCTACGTCACAACAAGCCGTGCTTCGATTGAAATCCTGTTGGTCTATTTCATGTCTACTCAAATTATTGGCTGGAAATCGTACCCAGCGACTTGGAATGCGCAGTACATATTTACACGTGATGATGTGACGAGCTAAATTTATAAATAAATAGAAAACAAACTACAGATTTTTTTTCGAAAACCAGTGAAGTACATGCAATAATGATAGATCTTAAAAACAAGTACAAAATTTAATTTACGAACTTATACTATTTTTTCGATTATGACGATAACGACTAAAAGTTGCTAGTTATTAATCTATTTTAAACATTCATTTAAATTGTCTCGGGTACTGAAGATTGTGTTCTACTGATTTTAATAAGAATATATAATTAAGAGGAAGAAATAATTTTGGATTAAAAGCGATAAGGAGTACAAAGTAAACATATAATCTATTCAAAACATATCACATTTTTCCTTTTATATATTTCATAGGTAAATTTTATCTAAAAATCTTAAAAAAATTGGTATCGCGAATTATAGACATTGCCAAATACTAAAGCAATAATTATTTTCCTGGCAGGTAAATGTTATGTGAACTTCCATTGATCACTAGACTGTTCATAAAATAACTTCTAACGAATTACCCTATAAATATCAAGTCCACAGCATATAACATCTAACAGACTTTACACTAACTACCATCTTATTAGCAGGTGATTGTAATCTGAAAATCCTTTGAATGTTATTTGAGAAAACACATAAATTATGCTGGATTATGTATTAGATGCAGATTATATGACAGCCATATAAAAACTACGTGAAATGTAGAGTGGAAAATAATCACATAATCGTAAGCGTAAGCTAGTTTTATATCAAGTATTTTATGAAGACAAAATTTTCCTTTTTTCTTGTAGAATGAAGAAGTAGATGATGACGCTGAGATGGGAAACCCTCAAACCTTGGACGAAAAGGACTTCGAAAAAGTACTTCCGTCGAGTGTCATAATCGGTCGACGTTCGTTGTTCCAATACTACAAGGAGCGCCTTAATCCAAGCCCAGTGGTGAAGAAGTGTACTCACTGGCCGAATATCATGTCCAGCCAACAGCAATGACTCGGATTAGCTGGGACAAGTATATATTTGTTTAGTTCGGCAAGTGATGCATGATTTGCAAAAATAGGTCGTTAACGATACTGTTTTCCCTCAACTCGCCTGTGCTAAATAATCCTGGAAATGATTTGTCGTCGAAATTTCTTCTCTTCTATTGCCTTCAAATACCGTTAGATGTTAGTGCGTCTAATGGCGTTAGTATAAAATGGTACAAAGCTGTCCGTAGACGAAGTAACAGTAATTTTTGAGCCGGAATATAGTAATTTAGTGTAACTGATTAACTTAAGGTTATAAGAAATACAAAATAAAATGTTTCTAATCAATGGACATACACTACTATTCTATTTAAACATATCATATTATTCCTTTTGAATCATCCAATTATGTATACTTTATCAAGAAACCCTTGATTTTGAGGATTGTAGATGCCACCAAATACTTAAATAATAATTACTTGTTTACCAAATAAATGTTACGTGAAATTTCACTGATTGTCATTAACGCTTTCAAGTAAGACCTAATGATATACAGTATAAAAATCAACTCAACAACATATAGAATCTGGTAGACTTTATAATAACTACCATCTTATTAGCAGGTGGTTGTAATATGGAAATCCACTGGAAGTTATCTGAAGAGCACGTAACTTTTATTGGATTATGTACTAGATACAGATTATAGGGTAGTCATGTAAAATTTACGCGAAAAGTAGAGTGGAAAATAACCACATCACTTTTCACGTAGCTTTAATGTGCAATATTTTTTGAGTGTGCGTTGTAAAATCAGATTGGCCCTGTATATGTACATTACATTACATCGACACGATAAAAACATATGCAATTAAACATCTTTCATGTGCGTTCTCATGTTGAAAAGTAAAAGAAATGATTTCCCTTTGAATTTCACATGAAAATCCATTAAAAAGCATTTCATGTAGTGTTTCAAATTAAATTCAAACAAATTCCAATACATATTGTAGACAAAATGCTAATTATCTGACATCTCACTAACTGACAATTATATGCAGCACATTACCCCATGAAGAACATTATCTGGGATCAGGAATGTCTCTTATTGCCGACCAATGCTGGTTTGTGTTCTAGTTGAAAAACACTCCCCCGAAAGAGCAACTGCGAGCCGTGAAAATGTATATGGGCATGCAATATTCCAAGGAATGGAGAAACTCTACATTGACACAGAATTGCATTTGTTACCTACTTTACTCTGGCGAAACTATTGTCGTTTTTCATTGAAAATTTTACCTGGATCCTGGTCCGATACTTCCGAATCCCCGTCAATCCGGCCAGCTGAGGTGGTCGTACTTTCGACGAATTTTTCAGCTTCTATAAGGTGCTGAAAAAATACGAAATGTATATAAAAAATAAAAATATATATTAATATTAAAAAACTTACCTGCTTTATTCAAAACGACGCGGAGGCAAACGAAGCACAACACTTTTTGCGTTGCGAACAAAATGGCCGAAACAGAGCCCACACTGTACGAATACTACCACATACTAGGCGCAGGCGAAAATTAAACGTCATAAAGTCAATCGGGCCAATCGAGTAGATCGAACACTGCTAAAATCGAGCATTCGAGTAAGATTTGATTCCGCATTCCGTTTAAAAGGTAATGTGGGATGTATGCTGCGATCTGTCAAAACTGGATCAAGTACGCCGCAAGGCAATGATGATGATGGTACGACAGTAAATAACCACAACAAAACAGCGACACGGACTTATAGGGAATGGCCAGAGATGCCAGATTTGCAGACAAGTCTGCAAATTCGCAGACTTTTAATTTAAGCTGCAGATTTTTTCGATGATGCAGATATTTGCAGATTTTCTAGTTTGGTTGCAGATATTTGCAGATTTTTTAGTTTTGTTGCAGATATTTGCAGATTTTTGAACATAAAGGCTTTTGGTTACACTAGCTTTCCTGACATTTTTTGTTCTTCCCAGACTTTAAAAATTATTATTGCAGACATTTGAAAAAAGTACCTGGCATCTCTGGGAATGGCGATTTTCGGCCGTTTTATTGGCAAGTATATCGTTAATGATAGTTTTTTCTTTACTTTTAGGTATGTTGATATTATTGACGATGGAAAATAATTCAAGGAAAGCACAACTAATTACGAGGAACACAGAGCTGGTGGAATCAAATGGAAAATAGCAGTCGGAAGCTGTTAAATTTTTATGATTCGGTGAAAATAAAGTGTGTCTCCCGTTTTTCGATTGCAGCCGGCGTTCGGAAAAAAGACTAGTGGCTAGTGGTTGTGGTTGAAATTTATCCCGGTTTAAGGTGAGCCGCTGGCCATATACCGAGGCTTTTCCCGTGAAGGTCCTCCAGTTCGTACGAGGAGGATCCAATCTTTATTTTGACCCGGCAAGGGAGAAACTGGCGACCGTATTTCGCGTTATACGCGTCGCTTGCATTGGATTGCTTCATGTTTCTTCTGTAAACAAGTTGCCCTTGCACGAACGATTTTGCAAAAATACGGTGACGAAGGTTGTAACGATGACGTGACGATTCGTGTGCCTTCTGAAGGTTAACGCTTACCAGGTCATAGATGCTGCTAAACATTTGTTTTCGACGATCGACTTGCTGCTCTGGGGTAAGTGATTCATCATGACGGGCCAGTTTATGGTCCGTGTCGTGTTCGGACAGTTCGTGACCGTGCGTGATAAAGTACGGTGTACAGCCTGTCGAAGAGTGAACACTAGTATTTAGAATCACTTCGATTTCTGGCAATCGCGTATTCCAGAGCCGCTGATCATCTTTAACATATGTTCGGATAGCAGCATTAATGGTTCGGTTTACTCTCTCTACCGGATTCGCTTGCGAATGGTATCGAGAGTTTAACCAATGTGAAATCTTGTAACGGTCTAGTAGCTCTTTGAATTCCTTCGAAAGGAAACTACTGCCGTTATCGCTTATAACGATTTCGGGTACAGAATTTCGATGAAACCACTGTTCTCGCAGGACAGTGCACAAAGTGGAACTACTGATTTTCTTCATAGGATGAATCATAACCCATTTGGAGAAGTAGTCGGAAATCACCAAAATGTGCTGATTTCCTCGACGACTGCGGGGAAGTGGGCCGATGAAATCCACTGAAATTATTTGCCATGGGCGTGTGGCGAGTTTCATGTTGCCCATCGGTGGGTTAACTGAAACTGATGCAGCTTTCACCTCCTTACAGGCTCCGCATTTCTGTACATACTGCCGAATTTCTGAAGCCATTTTCGGCCAGTAGTAACGCTGACGGATGCGAGCAAGGGTTTTCCCGGATGAAAGCAGTCATCATGGCACTGTTGTAGAATCTTGGGGATCTCTTCAGTCGTCGGTATCGACTTCCACTCGAAACGTTGGTCGTACGGACAGTCTGGTACCGAAATAAACTTGTAGAGCCGTCCGTCCTCAACCTTGAAGTCGACGTAACGGTCGGGTTCGCCAAGAACCTTTTGCATAGTGGAATAATGCCAGGATGACGCAGACGAATCGTTGATTGCAGCTACGCTTCTAGAAAGCGCGTCTGGAACAACATTGTCTTTGCCTTTACGGTGTTTGACGGACATGTCGTACTGCTGTAGATTCAGCGACCATCGACTGCACCGAGATCCCACCTTCCATTTTGTGTTTAGAATGTGAGTCAGAACAGACGAGTCGTTGATGAGCGTGAAGTGATAACCTTCGATGTACCCGCGAAAAGCATCAATAGCTAACATCGCCGCCAAGGCTTCTTTTTCAGCCGCGTGGTAGTTTTTCTGGGGAGTCATTAACTTGTGCGAGTAATAAGATATGACGCGCTCTTGGCCGTTCTGTTCCTGGGTTAACACTCCCGCAACGGCAACGTCACTAGCGTCGGTCTGTACCGTAAATTCTCGCGAAAAGTCAGGACTTCCCAGAATAGGCGACGAGATCAGACGTTCTTTGATATCGCAGAAGGCAGCTTCAGCGGCATCGTTCCACTGGATCATCTTGGACTTCGTCTGAAGTAGATTTGACAAGGCGGCTGTTGCTCCGCTGAAGTCCTGTATGAACCTCCGGTAATAATTCGCCATTCCTAGGAATCTTCTGAGCTTCGTTATCGAGTTTGGTCGTTCATACTCGACAATCGGCCGAATTTTGTCGGGATTTGCTCGCAAACCGTCTGAACTCAGAAGATATCCCAGAAAGGGAATCTCGGATACCCCGAATCGTGACTTGTCCAAGTTAATGCTGAGGTTGGCAGTCCTCAGCCGATTCGCAACTTCTTGCAAAAGTTGCATATGCTGCTCGAACGTTTCGGTTACAATGACGATATCGTCAAGGTAAACGAAAACGTACGGCTCTAGCGCTCCATGACCGAGAACGGTGTCCATCAGTCTGGCTAACGTTGCTGGACTGTTTATTAACCCGAATGGCATCCGGGTGTATTGGAACAGACCCTTTCCCTGTACACTGAACGCCGTATACTTTCGCGAGCTCGCTTCGAGAGGCACCTGCAGAAAGGCTTCTGACAGGTCAATCGTAGAGAGGTACTTCGCTTTAGGCAACTGACCGAGTATCCGACCGGGGTGTGGCAAGGGATAGGCGTCCCGCACTGTCCGTTCGTTTATCTTCCTCGCATCTAAACAGAGCCGAACTTTGTTGGGTTTAATCACTGAGACACAGTTCAAGGACCAGGAAGAATTGCTTCTTTCCGAGATCCCCTTATCTAGCAATCTCTGGAGCTCGATTGCTACCAGCCCTTGTGTTTTAGGTGACATGACATACGGAAACTGGCGGACTGGAGGCTTATCTCTCCACTCCTCTTTCAGCACGATACGGTGCTGTGCGCCAGTGGTCAGTGTCAACTCTCCGTCACCAGCCGCTAGAAACATCGACTTGATTCGCTCAACCTTCAGTCTTTCTTCCTCGGTTAGAGTCGAGTCTGGCTGAGATTGGTCGATCTGAGCAACGTTTCCGTTCTCTAGTGATGGCATCGTCGGTTGTATTTGGAACTTTCTCCAAAAGTCCATACCGCAAATACACGGAATTAAAAGATTCGCGACAACCAATGTAGGGACAATTCGAATACGACCTTGAAAAAGAAAGGGTAACTGTGCTTGACCTTTGATCTCAAGAGGGTCACCGCTGGCCGAGCGAAGCGCTACATTCCTCGACGGGCGGTTTAACCTTTTGGTTTTCAACTGGGAGAAAAACTTCTCGCTTACGAGAGTGTGGTTACTTCCACTATCAAGGAGGGCTCGTATCGCCATCCCGTAAACTTTTACAGGGGCGTAGGGTCGATTATCGTTGGGGAATGGGTAAACAATTTGACATACATCGACGGACCTTTCGTACAAATTCGAGGCTGCGGGCTCCCAGAAAGGTGGAGGGCTCCGCCGACTGTGAAACATTTACGCGTTCGGGGGTTGCGGACGGCGATTTTCGTTCGCTCGAGATCCGTTTTTTAGACAAAACGGGCAGAAATTGGTAGGGAATCCACGAAGGCCACAGTTCGCGCAAAGAATACCGCGCTGCTTGTCACACATTGCCATGTGGTTGCCAACTCTACCGCAATTGAAGCAAGTGTTTATCGGCGGAGGGTTATGCCTGTTTAAAACCTCCTCTAGGGTAAGTTGGGGACGAACGGAGGTAGCAGACGGCCCTGCTTGTGGTTGGTTTGAAGTATGCGACGGTCCTGAAGATGGGTGGGAATTCGAAAATCTCTGGTTGTTTTGAGCAGAAGACGGACCTGATCGATTCGAAGAATCTTGAGTATAGGACTGGGTATTGTTATTCCTATTTTGGTTGTGATGTTGCGAAACTGCTGCTGTAGTTCCGTCAGACAGTTGTGGCTGAGATTGTTACTGGTTATTCTTTTCCTTCTTCTTTCCTTTCTTCTCTTGTACTTCAACGGTATTCACCGTCTTCTCGGTCCCGAAAACTTTGTTGTAGGCCGAGAAGTTCAACGAATCTAACTTCTGTCCCGAGGCCACAAGTGTCTGCAAATCTACAATCGGAATGAACGCTAACTGTCGCTTATAGTCAACGCGCATATTCTGCTGTAAGATTTGGATTTTTTCGTAATCTGGAATCTGTTCGCTCATACTGCGAAACAGTTTTTCCATTTCGAAATAAAATTCGTGGAAAGACTCGTGTTTCTGCTGACGTCGCTGATAGATTTTCATCTTTATAAGCGCGTCCAGATCAGGATGCATGTATGTACGTCTTCGAACACCAAGTGTTGCCAGTTCAGAAGCCTGTTCGGGGACCTTTGAGTCATGTACCACTTTAAGGCTGACCCGGTGAACAAGTGTATGGCTGATTCGAACAACTCTCTTTCTGAAATCTGCTCAGCATGACTCAGTGCTTGGACGAGCTCTAGAAACTCGTAAAGCTTTAGACCTTGATCATCTCCACTGAACTTTCCAATGTTCCACTTTGAAACAGGCAAAGTGTGTCGATGATGATACGGAACTGAGTACTGATTATGAAAAATTGGGTTTTGTATTGATGTTGGATTATGGACTGACTGCGAATATTGCGGTGCAGTTTGGTACTGTGGGTATCGAATTCTATCCGGTAATGGCTCTGGTCCCAAATTTCTATTAGAAGTTTGTGAGAAAATGGGAAAATCTGTATTATGAAGAGAATGATGGATAGGGTTATTTGTGGTATTTTGTTGATTTCTGTAACTAGTTATTTGCGGAGGGTACAAAGGAGAAGAATTAAAAGAATTTGAATTTTGAAAGTGGGCTCGGGGTAGATCAGGGTCAGAAAGAGTTTGTGTACCTACATTCTTTCCTTCTTTGATTTTTTTAAGTTCGGACTCTAAATCGAATATTCTGGCTTGTAGAGAATGGGTCCACTCCAGATCCTCCATACTAAGAAAGGACCTTCGGGGTCTCGGTACTGGTTCATCATGTTGACCTTCCGGATCGCATACTGCATCATACGGGTTTGAAGGGATAACAACACCATTATTTTCATAGGTTCCTGCGGCTCCCGGAACTAATGCTTCTGATTTATTTTGCAATCCCTCTACCATCTCCACCAAATCCACCAGCATATTCTGTAGATTACTGTGTAAGTTTGGTGATCCTCGCGAATTAGTCAGGATTACAGCGACACGTTTACCAATGTGCAATAAACGTGCCAAAAATTGGTTTTTGATTGCCTCCTCATCACTATTTTCCAACATTTGCCTAATTTCCGAAAATTTATCAACACATATTGCCATTTCCCTACCCTCATCGCCTTTAACTCTGTAAGTAGCATCTACTTAACCTTCTTTTTCCAACTTCAGTGTGTCTCGGACCCATTTCCGCTTTCGTGACAAACTGTGATCTCCGGTCAACACAACAGAACGAGACACCAATTCATGGTCGAGCTCGTTATCTTGCAAATAATCAACCCTCATCCCATAATACCATTCATCAATCATTGCACTTGCTTGATCAAAAGTAATTCGGCTAGCAGCCATTTTCGTTCAATATACTGATTTGACGAAAAAAAAATTTACATTAAAAAATTACACTACCAACAATATGACACTTCACCCTATACTGAAAATATTACAACATCAATTTACATAACAACAAACAACAATTTCCATAATACATAACAAATATGAATTGGTGGCGACAATTCACTGGTCTACCGTACCCGTTTCAACACTGTTTTCGCATGTTGTTTTGATCACTTGAAGACAATTTCTACCTAGAATTCTACTTTGTGACTCCGTTCTGTTACTGTGAGCGATGGTGCTATTGTACAGTTTATCATCACTCGCAAAAATCGGAAAATTCACTAACACTCTTTTCAATGAAATGATTTTGGATCACTTATCAATCCGACGACTTCGCGATTATTGAAGTGAACGTTAGTTTACTGAAATTTCTCCGGGAGACCGTTCGAAAAGGGGATTTACTTTTGGTCTAGAAAGCAAATCACCTTTTCTTGATTTTGCGTTGGGCGCCAATTGTTACGACTTGGTTTACGACTTCTACGCGGACTCACACTTGGGTCGTTTTCTGCGGTCTCCAGGAGAATTTCACTTGGGCGGACTATCAACCCTAAATACGGTGGTCTCTGGGCAAAGTAAACACTTCTAAACACAAAATAGCGGACTAATTCACTTCAAGGACGTCACTAATTATACAAAAACAGCTTATATAGACAAGACCTTACATTTTATTTAGACAGACACAAAATACTTGCGCATATTACAATTAATTCCACTTCAGCTGTGTGGAATATCGTTGCGGCCGGGACGAACGTTGGTTGACTTGCTGCTGCGATGGGTTTCCGGGGACTGGGTGATGACGAACTGGTACTGGAACAACAGACGAGTGTTCAGAACGGGTGCTTCCGTCCGTCGGGATCCAGATGCGGCGGCAACTCGGCCGTGTAACGTGTGGCCTGCGTTTCTAAAATGGTCCGGGGGTGGTACAATGGCTCTACACTTTCCCGAATTACTTCGCGCACTTTTCGACACCTATTGTGGCATCATTTGACCAATAGTGCACTCGCGTCGCTTGTGGTTTTTTTCTGGCCTTTGCCAGCAAAACACTATACTGGGATCCTAAACCGTACCGAAAAATAACGGGTGGATCGTTCTTCGGATCTGTCTGATCCCACTTTTTGCGCAAACTACAAAACGGATGAAACGCACAGTCCCGGTATTGCGATGGGACGACGCTGCCGCGGTTCTTCACTCCACGGACCGAACTTCTTAATTCTTCTTGTTTTCGACGCGGGAAGCCCTTTTTATCTCCCCCGTGCCCCGGAAACCATCTCCACTCGCGATCGATGACCTTTTCTCGTATACAGCGTAGCAGGGGAAAACGTTGTTTTCAAACATGTATGGGTTGGTGCCCCGATAAAAAGTTTATTTGAATTTTTAGATCGGATTGGTTGCATGCATAACCTTTACATTGTATAATTTTCACAAAATAAACAAATGAACAAAAAATGTAAATAAACTATCTGACATATAATATAAATAATAAATGGTAAATAAATGGTGTAAATAAATCAATATGGAATAAATAAATAAGTAACAGGGAAATAAATAAATAACAAGCAAATAAATAAATAAATAAATAAATAAATAAATAAATAAATAAATAAATACTGACGGGCACCAACCGAAGACTACTAAACATGAAATAAACATCCTTCAAACATGTAAACATGGAAGCTATGACATTAATTTCACATTTAGACATTTACTGACAATATTTACAAATATAACAAAATTTCTAGAGGTCTATATTTAGCTGGCCCAGGGACCACGGATTTATTGTGACCAACGAAACACAGGTCACAACCTCAGAAACTAATTCCAGCTTTTAGTGAAGAAGACCACATACTTCTTACAAACGAAGAAAAAACTCGAAAACTTGCTCAGCAGTTTGAGAGCGTCCATAATTTTAATCTCAACTTTGTAAGTCCTATTGAAAACGAAGTCTTACAAAAATATGAAAACGTTTCAAATCAAGTATTGTCTCTAGACGAGATTGTTGAAACAAACTATGATGAGATCAAATCCATCATGAAAAAATTACAAAATATGAAAGCTCCAGGTTATGATGGAATTTTCAACATTCTTCTTAAAACCCTTCCCGAAATCACCATGAGATATCACGTCAGGTCAAAATATTCAACAATTAGCATACTTCCCTGAGAGATGAAAAATGCCAAGGTTATTCCTATTCTGAAGCCAGATAAAAATTCAACAGAACCATCCAGCTATCGACCAATTAGTTTACTCTCTTCAATTAGTAAATTATTGGAAAATATCATCATAACTAGAATGATGTCACATATCAATGAGAATTCTATTTTTCTTCCCGAGCAGTTTAGATTTCGTATTGGAACCAACTTGTGAGAGTAACTAACATGATAAAGGCAAATATCTCAGAGGACTATTCCACTGGAGTTGCTCTTCTAGATATCGAAAAAGCTTTCGACAGTGTTTGGCACAAAGGATTAATTGCCAAAATGTGGCATTTCAATTTTCCAATTTACACAATAAAGATAATTCAAAATTATCTAATCCAGCGGTACTTACAGGTATCTTATCAGAATTGTAAATCTAATAATCTAATCCGTTAATGCAGGCGTCCCTCAAGGGTCAAGCGTCGCACCAATCCTATAGCTTAGCTTAGTTGACCGTCCGTGAGTTTCCCGTGATTGATCAAGTAGTACAGCATACACAACGTGCAACCTAAAGAGACTAAGATCATAGTATTATCAATAACGTAGATGGCCATGCCCATGCAGGTCAATTTTGGGATGGGAAGGAACACTCTGCATCATTCACAAGTGTCGCAGGATAGAATTGGTGTCAGTAGGTAGGGAAATAAATCAGAATATGGTAGATGTAGATATTGTGATTTAGCTAAGTACTCACGCGCTTTGTCTTTTCGTTTTAGATCTAAGTTTTCAGGTGCGCGACCTCCAGTAAAAATATGAATGCCGTTCGAATAGGCATTTTAATAATTATTCTTCCGCGGGGCTTACATAAAAGGATAAAGCCGCGTGGAATATAAAAGAAGTATCTATTCATTTATAGACAATATGATCTTAGCGATATGTACGAAAGTCGCTCGCGATCAATTTCCGAAAATTCGAAACGAGCAATTTAAACTCCGAACAGCCGGCCATCGGGAGTATTGCTTATTATTAACACTTCAAAGATCATTTCCAAAGTTTGCAGTACAAAGCAAGAGCACAAGAAGTATAAAAGATATCCCAAATGAATATGAAGAAATTCACTGCGAAATGTTAGTGACAAGTTGGCATCTCAACTTTCCCTATCAGACACGTTTCCATAATTGGGTTAAATGCCAAATTGCATATGACATGTTTCTTATGCGTAATAAATATAATAAACACAACGACAAGGACTGTTGATCCATCGGCGGCCCAGAAGAAGAATGGATGGAAGAAGAGCAATACTGGTAGAGACCGACTACCATATGAGCGGTTCAAACTCGAAAGAGTGACGCAGAGTACTACACTGGATGATTTTGAAGAGAGGACCAGGAGTGCGATTTTACGAAGTATTAGCTTCCGATGGCCCTACATTTTCTGACAGGGTGAAATTCTGGAGTGTTTACCACTGTTTAGGCTATTGTACAACCACCAGAAGAAACCTATAACGTTGGTACACAATCGGGAAAAGCGAATCAGAAAAGGTGACTATATGTCAGTGATTCACTCAATACAGAATGAATAAAGGCTATGACGCAAAACCTTAATGTCCAGGTCCAAGTTAAATCTTCGGTACGGAGCAATACCTTGACCTAGGAACTCCTAGCATGTCATTAGTCGCCTCTTACGGCATGGGAGCAGGTTCCCAGTGGTTCTATTCTTGGCTGAAATAGCGCAAAAAATTTTTTAGCCCGCCGGACATCACACGGCTTGTCAAGCGTCGCAACAATCCTATATAATATTTTTCCTCTGATCTTCCAAATCTACCCGCTTTTCTGTGATGATACTAACATCTCTGCCACAGGTAGCCTGAAAAAATGGAAAATTTGCACTAATGCTGCAAAAACACAATTGATTGTGTTAAACCACAGATAACCGATATTTAGACTAGAACAAAATTTCCTTAAAAACTTGTGTAAGCATTAAAATTGATAAACGTTGGAAATCCGTGTTTCACTATGGCCATCTACGCAACTGTTTGCTACATGTGTTTGACAGGCGCAATCCAACTGCATTGCATCAATCACTGCGCCACCTACAAATGTTTGCCAAATGTGTTCCAGACGTCTGATTCGTTCGGAATTGCAGTAGCGGGTATTTACACACAATTCGAATCGAGCCTAAACGTCTGTTATGTGCTTAAACCAAATCAACCATATGATTCAATTTGATGGTTTGAATTTTACGTGGTCAGATCGAGTTAAATACTTAGGTTTGATTTACTATGAAAAACTTACTTTTAAGGATCACATTGAAGGAATCCAAACAAAATGCAACACATATATAAAATGTTTACACCCTCTTATAAACAGGAATTCTAGGCTCTGCCTAAAGAGCAATCTATTAATTTATAAACAAATATTTAGATCAGCAATGCCAATTCGGGCAAGTTGTTGTCCCGCTAGGAAGAAAATGCTCCAAAGGATCCAGAACAAAATGCTGAAAATGATTTTGAAACATCCTAATTTCCGACAAAAATCGTTGCGATTACCAAACTAGTCTACCTTCATTGCACAAACATGTTATGAGGGAGGCAAGACTTGGCTCTCTGAGCGGCTGTTCGCCCATCTAAATATGGAAGCTGTTCTTCAATGTCAGCTTCTTTCACCGAACAGCCTAGATAAGCCGTGTAGTGTCGGTAGTGGTTGTTTCAACCGGCTAAGAATTACACTACGGACTACCTGTTCCAGTGGTAAAAATCTACCAAACAGGGAACCCCAATTCCATAGTGTCATGCGACCCGTGCTATGGGTAAAATTATTGAGGGGGTTTAAAACATTCTCAATGGCGAACGGAGCCTGGGAAGAGTTGGGCGAACTCCCCAGTATGCTGCATTACGCAGCGGAACGTTCACTCTACACACCGAAGTTTTTAATGTAGAAAACATTTAAGCTTTCAATATAGGGGTCCCGTTTCAAAATATCAGCTGCGGCGCCGCGTCAGATTTTGAACGTTAATAACTTTTATCATACTTAACAGAATGACTTGATTTTTAGGCCAATTTGTTGCAAATATGTTCCTCTGTGCTGTATTAAAATTTGAAGTATGTATAACATGCACTAATAACAAAAAATTAAAGTTTATTGTTTTTGTATTGTAGCATAACATGTAGCATGTAAAAATACTGTACTGTCACAGTGAAAATCAAGGTTTTGTTACTGTACATTTCAATTCGGGTAGTCGCATGCTTTTATTCGAACTATTTGGCAGCCTCCGTTGATTAACTGCATAAATCGATTTGTTTGTGCAGCTCCTTGCTAGTAGCAAACTAAATAGCCTTTATCAGCGCTAACAAATAAGACAAAAGAATTTAAATTTGTGAAAATCTTTTCCTTCCTTCTTTTCAAATCTGCAATATTCTTTGAAAATATTGTTGGAATGTTGTTATTGAAAAACTGAACATGCAAGTTTGCTAGCACTGGCCACTAGATTGAAGGCGATGGAAAGACAGAATATTCGTTTTGGTTATGCTAGTATTGGTAGCCGAACGGAAAGGAATGGCACGAAAACGAGCGAGAGTGCGATAGTAGTGCTTTCTCGTGTGTTCATATATAAATATTGGTCGGTCGGTTCTTCTCATCATTCGTATTCGTTCAAGCACTAGCAAGCAGCCAGTCCACCGAAGGAAAGCTGTTGGCGATGACGACGGTCGGAAAAAGTGCCCCAGCTACCGGTGACTCATCGCAACGCGATCAGGAACTGTCGCCCTGCAAGAATTTCGCCCCAGCTAAAGGGCAACAGAGCAACTAATCTGTAGGCTATCGTTCCAGCGTCTGGGTCGTGAGATTGTGCAGGACTGCAAAGTCGAGCTACGCTTACAAAGCTCAGTCGTAATGATGCCCCGAGAAGCCAACGATGCCTACTTGGTCGGTTTGTTCGAGAATGCAAAATAGTGCGCCAAGCGCATAACTTTCAGGCCAAATACATTAAACTGGCTCACCGTGTCCGCAGGGAGTGCGTCTGAATTATGCTCCTGCAATAAAACAATAAACGGTTCTTTACAGGACCAATTAATTGTGTTCTAATAAGAGTTAAACTGAAATTTACATTTTATGGTGTATAACAAAAATTTTTCAGAAAGCTATATAAGAAATATCTAAAACGAATGTGGGTGTTCCCCCACCATCCCATGGCCAGTATCAGCGCTAACAAATAAGACAAAAGAATTTAAATTTGTGAAAATCTTTTCCTTCCTTCTTTTCAAATCTGCAACATTCTTTGAAAATATTGTTGGAATGTTGTTATTGAAAAACTGAACATGCAAGTTTGCTAGCACTGGCCACTAGATTGAAGGCGATGGAAAGACAGAATATTCGTTTTGGTTATGCTAGTATTGGTAGCTGAACGGAAAGGAAAGGCACAGGAATGGCACGAAAACGAGCGAGAGAGCGATAGTAGTGCTTTCTCGTTTGTTCATATATGAATATTGGTCGGTCGGTTTTTCTCATCATTCGTTCAAGCACTAGCAAGCAGCCAGTCCACCGGAGGAAAGCAGTTGGCAATGATGACGGTCCGCAAAAGTGCCCCAGCTACTGGTGGCCCATCGCAACCAACTGCCGATCAGGAACTGTCGCCATGCCAGTATTTCGCCCCAACTGAAGGGCAACGGAGCAACTAATCCGCTGGCTAACATTTCAGCGTCTGGTTCGTAAGGTTGTGTATTACTTCAAAGTCGAGCTAGGCTTACAAAACTTACAAAGCCGTAATGAAGCCAGTGATGCCTACTTGGTCGGTTTGTTTGAGGATACAAAATAGTGCGCCAAGTACGTAACTTTCTCGCAAAATAAATCAAACTGGCTCACAGTGTCCGCTGGGAGTGGGCGTAAATTACAATTAAGGAACGGTTCTTTTCAGGACCAATCAATTGTGTTCTAGTGAGAGTTAAACTGAAACTTTGATTTTAAAATGTGTAACAAATTTTCAACAAGTAACATAATACGTTGTGTGGAAAGAAGTAGCTTGCACACGGAACAAAAATTTAAATTATCCTCTCGCTCGTTTCGTGCACTGCTTTTCCATTCCTGCACTCCTTCAATTGCATGTGTTTAAGAGAAACGTTGAAGTCGCATGCTTCAATTCAAGCTTTTTGGTAGCCTCCGTGTACTAACTGCATTAAATGATTTTTTTGTGCAGCTCCGTGCTAGTAGCAAACAAAATGGCCCTACCAGAGTCTGATTCGTGAGATTGTGCAGGATTTCAAAGTCGAGCTAAGCTTATAAAGTTCAGCCGTAATGGTACCCGAAGAAGCCATTCTTGTCGTTTTGTTCGAGGCTACAAACAGTTCGTCAGGCACGTAACTATCATGCCAAATATATCCAACGATCCAGCGCATCACCATCAACACCAACGCCGAAACCAAAGGTTCTTTTCAGAACCACCATTATTACCATAGAGAATTATTTGAAAATTTCCCATTCAAACGTGATTCTGTTGAATATTATTAGATTTAAATTGACGTCTCGAATTGAAATCACGACGCTCCGGTTATGTCACAGACATTACCCACCCATCTTTTTTTATTGTGACCACGACTAACGGTTTAATATAGACACCCCATTTCAATATTTCAGAATGTTCACATAATGATTCAGAAATATGACCAGGAATCTTCTATTAAATTTTTAAGTATGTATAATTTACATGAACTAAGAAAAATTGATTTTTAGGAATCAATTATTATCTGTTCTGCCATTGGCCAGTACTATGCGAATTCCTCATGCTAACAATTTACTTCATCGTTAGCCATCTCCCTCACCAAGGCCAACAACGCCAACAAAAACGGTCCTTTTCAGGACCACCATCATTTTTGTAAAGAATAATTTGAAATATTCCTCGCCCAAATCACCTTTTGTCCGAAAATTACAATGAGTATCAACATATTTGAAGAACGTGTTCCTTATGTATTCTACATCTCTCCGGTTATGTCGCAGACATTACCCACCCAGCTTTTTCACCGATGATCCACTTAATTTTGCCGAATTTTTGTTGGCTGGGGGTTTGCTGAGACTCTCGGCTGATGGTAGTTCGGTGAAGTTTTGTTGAGATTCGATTATCAAATTTCGATGTGTACAGATGAACCTGCCCAGAGGCCGTGTGGTATCCGGCCTAGAATTGGGCCACTGGAGTCCTGCTCTCATGTCGTAGGAGGCGACTGAAAGAAGGAGACCCTAAGTCAAGGTGTAGTTCCGTGCCGAGGACTTAATGACTGGAGGGTCTAAAATATGCACGTCGCGCACGGAGCATTTTGGGTTTTGCCCTTACTATGTTATGCGGATCTCTGACACAGTGGACCATTATTTTCTTCGCAAATCGTGGGAATCACATGATCATGTCCCATTTCAACCTGATATGGCTCGCTATATGCGTTAACATCCCAACTCGCTTGGTGTCCTCTAGTTGTTGTGCAATTTATGTTGGAGATTAAATGTACAGTTCTCTAATCAACAATGGTTAGAATAGCACAAATCAATCTCCAACATAAACGTACAGCAACAATATATATATATATATATATATATATATATATATATATATATATATATATATATATATATATATATATATATATATATATATATATATATATATATATATATATATATATATATATATATATATATATATATATATATATATATATATATATATATATATATATATATATATATATATATATATATATATATATATATATATATATATATTGTTCAGCATACCTACCGCATAACGAATTATCTCCTTCTGATGATTTCAAAAGCGTTGTATCATATTGTAGCAGAAATGGGCTTCCGCTCATTATCAGCAGTGATGCGAATGCTCATCACATCATTTGGGGCAGCTCAAACATCAATCTGAGAGGCTCTGAACTGATGGAGTACATAAGTATTACAAATCTCCATATTCTGAATGTGGGAAACCGACCAACTTTTGCGAGGTCTGGGAGGGAGGAGGTGTTAGACATAACACTTTGCTCTGATAGAATTTTGCATGAACTGGGAAATTGGCAGGTTCCAAATGAAACTGAACCATCTCTATCCAATAATTAGTCAACTAGACGACTTAGATGACGTCGTGGATACGACAAACTCATTCATATTAGCATCCTACGAAGAAGCTTGTCCACTTCGTACTGTTAAATCGACTAGGGGAACCCCTTGGTGGAGGGCTGAGCTTGAAAGAATGAAGAAAGTTACGAGAAGAGCTTGGAACCGGCGTCAGCGTGATAACTCCAGGGCTTTCAGGTCAGCTCGTAGTGCATATAAGAAATGTCTTAGATCTGCAGAACGGGCTGGCAAAGCCTATGCACTAATGTCTCTAGTCTGAACGAGACTAGCAGATTAAATAAAATTCTCTCCGCATCGAATGATTTTCAGATGAACTCCTTAAAAACCAGAGATGGTGTTTATGTGACGGACGAAAAAGATGTTCTTAATTGTCTCTTCGACACACACTTTCCAGGATGTATCGATCCGGAGTTGAACAATGTTCACAGATCTCATTCTGGTGATTCAGACTCGTGGGCGTTAGCACGCACATTAGTTTCCACTGAATTGTCAAGTGGGCAGTTGACAGCTTTGCTCCATACAAATCACCCGGAAAAGATGGAATACTTCCAGTGCTACTGCAAAAGGGATTTGATATTCTTAAACATGTCTTGAAAAAGATTTTGCTTTCCAGTCTTGCTACCGGGTATATCCCGAAAGCATGACGAGAAATAACTGTTAGCAGAGATGGGAATTATCATTCATTCGCATGATTCATGGCGAATCCGTTCATTGCTTTGACAGTAGCCAGTCGTTCATTCACGATCCGACTAAAACTCTCTAAATAACACAACTGAACGTAGGTAGAGATGAACTTTCGAAAAAGTGAACCAGGTAAAAGAATGACACGTACTATGTTGAATGAAGAAGATTGTGGTTCTTTATTCGCGGATTGAATCGGAAGATTGAATTGTAAACATTCACAAGTGAATCAACTTTTAGTTCACAAATGAATGTGAGATTGTATTCTCCAGTTGGGTTAGGTCAACTTTATGCTGCAAATGTGCACTATTATCAATATTGGGAAGTATATAGCACTAGAATCCACTTGAAATTGATATTGTTATATGCACGGAATCGTTTATTAAAGTTATTTCTGGGCAAATGCATGCTTGTACATGACATACATGAAAATTGTATAATTAACAATTTCGTATTTTTCACACAATCCATGTTACGGTTCCGCGGTTAGGTTTTCTCGTTTGTCGGTGCTGGTAAATTCATTACTGCCTAGACAGCAGGGTGCATTTTAAAAATGTTCCTTTTGAAATTTTCGAGAATTAGCTATGCTTGCTTATATTTGAAATTCTCATCTGCTTTGCAGTGGAATTTTCTGGCCTCCTCCTGGACAACTTGCAACAGGATCCTTTTCTGGGTGCAGCGTCGTTTCATTCTAAAAATTGTGTTTTTTCAACAGCGCATTGCAAACTACTTACTTGAGATCACCAAGTGAAAATTTCAAAGGTCTATAAACAAGAACGACAATTTTTTTTATTAGAACCATCTGGTGAATGTTTTGAAATGAATCATTGTGATTAAAAAAATGCATTCATTTGCGTTCCTTTCTGCTTTCATTCAAAACACTATATATGTGATGAAGAATGAATCATTGGGTGAACACTAACATTGCCGTGCGCTGTCACTTTTTTCAGTTTTTTGTTTTGTTTCTCGCTTTCGCACGAACGCGTAACTCTACACAAGAAGGGTTGCCGAGATTGGGTTTCACAGTAGGAGCATGTTGGTGGATGATTTCAATTTGATCGTTTCGTGAAATGATTTTTCCCATGCCTGACTGCTAGATATATTCCCAAAGGGGGGGCGCTCAAGCTATGAAGAAGCCAAAAGTTGTAGGCCTATCAGCTTAAGTTCTTTTTTCTGAAAGCTTTGTAACGGATAATCGATCATCACATCAGGAACGTTAGTTTAGTTGAATATCCACTGCACAAAATGCAACATGCATATCAGTGTGGGAAATCCACGATAACTCTGCTTCACGATGTTGTTTACAACATTGAGAAAGCCTTCTCGCTCAAGCAATCTAGCTTGGGTGTATTCCTAGATATTGAAGGTGCTTTTGACAATGTGTCCTTCCAGTCTATTCTGGAAGCGACGCGCGGTCATGGGATACCTGCATGTATCTCAGGTTGGATAAACGCAATGCTTAGTAACCGCATACTTTGCTCGTCACTGCGACAGGCTGAGATACGGAAGTTGAGTATTTGCGGTTGTCCTCAGGGCGGCGTTCTGCCACCTTTGTTATGGAACTTAGTAGCTGACGGCTTGTTGAAGAAACTCAATGAGCTTGGATTTCCTACCTACGGGTTTGCTGACGATTACCAAATACTAATTACTGGATTTTGCATCGGAACAATGTTTGACTCAATGCATTAGGCTTTAAGAGCTGTCGAACAGTGGTGTCGACAAGTTAAACTATCTGTTAACCCAAGCAAAACTTCAATGGTTCTTTTCACAAAGAAGCGAATAACAACCGGGGTTCATCCCTTGCAGTTCTTTGATTCTGAGCTACTGTGTGCAGATCAAGTCAAATACGTTGGAGTCATATTGGATTCCAAACTGAATTGGTCTGCTCACATTGAGTTCAGAGTCAAGAAAGCGTGCATGGCCTTCGGGCAGAGCAGACGAACTTTTGGAAAGACCTGGGGTCTCAAACCTAAATACATCTATTGGATTTACACGACAATTGTACGTCCAATACTGTCATACGGATGCCTTGTGTGGTGGCAAAGGGGAGAGGTGGTGACAGTCCAGTCAAAGCTAAACCATCTGCAAAGAATGGCGCTCATGGCGTTGACTGATGCTTTCACCACGACTCCGACTGCTGCTCTTGAGGCACTTCTAAATATCAAACCATTACACATACACTGAAAACAAGAAGCACTATCATGTGCATACAGACTGCAGGTTACTGGGCTTTGGAACAGTAATCATGTTGATCTTGCTACCAGTCATACACGATTGTGGTCACAAATGGTTACATGGGGTGAAGATATTCTTGCTCCCAGCGATATTACACTCACTTGTAGTTTTCCTTACAGGACATTCCATGTGAAGATTCCCTCTCGAGAGGAGTGGTTGTTTGGCTTTATGGAAAGACAACAACAAACGCAAGTGGTTTGTTACACTGACGGTTCTCTGATGGAGGGACGTGCTGGTGCTGGTGTCTACTGTCGTGAGATGAGATTGGAACAATCTCACTCACTAGGTAGATACTGTATTGTATTCCAAGCAGAAATCTTTGCGATTATGTGCGGGGTGCAATCGGCCCTTCAACTGAGTTTGTCCGGCAGAGTTATAAACTTCTGCTCCGATAGTCAGGCTGCAATCAAGGCCCTTAGTTCAGACAAATCCCGGTCCAAGCTAGTGATCGCGTGCCGAACCCAAATCGAAGAACTAAGCATTGTCAACACTATCTACCTTGTCTGGGTGCCCGGACATTGCGGTATTACTGGAAATGAATGGGCTGACGAATTGGCCAGGGCAGGTTCAGCGATTGACTTCATTGGTCCTGAGCCCGCGCTGCCAATTTCGACAAGTTGGATAAGGAAAAAAATACGGTCCTGGGCTTCGTCCGAGCACCGCAATTATTGGAGAAATCTAAAAACGTGTCGCCAAACAAAGGCGTTTCTAGAACAACCATGCCCAGTGGTTTCGAAAAATCTCTTACATTTTTCGAAGCTCCACTGCGGCATGCTGACCAGGGCTTTAACCGGCCACTGCAAACTCAATTATCACATGGCAACTATTCAGCACGCTGAGTCTTTTTCATGTGATCTTTGTGAATCCGACTACGGAACCACATATCATCTGATATGCAACTGTCCAGCGGTAGACGAAACCATGTTTGGACGACTGAAACTCAGAGACATACTAAAGTTTCTTATCCAATGTGGTAAAGAGCTTTAGGCTTATTCGCAGGCAAGTTGAACTACTTGTGAGTTTAACTTACCTGTTGTTTATTTTTGTTTTGTGCTGTTATTTTTTCCACCCTTCCAATTCTACTTCCCCACACCTCCTTGTCCTTTCCTTCCACTCAGGAAATGATGAAAACACACGGCAAGGCACAAATCCCCGACTATGTACGGGGAACGTGCCATTTGAGCCAATATATTCTGATTCCTAAAACTAGTCAACCTTCATTGTACAAACATGTTATGAGGGAGGCAAGACTTGGCTCTCTGAGAGTGCTAAAGGTTAAACCACTATTTGATGGGGATGTAAATGGTCACCTGAGTATAATAATGGAATTCAAACTAAACCCTGTCTTGACTACAGTTCAAGATAAAATGGAGGCTAAACCGAACTTCGATATCTCATATGAGGTCCACATAGTGGATCGTCAGATATGGGATGTAGGGGGTCGTATACTACCTCAAGGTACAATATCATTCTATACAAATGGTTCTAAAATGGGTGAGATGACTGGCTCGTTAGTCTACGGACCAAGAATTAAAGAAGCAATATCAATGGGAAAGTGGTCAACAGTTTTCCAGGCAGAGGTATATGCAATATACACCTGCTCGGTGATCTGTAGGAAACGAAACTACAGGCATGCAAAAATCGCAATCTTCTCGGACAGCCAAGCAGCACTGTTGGCATTAAGGTCGTCGAAATGTAAGTCCAAACTGGTTAAACTGGTTTGGGAGTGCATCACATCTTTACAACTGGCAAGGCGGAATAAAGTAAGCCAGGCCATCAAGGAATCGGCGGTAACGAAGTGGCTGACGAATTAGCTAGGCGTGGTTCATCACACATGTTTGTTGGACCAGAACCATTTCTAGGCATATCTACCTGTGCCACCAAACTAGAAAATTCGGCTTGGGCAAAAGACTAACTACCAAACGACTGGCATAACGTAGTAGGCGCTCGACAAACTAAAAAATTCATACATTCAAATACGACAGCCAAAAAACTAATGGATCTAAGACGATTTACGTATAATCGCATGTTTATTTACGGGACATTGTCCTGCTAAGTATTATCTGAAAAAATTGGCAAAAGTCAAGATGACATTTTTCGATTCTGTAACTACGAGCCCAAGAGCTCGGAACATATTCTCTGCCATTGTGCCGTATTATTTCTTCGAAGGGAGCGATACTTCGGAAGGCATCTTATGATCGGAAGCCATCGCCTCACGAGGTATGGCATACCTGATCCTCAGCTAAATTAATAATTACATTGGATTCGGGTAATTTGTAACCTGTAGAGCAAGCAGGGCAGCCACAAAAGATAACCTGAATAGTGGTCGTTTCCCCTAACACAAAAAACGTTGGATGTTCGATTTGCTCTCTTATCATGTAACAATAAAGCCAGGGCCAGATAAAATCCAATCCAACTTGTTGAAGAAACTGCCAGATTCTGCCAACAGACGCTTGTTGAAATTATTTAATAAGTTTCTTGAGGGTAATATTGTCCCACTCGATTGGAGACGAGTAGAATCACCACCATAAAAACCAGTTTCCGATCACAACTCGTAACGACAATTTGAGAGGTCTATTCTGCCTCTAGTTTCTATTAATGGGTCAAACTATCGTTGTACAATATCTCGGGGTTTGGTTCGACTCGAAAGGCACCCTATCCCTTAAATTTGAGACTATGTAATTTTGTGAAAATCGCCCCAACCATCTCCGAGAAACTGATGTGAGTTTGTTAATTTTGAAAGATGGCCATTTTTCCCGGAACTGCTGGCACCTTTTATGGTGGTCGATGTGGCCAACGAGATGTCAGAAGGGGAGGGAAGGTTAATGAAGGGGAGGGGGAAGGGTTGATGGAGGGGGGGAACCAACCGCGTTTTATACCTTCCAGTTGATATTGGGATTGTGAAAATCGGTTAAGTCATCACCGAATAACTGATGTGGCTTTAATTCTGGAAATTCAAAGACTCTTTAATTGGCCTTCAGTGATCTAGATCTGCAAATCGAAGCAATTGGAAGTCCATTTCAATACATCTTTAACCTCCGTGGTATTAGGATTGTAACGGGTTATATAGGAAATTCCTGTGTAACCGTACTAACCAACCTATAAGTCCAGAACCAAAAGTCAGATTTTATGAAAGCAGCCAAAAGAAGTACTGTATCTTTCATTTGAAATCAGTTTTGTGAACATAGGTTTAGAATTCGCTGAGAAATAGGTGGCATATGTGGTCAAAGCTACTTGGATTGGTGGTCATTAGTGATCTAGACAAATCCAAGTAATGTTGCATATATTCTAATATATCTTACATCGTTTGGCCATTGGGGGTACCAGTTTATATGGGAATTTGCTGTACACTCTTGAACCAGTACAGTCGTGATTCGCTGGTTGGTCACTTTCTAACTGGACCGCTTTTTAGTTGGACCATTGTCCAACTATAAAGTATCTGAATGTCAAAATCTCACGTCAAATTCACTTTGACAATCATACAGACAATAATTAGAGATGTGAACAGATGCATTTTCGGTCCAACTAACGAATTTGATGAGGCTGTGTCCCAACCAGCGAATCACGACTGTAACTCCGGAACCGGAAGTCCTATCAATAAAAATTCAATAGCAGTCGATGAAAAGGTTATGCCTTTCATTTGAAACTAAGTTTGTGCAAATCGATTCAGCCATTTCTGAGAAACAGAGGTGAGATTTTTTGCCACATACATACATGTTCCGATCTCGTCGAACTGAGTCGAATGGTATATGAGATTCAGCACTCCAGGTCTCGGTTAAAAAGTCGATGTTCGGAGCGATTGCATAACGTTTCTTAATGAGAAAGGCAAAAACTGGTGATTTTTAAATCTTTTTTTGCTGTTAAAACTTTAAAATGTAAAATCCAAGTACACATCAACTTTGCTTTCGCATGTTTTGTATATTTTGTTGACGTCTGGTGAACCTATGACATTGATGTGCCTCGAAAAGCTCAAAATAATCTTGCTAATGATATCCTGTCATAATTGGATGATTTAAAACTTAATTTCAAGGAAGTCATGGGGAGTCGGACTTTCCAGCTGTTCCCTCACACTGTTACTAACTGAGGATTGCTTCAATTTCGTTCAGGTTACCATGTTACATGATGGACAAATCTCTATGAACGAAAGAAAATAGGATTACATTTGCCATCCTTTGTATTTGGATTAAACAAGGAAACGTGAACCGGTAAAAGGAATCAGATAACACGAACAATTTGCTAAAACCAATGTACTGATTTCTTTAGTGATATGTACTGAAATTGAATCTTATTGAAGTACAATTATGAGCTATAACCATGCTTAAAATATTAAATGTTTCATTCACCACTATACAATCATCAATCACAATCACAAATATGGTTTTGTGTTAAAAGTCACAAATAGATACTGAGTGACTTGTAATATCACTTATTTCTTATAAATTAATAAATGAAAGTTTTATACCGCGAATCAGCTGAAATGGCAGTTATCATCTCACCGTATGCAAGGTTGGATGACCAAAGTTGATTACGCAAATAATACATACTACATATACAAAATCGTACTTACTTCCACGATTTCTTTCCTACAGACGGAGCCAGACATCTATTGCAGAATTTAATAGTAATAGTGCTTAGCACTAGAATAACTGTATTCGAATGAGTTATTCCTTCAGAATAATGTTCTATTTTCAATCTACTTTTATATCAAGATTCTAATGTAACTAGGATTTATACAACTGCTGCACTGCCCATAAACGCCTAGAGTCCCATGTGGATTTTTGTCGTAAGTGAGTTATCCGTTGGATTGTGTTCTGTATCACCACTAAATCACACTCCACAAATAAGATTACCGGGTTTGTAAAGGAAATATCAAAAAAAAATACCAAAACATGGTTGTCCCATCCATTTGTCTCAATGGATGGGACAATCTTGAACAGCGTTTTTCTCGGCTTGCTGTTTTTCAACATGGGACTCTTATGCTGTTATGGGCAGTGCAGACGTTCGCAAATATTTCAATTATTATTCTACAGACATTTCACTAAAACATGTGACATCCCTACACTGATAAAAATCCGAACGTAATTTCTATTTGCTTCAAACACTTAAAATTCATATGAAGAAGAAATGCTAATGTTATCAGGCGCACACATACCTTCTATGTGTCAACTGTATAACCTATGTATGCACACACATAAGTTATATGTGCCTATTGTTATACGATGCATGGTGCGTATTGTTATAAAACTCCGGGGTTTATGTGCCTTATAGTCATGATATGTGAATGTAAGATTAATATTTAATGTAAATACACATATTAAGTTTATGTGCCTGCAATTAACTCTGTGTAAAATTAATAGACATAGCATTTAAATTTTTATCAGTGTACACGCAGAAAAAAAAATCAGCAAGAATAAACTAATTTTGGTTTTTACTAACAATTTTCCCGTTTGATATAGTGTGTAACCACCGGTTACGACAGTTGTTAGTTGGCTTTGCCAAATTGATAAGTGTCGCTAGGTTTGCTCATTCCCTTTCCCAATCCCTAACTCCTACTCTGTGTAAAACATCAAAATGTGTGAGTGATGGCCTTCCAAGTCCAGGTTGTCATCTGAGACGGGTGGGTCACTCACGCAGAAGGGTTGCAGGCGCTCACCCAAGGTGTCTCATCACAACGGTGTGAGCATAACGTAGCGCAACATGCTATCCATCGCTGTCGCAGCCATTGGAAGGGCTGCCAAGGTTTTGACAATTTAAATGTCAGTTCGGATGATATTGCAAAAATTGAGGTTTTTCGGTATCATCCGAGCTGAGTTAGGCTCGGCGGTCGCCGAGATAGTTCTTTCGGTTCTTGACATTCGAGGAAGTCAGAAGTGCGCGCGGTTTTTTTCTCATTATTCAATGTGATTTTTCTTGTACAGTTTAAGTGGTGTATTGTGTGAATAATGTTCTTTTTGGTTTTAGATACGGATAGATTAGATTAAAAGTAAAAATTCTTATATTAAACATTAATTGTAAACGGTTATAGTACGGTTAGTAAATAGTGACAGCGTATTGTCCTAGTATAAAACAAATTGTAAATTTTTTTATGTATTTTAACAGTGTCACAAAACGAAGAAAAAACAAAGAAATTGAAAAGCACGAATCACATACAAATTAAAATCAAGTTAAAAAGGTAAAATTGCTACATAAAACAGGTTAAAAGATGGTGCGGGATAGGGTTTCGAAACACCTTAGTATATGCTAATTTGCGCTGTGCAGGTCCACAGCGGGCCTTTTTTTTCTCTGGCTTCGGACTACGTCCGAAGGGTTTCTTCGCAGGAAGCACGCTAAACAGAAATCTTCAAAGCGAACCGATTAGAGAACCGAGAGTCCTTGCTGAAGAACCCTAGATCCGACGCGCTGGGAGATTCGCCGCCATTTTTGGCAACTCCGCCAGTGGGCTAACGCCGCCATTGTTATTGACGGTGTACAAGTACGAGGTCGGCAAGTTTGTCGCCTTCAAATTTCCGGACCGTTTTCCTGCCACCAGCGAACCCAGAACCACCAGAATTTGCCATGGCTGGAATAGTCAGCCGCACAACCACTGTAAACCTGCACCAGATAAAAAGATCCGCAAGTAGCTAAATCGTGACGTCACATAGCATTAAGTTTAGTTAGGGTATGGTAATAAATTGTATGTATAAATTAAATTTCTGTACCATCTGTATATTCTCATATAACATTGTCCGTACAATAACACCACTACTTTGAATCGGTTTCCGGACTCGAAAGGAGTCGTCAGTCCTCGTCCTAGGATGTTTCCGCTGAAAGAGCATTCACGGTATCGCTTTTGAGCATATTAAAATATTGCTTTACCTTTTTAGTTGTTCACCTTGGTTGCAGTAGCGATTGATGGTCCGGTTTCCCCTGTTCCCGAAGTGAATGAGTTCCGGGGTGAGTACAACTAAAACCCTGAATGTATACCAGCAGTAGAGAGCATAATCCCCCTCCAACCACCCACTGAGCAAGTCGAGGGGCTACAAATTGGCGCCCAACATAACAACCCACAGTTAGATTTTTTTTCAAAATCCCTACGGAGGGAGTACAAAACAGAACGCTGTTTTATTAGTTTATTTTCGTCCTCTGAACGAAAGTATACAGTTTTTCGGAAAATGGATGTTGAATTTGATATTCTGTATAAAAGTTTGCTCGTTCATCACCTGGAAAGGGATGAAATCGCACACGAGCTCGCGATCCGCGGAATAGAATTTACGGAAGCTGAAACGCGAGCAGCCCTCGCGCGGCGTTTGAGGGAACAAATTAAAACAGAGAAGAACAGTGATATCCGCGATATTGATTTCAATCGGCTTGATACAACGGTCGATGAAGAGATCAAGCTTATAGATAGAAAGATTAAGGACATTAGAGATTATTTAAGAAATCCCAGAAGGTACGAAGGGTCACGTGAAGCGTTAAAAACTAGGCTTGTACATTGCTTCGCGCGTTAAACGAGTGGCGGAAAATACGGATGAGGAGGAAGATTTAAACGATGTAGATTCGCTAGTGTCGTGCATTCGCGGTGCGTTTAATATGCTTTTCTCTTTTTTCTCGGCAATAGGCCAGCAAGAAATTGCAACCCAATTAAATCAGTCGATGGCGAATATGTCCATCGGCCCCGCCGGTTCGAATATCGATAGGAAATCAACTGCGTCGTCTAGTCAAAACGACGATAACTATTTCGTAACCCCGGGAGAACATTTAAAACGAAACCTTAAATCATTAGACAATTTTTCGACTGGTTGGAATATTCCAATGAACAATTGGTTCCCATTGATGACGCAACCTGGTGCATACCCATGGATGTTTGGACCCCCACAAATGCAAACATGGCCTGCTCAGAAAGTGCTTCATTTTAGTGCAGCAGATAGTGCGTCCAACCAAGTAGACCCTGTGATTGACAAGAATAGGGAAATTTTCGTCAAAAGCAAAAATAAGAGTTCGTCGCCCAAGTCGTCGCGAAAAAGTAAACCAGTTTCAGAGACATCGTCTGAAACCGAATCCGGTTGCTCGACGGATAGAACGCAATATAGCTCGCGGAGATCGAATCGAAATGTCAGGGTTAATAATAATCGTCGGGAGTATAGACCAGGACCGAGATCAGGGAAGTGTAGGCCAGTGTCAGACTGGAGACTAAAATACGACGGGTCCGAAGACGGTCAGTTGTTAATGAAATTTTTACGGGAAGTTGAGTTCTACGCGAAGTCGGAAAATATGTCCACCAGAGAATTGTTCCGTTCAGCAATTCATCTGTTTAGTGGACCGGCGAAATCGTGGTACATGACGGGTTTCGAGAATGATGATTTCTCATCTTGGGAAGAGCTTAAAGAAGAACTCAAGAGGGAATTTTTGAGTCCGGATCACGACCACACGAGCGAAATACGCGTGATCGCGAGAAAGCAGGGTCCCCGCGAAAAATTTCAGGATTATTTTCTGGACATACAGAAAATTATCAACTCGTTAACCAAGCCTATGACAGAACGCAAGAAGTTTGAAATCGTGTTTCGTAATATGCGCGCGGAATATAAAGGCCATGCGGTGTCGTCAGAAATCGACAACTTGGCTGATCTCAAGAAATTTGGCAGACGGTTAGATGCCACCTATTGGTATAAATACCAACCCCACGCGAACGAGAACAATCCCCGGGGGAAGCAGGTTAACGAAATCGAAACCAGCGCGAAACGGAAACAGAAAGCTAAGCCCGACAACGAACAGTACAAATCGCGAGTCTTTAATAACTCCAAATCGCGCGCGAACATTTCGGATGAGGAGATTAAACGTGTGCCGAACTCGCAACAGGGTAGTGAAAGGGATCGACCACAGGGACTGCAAATTGTGCTGGATAACTATCAAGTACCGAAAGACGGCGTTTGTTTCAACTGTCGCCTCAAGGGTCACCATGCTCGAGAGTGTGACAGACCGCGACACCAATATTGTCAACGATGTGGCTTTCATGATGTGGATACCGACACTTGTCCCTTCTGTAAAAAAAACGCAGTCAAGACTGTCCCGGAGGGCAGGCCAGTCTGCCGATCATAAAGCCCCTTTTACCGCAAGATTGCACCGAACAATTGCAAAACCTTGGTCTCGATCAAGTTTGTTCCTCCGAGTACGTGCATTCTTACAATTACGAGATTAATGAGTCGATTATACACCCCGAAAATGACGAGAGACCTTTTGTTAAAATATCCGTCCTAGGAATACCTATGGTAGGCCTACTGGACAGCGGCGCTCATTTAAGTATCCTGGGCGTCGGTTCCAAAAAAATTATTAAAAAGTGTAATTTGAAATTACTCCCTTCAGATGTAAGCCTTAAAACTGCAAATGGGGAGCAGCTGAAAGTTAGTGGAGTGGTGTGCCTTCCTGTTACTTTTAATAATGCAACGAAAATTGTAGAAACCCTAGTAGTTCCCTCCCTAAAGAGACGAATTCTCCTTGGGATGAATTTTTGGAAATCGTTCGATATTCGACCAACCATAGGTCAAGCAAAGGTGGAAGAATTAGAACGTGACGATGAATCAAAATTATGCGCGAACGAGTCCGGTACAGATACGGATTACGATGAATTAGAATTATCGGAGGATCAGAAACATACATTAGAATATGTAAAAACGTTATTCAAAGTAGCAGGAGAAGGTACCCTTGACACTACACACTTAATTAATCATCGAATCGAGCTAACAGAAGAAGCGAAAAAACTTCCGCCCGCTCGAATTAACCCGTTCCCAACTTCGCCGAAGAAGCAGGAACAAATCAATGAAGAATTGAACAAGATGCTTCAAAGCAAAGTGATTGAAAAGTCTTACAGTGATTGGGCCTTACGCCTCGTCCCGGTAGACAAAACAGATGGCTCTATACGTTTATGCCTTGACGCGCGTAAACTCAACGACCGCACTGTCAGGGATTGCTATCCTCTCCCACATGCGGACCGTATCTTAAGCAGACTCGGGGCGGCGGAATATATTACAACCATAGACCTCTCTAAAGCCTTTCTACAAGTTTCGTTACACCCTCGTTCGCGAAAATATACGGCATTCTCCGTGTTGGGGCGAGGATTGTTCCAGTTCACCCGAATGCCTTTCGGTCTAGTCTTTAGCCCGGCAACGCTGTCGAGACTGATGGATCGAGTCTTAGGTGGAGGTGAACTGGAACCAAACGTATTTGTATACCTGGACGACATAATTGTGGTTTCAAATACGTTTGAGCAACACCTGGCCCTGCTAGAAGAGGTTGCGAAGCGTTTAAACGCGGCCAATCTCTCAATTAATTTAAGCAAATCTCGTTTTTGTGTGGCAGAAGTTCCATACCTGGGATACATCTTGGGTCAAGGAGGCCTAAGGCCCAACCCTGACCGAGTATCCGCCATTGTCAACTACGAAAGACCTACCTCGTTAAGGGCTCTAAGGAGATTCTTAGGAATGTGTAACTATTATAGACGGTTCATAGCCGACTATAGTGAGGTTACACAACCCCTAACAGAGCTCCTTAGAAATAAGCCCAAAGCCGTAATCTGGAATGATAAAGCAGAATTATCATTTGCAAACATCAAGGGACTCTTAATTAGTGCCCCAATCCTTACAAATCCAAACTTCAACTTACCTTTCGCGATCCACTGCGACGCAAGCGATACGGCGATTGCCGGTGTCCTTACACAAACGCATGATGAAACAGAAAAGCCTATAGCCTTTTTCTCGCAGAAGCTAAGTACAATCCAACAAAGATACTTCGCCACAGAAAAGGAAGGATTGGCGGTAATAAGATCCATCGAAAAATTTAGATGTTACATCGAAGGTGCTAAATTCACCGTTTACACCGACGCGTCAGCATTAATATACATTATGCGAAGCAGTTGGCGTACGTCATCTCGCTTATGTCGCTGGAGTATGGACCTGCAGCGCCATGATATGACCATTCTGCACAGGAAAGGGTCCGAGAATTACGTTCCGGATGCTTTGTCCAGGTCCGTTGAAGAAGTTATGTCCACTGATGAAACCGGATGGTATCCGGAAATGGTTCAAAAGGTACAAGAAAACCCTGAAAAATATAAAGATTTTAAACTTGAGCGGGGAATCTTAAAAAAATTTGTTTCCGTTCAGGGAGATTCGTTAGATTACCGTTTTTCTTGGAAGACTTGTGTACCAGCTTCTGCGAGAGAAAGGATCCTCGTCGAAGAGCATGACGACAAAATGCATCTAGGGACGGAGAAGACTTTAGCTTTTGTTAGGAAGAAGTACTTCTGGCCCAAAATGGCCGAAGATGTCCAGAAATACATTCGACACTGCTCACTATGCAAACAAAATAAGCCCGCGAATCGTTCACAAATTCCTGAACCCGGTAAACAACGCCTAACAACGAAACCCTTCCAAATCATCGCGCTAGATTTCATCCAGTCCCTTCCCCGTAGTAAAAACGGCAACGCACATCTACTAGTCGTGATGGACTTGTTTTCGAAATGGTCGATCTTAGTTCCGATGAAACGAATCTCCGCGCCCCAAGTAACCAAGGTTCTCGAAGAATGTTGGTTCCGTAAGTACTCGGTTCCGGAATATTTAATATCCGATAACGCGACCACCTTTTTGTCCACCGAATTTAAAACTCTACTATCCAAATACGGTATTCAACACTGGGCCAATTCGAGGCACCACAATCAATCGAACCCGGTGGAACGGCTGAATCGAACAATAAACGCGTGTCTCCGATCCTACGTCAAAGAAAATCAGAAGATTTGGGACACCCGGGTGTCCGAGATTGAGTTTTGCCTCAATAATACACCCCATACCGCGACAGGTTATTCTCCCTATCGGATTCTTTTCGGACATGATATAGTTGAAAGAGCAGGAGAGCACAGAATGGATAGGGACGAAAGGGATATATCTGAGGAGGAAAGAATGGAACAGAGAGGAGAGGTGAACAGGAAAATTTACTCCATTATATACAAAAATTTAAGAAAAGCCCATGACAAACATGTCATGGACTACAATTTGCGGTCGAAGACGGCTGCTCCTGTTTACTCTGTAGGGCAGAGAGTGTACAGGAGGAACTTTAAACAGTCATCAGCAGCTGATGCCTACAACGCCAAACTGGATGCGCTGTACATCCCGTGCGTAGTCCTTGCAGGAATTGGCACCAGCTCGTATGAGCTTGCCAATGAAGCAGGTAAACCGATTGGGGTTTTTTCCGTGGCTGATTTGAAACCCGAAGCCTGAAATGGAAAAAAAATCGAATAAGACTTCCAGCAAATTATTTTCAATCAATTTGGGGGCACCATTGAGCGGTCCGGACCTCAATGAGTAGCAACTGTAAATTGCGATCTGAAATGAGATTTATATAGTCAATAATAGATGTCGATTAGCTTGTTTACATTGTCTACTTACGTGAAAAAAATCTTCAAGGGAAAATTGTCTCCTTGCCGTGAAACCTTCCTCCAGCAAATTTCCAACGAAACCGACGAATGTCATCAAAAACGACCAGAGCTCTTTAGAAATTTTGCCGATTTTGGTGCACCGCGAAAGCTTCACGGCAACGACGCGTTTTTCGTGCACAACCTACCTGTAAAATAGTACAATAACACATCAAAAATATAATTAAATTAGATGAAACACTTTTCACTCACGCACGCGTACCGGTATAGTAAACAACAATCGTGATCGACGGCTGACAGTTTTCAACACACACATGTGTTGGTGTAATGAGTTCTTTCTCCACTTCGTTGAGTGAAGTGGATGTATAGAATACTTTTTAATAAGGGCCTATGAAGGCGTACCTGGGAATAATTTTCCAATCGGCAAAATTATTTTTCGTCAGGGAACGTTAAGATGTGGAATAATAACAATTGTTTGTTTAATTTAAACCAATACTTCGTTAATTGGGAGGGGGACGATGGGGTATTGTAACCACCGGTTACGACAGTTGTTAGTTGGCTTTGCCAAATTGATAAGTGTCGCTAGGTTTGCTCATTCCCTTTCCCAATCCCTAACTCCTACTCTGTGTAAAACATCAAAATGTGTGAGTGATGGCCTTCCAAGTCCAGGTTGTCATCTGAGACGGGTGGGTCACTCACGCAGAAGGGTTGCAGGCGCTCACCCAAGGTGTCTCATCACAACGGTGTGAGCATAACGTAGCGCAACATGCTATCCATCGCTGTCGCAGCCATTGGAAGGGCTGCCACGGTTTTGACAATTTAAATGTCAGTTCGGATGATATTGCAAAAATTGAGGTTTTTCGGTATCATCCGAGCTGAGTTAGGCTCGGCGGTCGCCGAGATAGTTCTTTCGGTTCTTGACATTCGAGGAAGTCAGAAGTGCGCGCGGTTTTTTTCTCATTATTCAATATGATTTTTCTTGTACAGTTTAAGTGGTGTATTGTGTGAATAATGTTCTTTTTGGTTTTAGATACGGATAGATTAGATTAAAAGTAAAAATTCTTATATTAAACATTAATTGTAAACGGTTATAGTACGGTTAGTAAATAGTGATAGCGTATTGTCCTAGTATAAAACAAATTGTAATTTTTTTTTTATGTATTTTAACAGTGTCACAAAACGAAGAAAAAACGAAGAAATTGAAAAGCACGAATCACATACAAATTAAAATCAAGTTAAAAAGGTAAAATTGCTACATAAAACAGGTTAAAAGATGGTGCGGGATAGGGTTTCGAAACGCCTTAGTATATGCTAATTTGCGCTGTGCAGGTCCACAGCGGGCCTTTTTTTTCTCTGGCTTCGGACTACGTCCGAAGGGTTTCTTCGCAGGAAGCACGCTAAACAGAAATCTTCAAAGCGAACCGATTAGAGAACCGAGAGTCCTTGCTGAAGAACCCTAGATCCGACGCGCTGGGAGATTCGCCGCCATTTTTGGCAACTCCGCCAGTGGGCTAACGCCGCCATTGTTATTGACGGTATACAAGTACGAGGTCAGCAAGTTTGTCGCCTTCAAATTTCCGGACCGTTTTCCTGCCACCAGCGAACCCAGAACCACCAGAATTTGCCATGGCTGGAATAGTCAGCCGCACAACCACTGTAAACCTGTACCAGATAAAAAGATCCGCAAGTAGCAAGATCGTGACGTCACATAGCATTAAGTTTAGTTAGGGTATGGTAATAAATTGTATGTATAAATTAAATTTCTGTACCATCTGTATATTCTCATATAACATTGTCCGTACAATAACACCACTACTTTGAATCGGTTTCCGGACTCGAAAGGAGTCGTCAGTCCTCGTCCTAGGATGTTTCCGCTGAAAGAGCATTCACGGTATCGCTTTTGAGCATATTAAAATATTGCTTTACCTTTTTAGTTGTTCACCTTGGTTGCAGCAGCGATTGATGGTCCGGTTTCCCCTGTTCCCGAAGTGAATGAGTTCCGTGGTGAATACAACTAAAACCCTGAATGTATACCAGCAGTAGAGAGCATAATCCCCCTCCAACCACCCACTGAGCAAGTCGAGGGGCTACAAGTGATAAACAAGATTCATGTTTTATTCAATCAATACTGAAATTATCAACAAAATCATTTGTTGGCTTTTCAATAGTTTTAACAAATATTTCGTTAGAAATAACAAAATTATGATGTTTAACCGAACAAACAAGAAGAAACAAAAGAAATATTTAGTATTACCCAAAGGAGAGGACAACTCAAATTTAGTTGAATTCAAACAAAGATTCTGTTGGTTTTGACAAAGGGATCAGTTCAATCTAACAAATTTTAATTAGTTTCAACAATGTTTCTATTTAAAATGCAAACAGAAGTATTTGTTGAACTAAACCAAATACATGCTTTCAAGAAACGTCCATTTCAGTTTGAAACAGCCATTCACCAAGTTTGAAATTCAACTAAACGTTTTGTTGTTTAAAAAACGTGTGATTCTTCTGCGTGTACTTAACCTGACAGCATATACTAACATCGAAGACTCCATATCAAGAAGACTGGCAACTCTGTCCAGAATCCGGAGACAATAACAGCAACGCCACCTGCGGGTAAAGGTGGCACTTTCCATAGTGATGCACACACACATATACACTTCTACATTAGGCTTCCTCCCTTCTTTCAATAGAGGCGCTGGAACCTCTGTCGCTTCTCGTTTGTATGTGGGAAGGAAAGAGATATCAGTCTTCCTAACATGTGGTCTTCGCTAACATGCTATCATTTCAAATAAACATAGAACATAGAAATACAAAAGCAGAAACAAAACCACTGGAATTTGTACAATGGTGTACACCGTCAAAAACGGAAATGCCATAAGACTACAACTTAATTGAAATGTTATCAATCAAGGCTTATTGACTTTACATGCTCCAGACTCGAGATGTTTAGTGATCTATATAATAGTTACATCAGGGCCTTGCATCTAGCGTTTAATTTTTGGTTCATTATGGATTCGCCAATAAGTAACTCACGGTCCCTCGAAATGTCAAACCTAACCGTAACGTTCTACTGACATCATAAATACGGGCACTATTTTTTCTGTTGACGAAAGGTCTCTAGGGAAAAAAACAACGCGGTATCTAAGGTAAAACAATCGAGCCAAAAACAAACAAAATTTTTAAAGCAACGATTTTCCCGGATATTACCGGTGATTGATCCTGGCTAATACAGTAAACTGATAGAAATCTATATTTGAATTTCTTGTAGGCAGAGCGGAGCAACCGGACGGAACAATGGGAATAAAGTGGAAATGCAGCAGCTAGGCGTGATCAAATTAACTGTCTAGTTGGCACGAATTATCCGAAGACCGTGACCAATAAAATACATGCGAATAACGTCGACCGCATTTTTTCGGTTATTTCAACTTTATTTAACTAGCATGAACACCATCTAAAATAAGTCAGTCCGAAGCAATGCAGTATGGTGACATATTTTCCGGGTTCAGACGATTTCTCGAGCTGATGATCAGCCGATCTAGCATTGATGATGATCGTGGACAACAACAAGACCGTCGATCGTGTACCACTACCACAGTGCCACCTCTCCGATAACGGATTTGTTGGATCATAGACCCAAATTCCGAGCGGGTTGATGTATTATAGTAAAGTTGTTACTTGGGCGACACCAGATGGGTGCCGCTTAACGACCTCGATCCCTGGTCAAAGCCACGGGAATCTAGTGAGGGTGGGCTCTACAACAGCCTCTTTTGGGGCGACTAGCGCGCCGTTAGTAGCGCGCTCGCTCTCAGGGTCGGCTTTTACAGGGATGAACCGAGCAAGAGATCAATAAACGCGGACGAAGTTCAATTAGACAGATTTTATTTAACCTAACTCACAGTGTTTGTGTGTTGTGTGTGGTTTGCCGACCAGAGGGTGACGAGATGCTGATGCAGCTGCTGCTTCTGCTGGCGATTAGACGGACGATGCTGATGTTGCCGACGTGTTTGTAGGTGACGCCGATGCAGTCACGGTTTCTGCTCTCGATGTTGGCTGTCCGAATGCGGACGCCGATACTACCGACGCTTCGGCGGACTATGCTGGCGATGATGATCAGCGAACTGCTGCCCGTGCGGGTTGTTTTCCTGGTCTAAAACAATGCAGAATGGTGACGATTTCTCCGATCGTTCTTGCCACGTGCGGGGACCTTCGGGTAGTGCACTGTGTGTTATGGTGCAACCGCTCCGACGATACCTTTGCGGACAAGTGAGTGGAATCGTAGCGTCTCTATCCGTGGGTGTTGAAAAGCCTCATCCACGGTCATTTAATCGCTTGCACGTGGTTGCAGCGGTATACTGCGGCTTCGTTGTAGCTAAAAACTGCGGGTCCTGGTAATGAAATCAAGCGAATTGCGGGAAAGGCGATATTAGAGGGCTACTGGGTCTTTATTCTTGAGCTAAATTCGAGGAATTTGGTCGTTAACCACGTATGGTTTTCGCTTGCGTTCATACCTGATTCGAGGTACCTATAGGCACAAACTATTTCCTTATCGGGATCAATATTCACCACTTAATTTTATCGTGTGGTTTTCTTAACGTCTCCAATGCGAAAGAATTTGTGCTTGCCCTCGACCCAGTAGCTTAACCTCTTTTCCTCTTATCTCTCTTTTGATTTCTCTTTTTTCCACGATCGCGACAATAATCTATTTTGGTAGTAGCATCAGAGAAGTGTGTGATGTGTAGGATTTAACAAATTTTATTCTTGAAATCTTGAATTCTTGAAATCTCTAATTTTAATCTGTCTCGAAGTATATATATATATATATATATATATATATATATATATATATATATATATATATATATATATATATATATATATATATATATATATATATATATATATATATATATATATATATATATATATATATATATATATATATATATATATATATATATATATATATATATATATATATATATATATATATATATATATATATATATATATATATATATATATATATAGATATACATTATTTATTAGGGGAGACCGGGGCTGGTTGGCGGAGTTTTGCTTTCGTAATTTCTGTACTCATTTTGGATAGATTTTTTGAAAACCGGTTTGCGCTGTCATGAAGATACAACCCTTGAGCACAGATTTAATTTTTTTTTCATCCATGAAAAAAATCAGGGACAAATTTATTAGCAAACAAATGCGGAAAGAAAAATCGGCCAACCAACCCCAGGGTTGGGGTAGGTTGGCCGAGTTCGGTAAAATAAGTTAAACACGTCAAATGCATCAGTGGAAAACTTTTAATTAAAAAAGTATCGTTTTTATCATATTTTTTTCTTTCAAATCGTTTATTTGATAATACGAATACTCGCAGCAGTTGGAAGTGGCACTACCAACGGAAGAGCAGCTAGGCGCAGTTGCCCTTGAAGATGGCTGGAGAGATATCCGATCCGCCATAGGTAGCACCGCAGCCACTGCACTAGATACGGTGGGCCCGGACCGAAGAAGCGACTGGTACGACGGCGAATGCGAGCAGTTAGTCGAAGAGAAGAATGCAGCATGGGCGAGAATGCTGCAACACCGCACGAGGGCGAACGAGGCGCGATATAAACAGGCACGGAACAGGCAGAACTCGGTTTTCCGGACCAAAAAGCGCCAGCAGGAAGACCGAGATCGCGAAGCGATGGAGCAGCTGTACCGCGCTAAAGACACACGGAAATTCTACGAGAAGTTGAACCGCTCGCGCAGGGGCCACGTACCACAGGCCGACATGTGCAGAGATACAAACGGGAATCTTCTCACGGACCAGTGTGAGGTGATCCAGAGGTGGCGGCAGCACTACGAAGAACACCTGAACGGCGATGCAGCAGACGACGAGGATGACACGGTAACGCACCTGGGAGCACGCACGGAAGACATTACACTACCGGCTCCGGATCTCCAAGAAATCCAGGAGGAGATTAGCCGGCTCAAAAATAATAAAGCCGCTGGGGTTGACCAAATACCAAGCGAGCTACTAAAACACGGTGGCGAGCCACTGGCTAAAACGCTGCACTGGGTGATTACCAAGATTTGGGAGGAGGAGATTTTACCGGAGGAGTGGATGGAAGGTGTCGTGTGTCCTATCTACAAAAAGGGCGACAAGCTGGATTGCTGTAATTACCGAGCAATCAGCCTGCTGAACGCCGCCTACAAGGTACTCTCCCAAATACTATGCCGTCGACTATCACCAATTGCAAGAGAGTTCGTGGGGCAGTACCAGGCGGGTTTCATGAGCGAACGATCTACCACGGACCAGGTGTTCGCTCTTCGTCAAGTACTGCAGAAATGCCGCGAGTACAATGTGCCCACACATCATTTGTTCATCGACTTCAAATCCGCATACGACACTATCGATCGAGATCAGCTATGGCAGATTATGCACGAGTACGGATTCCCGGACAAACTGACGCGATTAGTGAAGGCGACGATGGATCGGGTGATGTGCGTAGTACGTGTCTCAGGGACGCTCTCGAGTCCCTTCGAATCACGCAGAGGGTTACGGCAAGGTGATGGTCTCTCGTGTCTGTTATTCAACATCGCGCTGGAAGGTGTAATAAGAAGAGCAAGGATCGACACGAGTGGTACGATTTTCACAAAGTCCGTTCAGCTACTTGGCTTCGCCGATGACGTTGATATTATTGTACGAAACTTTGAGAAGATGGAGGAAGCCTACATCAGACTGAAAAGAGAAGCCAAGCGCGTCGGACTTGCCATCAACACGTCGAAGACAAAGTACATGATAGGAAGAGGTTCACGAGAAGAGAATGAGAACCGCCCGCTTCCAGTTTACATCAGTGGCGACGAAATCGAGGTGGTTGAAGAGTTCGTGTACTTGGGCTCACTGGTGACCGCCGACAATGATACCAGCAGAGAGATTCGTAGACGCATCGTGGCAGGAAATCGTACTTACTTTGGCCTCCGCAAGACACTTCGATCGAACAGAGTTCGCCGTCGTACGAAGTTGACCATCTACAAGACGCTGATTAGACCGGTAGTTCTCTACGGGCACGAGACCTGGACCATGCTCGTGGAGGACCAACGCGCACTTGGTGTCTTCGAACGGAAAGTGCTGCGTACCAACTACGGTGAAGTGCAGATGGAAGACGGCACATGGAGACGGCGAATGAACCATGAGTTGCATCAGCAGTTGGGGGAGCCGCCCATCAGTCATACCGCGAAAATCGGACGACTACGGTGGGATGGGCACGTAGCCAGAATGTCGGACAATAGCCCGGTGAAAACGGTTCTCAATTGCAATTCGACCGGTACAAGAAGACGTGGCGCGCAGCGAGCACGATGGATCGACCAGGTGGAAGACGACTTGCGGACCCTTCGCAGACTGCGTGGCTGGCGACGCGCGGTCATGGACCGAGTGGAATGGAGGAATCTTTTGTATACGGCATAGGCCACTTCGGCCTTAATCTGTTAATAAATAAAAAAAATTATTTGATAAGGCAGGTTTGCGTTAGCTTAAAGGTGCCAATTTTGTTTTTTTTTGCATTTTAAATTACTTAAAACTAGGGGATTACATATTGATTTTTGAAATTAAACATTTATTTATTTATTTATTTATTTATTTATTTATTTATTTATTTATTTATTTATTTATTTATTTATTTATTTATTTATTTATTTATTTATTTATTTATTTATTTATTTATTTATTTATTTCAAGTTGTCAATCAGATGTAGACCGGTTTCATACAATAATTATTAAACTAACTTAACGCTAGTTAAAATTTTGGTTTACTTTAAACTGCTGCTTAAGTTTTGTTTTCGACATAGTGAAGGCGATGCTTTCGCAATGTTTGTTGTAAATATTCATCATTTGGTTTAAAGGGCCCAACTTGGCATAATTAGTGCGATGGCGAATTGTACAAAAGATGCTGCGGTTACGTAGTTGTCGAGAAGGAGCATAAAAATTTAGTTTCGATAAAAGTTCGATTGAATCAATACGATGTGATACAATGTCGTTTACAAATGATACCATAGAAAATTCACGACGATCTTTCAAGGTTTGAATGTCAATTAGCATGCACCGTGCTTCATAAGATGGCAAATGTAGTCCAGTCCAACCTAGTTTACGAAGAGCGAACATCAAAAACTGATTTTGTACTGATTCTATCCGGTTTGCATGCGTTGCTGAAAAAGGCGACCAAACTATACTACAATATTCTAGTGTTGAACGCACATAGGCTGCATATAGCGGGCCCAAATGAGACCCTTGAGGGACTCCTGATGTAACTTGAATTGGGATTGATTTTATCCCTTTAAATCTAACAGCTTGTTCACGATTTGTAAGATCGTCGCTGTTGTGCTATCTTATGACAAGCGCCATTTAGCACATTTCGAGAAAAACGATTTTTAAAGTTTGAGATTGAATATCTTGAAACTTATAAATGGTATAAACAATCCAAAGAAGACAATTGATGCTTCTATCTGTTCTGCATTAATCTCTCAAATATTACGAAGATCGGTTGACTATGTTGCGAGTTTTTACTATGAATGTAAACAAAAGTCGCACTCACACGTGTCATAGGCGTGTATTGATGACAAAATTTGTATGACGTGTCATAATCGTGCATGGAAAATTTTCCATAGAAAAAAATCATCACTTTTTAACTTTTATTCATATCTTTAGGTTTACATGGTCTATAAACATTCGGTGAAATGCATTTTAAAGGAAATGAGTCAGGGAATCTAGAAAAAATGGTTATTCTTGATTACAGTGTTGCCAAATATATTTTATTTCCAGTTCAAAACTAAAACTGTGTTTTTCTCACAACTCGTATAATTTTCTTTCGAAAATGTTTATGCCATTGTGTTCCTCAGACATTTTCACACATAAAACCGTCTAAAACTTCAATATAACTTGAGCCAATCCCTAGATATAGTGATTTGAAGCAAAAAACTCACAATTTCTTATCATGTTTCTAGCTATATCTAAGTAACCAAGTAGAATTTCAAAATTCTGAAAACGCCACTTTGTAGAGATTTTTCAAACAAGTAATGTGGCATATCTAACTCAGTTTACCCCAAAATGGCGTTTGTCATAAGATAGCACAACAGCGACGAGATATGATTGTACCCATGTAAGAAGTCCTGGCTCAAACCCTATTTTTTCTAATTTAAAAAGTAGCATGGGTATGTCGATGCGATCAAATGCTTTGCTAAAATCTGTATAAAGAGCTTCAACGTGGTTTCCGTTATCCATTGCTGTTAATGTGTAGTTAATGAATTCGAGTAGATTTGTACTTGTAGAACGCCCTTTGAAAAAACCATGTTGCACATGGGTAATTCTGTTCTTGATTTGGTGGAATAAATTTTCATTAACAATCGCCTCGAAAATCTTGGGAATGCACGAGATGATAGCTATTCCACGATAGTTACGCACATCGGATTTTTTACTATTTTTAAAAATTGGAACTAGGAAAGAGCTTTTCCATGTTTTAGGAAAACAACCTGATTCTAGAGACATGTTAAAAAGCCAAAATAAAGGAGCGGTTAGTTCTATTGACAAAGTTTTTAAAAACACCGGTGGAACGCCATCAGGTCCAGGGCTTTTAGAGCTATCCAAGTTTTTTAAGGCATCCATGATTGTATGTACTTTTATCTGTTTAATGTTAATATCTCTTGAAAGTTCTGGGAGGAATGAAAAGTATTCACGCTCTCGATCCTTCTCTGAAAATGTAGTAAACTTCCTGGAAGAATGTTGCAAAAAGATTGCAGATTTCCTCTGAGTTATCGCCTACCTTTCCATCAAGATGCATTTCTGTTGGGAAATAATCCGATTTTATTTTAGTTTTTACGTAATTAAAGAAGTTTTTTGGGCAAGTTTTTATATTGCGTTCTGTTCTTGCACTGTACTCTTCAAACGCGATATCAATGGCAAGGTTCAATTGATCGCATAGATTTAAATAGTTTGTTAAGTTATCTTCGCTGTTGTATTTTTTGTAGATTTTGTGTGCTTTCTGCTTACGATTTTTTAAATTTTTGATTTCTCTATTAAACCAGATGGGATGTTTTGAGTTATAGTGACGCCTTCTTTTTTTCAATGGTATATCTTCGTGAATGACTTCAAAAAATATTTTGTAGAAGATGTCTACAGCAGCTTCAACATTTTCTTCATTTCTTAAAATCATTTGCCAGTTTATTGCATTAATTTTTTGCCTCAAGCTTTCATAGTTAGCGGACTCGTAATCAAATACCTCCTCAAATTCACTATCACCAGGTCTGTCGTTAACATGCAAGAATATAGAAAACTCAATGGCTGTATGATAAGCTTCATTCTTCCATAAGGGAGTAAGTGATTCCGTTACACAGAAGTCTTCGTCTATATTCGTCATTAATAAATCTAAATAGCAATGTCGCTGATTTCTTATGTGATTTATTTGATTAAGTCCTAAACTGGCAGATTTATCGCAAATGAACTGCAAAGTTTCATTTTCCCCTACAACAGGAAGTAGGATGCTCTCATTATCAGCATCTGGTATGAAATCAATACCGCGTTGATTGAAATCGCCATATATGTGAACTTTTATGTGCGGGGAAAGACTATTAATAATGCATTCAGCAGCATGATAAAACTTTTCGTAAGTCGTTTTTCGAGCAAAAGTTGGAGGAAAATACACCGAAGCGAAAACGTGCTTAACATGCTCGAATTCTTTTGATTTTATAGTTTTGATAACTTCTGCATTTAGTTTTGCTGAAATCGCAATCAAAGCACCCCCTCCTGACTTCTTACCAGATACATGACATTCACGGTCATCCCTAAAGACATTGTAATTGCTCCCGAAAACTTCTTCACTTCTCACTGTTTCGTCCCAACTAGTCTCAGTTGCTAAAATTACGGAATAATGACAACCTAACATTCATCTTAGCTGCACTTTTCATGCGGTTAAAGTTTTGGCAATAGACCAAGATTTCTGTTCTTGACTGAGATTCTCTTGGAGAAGTGTTAGTTGAATGGGAATTAATTAGACCTAGCTCTACCTTTTCTAAATCTTGAATCGCAATATGATTTGTCAATTCATTATTATCTTGCTCTAATGAGGGCGTCGATTGCGGCAAAAACACTGACAGGCGCCAATTCCGGAGGGGTACATAGGTGTGGCAGCAGCTGTTCGATGTGAGGTGCTAGGTTGGTCGGTAGGGCACGGGTTTAAAACATCGCCTCTCTGGAATGCAATGGTAGGTCTGAAAGAAGTAGAAGGTGGCCTCGAAAAACGTTTCTTTGCCTCAGCCAGTAGCTCTCTATCCAACGGAAGATTGTCGATGTCGTGGCGTTTGTTATCATGGTACGCAAATCTGCTGTGGTTGTAATTACATCCGTTATTTTTGTCGAAAATTGTGTGGTGCTTGTAACCGTGATTCTTGCGACGCTTGGTATTATTATTACTGTTACGGGTGGTGTCAAGTGCATTAGCGGGCCTCTGTTTATTCCGTTTCTTCTTTATTCTTGCTTTCTCCGCCGCTTTTTGTTGATTGAGACGACGCAATTTACGTGCGTCGTATTCGGACCAATCAGCCTTCCATACCTTAGAGTTGCCAAGGAAACGCCAGCCTGAGTTACTGGCTACCTCGACGGACATCTCAGCCTCTAAACTAGGGGAGGAATCTGTTGTGGGTGAAGCAACAGTCTTTTGTTCCAGTGAGTTTACTGCGCTAGAAATTTGCTTTAACTCATCGATAATATCATCCGTGAAAGTTGGGTTTACATAACTCATATTCTGTGCCGAACAGTTGTTAGCCATGTCAGTTATCACGCTGCTGACCTTTTCAATTTCTGAACAAATTTATTTCAACTCGCGTGTCATATCGGTGGTCAGTTCATTGACATAGGCTGCGATGTTGTTTTTCGTAGCTTTCATCGATATGTCGAATAATGATGTTAAGTGATTTTTTGTGGCAACGACATCAGTTTTGCCAGTTTTGTTGGAAGCAGCCAGCTCATTCCACAACTCCGAGTTTTGGCTATGTGTGCAACCGCGTTATTATGATTAGCTGCAGCCACCTTCCTAGCACCCCATTGCTCCACGAGGTTTGCCAACTTTCGTGGGTTCTCTGATGAGTAATACTGAAAAAATTGTGGAAGCAAATTGGTCTTTCAAAAACGTCACCTTCAATGGCACCCACCTTAGCTAAGGAGTCCGCCTTCTCATTGCCCGGAATGGAGCAATGAGAAGGGACCCACACCAAGGTAATCTGGAAAGATTTGTCAGATAAAGCACTCAGTAGCTCCCGTAGTTTCCCCAAAAAATACGAGGAATGCTTTCCATGTTTCATCGAGCGAATAGCGTCAATAGAACTCAGACTATCCGAGACGATGAAGTAATGGTCTGCGGGTAATGTGTCAATGACTCCAAGGGTATACTGAATAGCAGCTAGTTCTGCGGCGTAAACCGAAGCGGGGTCACTGAGTTTGTAGGAGGCGGTGAACTTTTGATTAAAAATACCGAAGCCAGTGGACCCTTCGAGGTTTGATCCGTCAGTATAAAACATCTTAGAACAGTCGACTTCTCGGAATTTATTATAAAATATATTTGGAACCACTTGTGGGCGTATGTGGTCCGGAATTCCAATAATCTCATCTTTCATGGATGTGTCGAAGAAAACAGTAGATTCAGAAGTATTTATGAAATGCACACGGTTGGGATTGTAAGAAGAAGGATTAATATTTTGCGCCATGTAGTCAAAGTACAGGGACATAAAACGGGTCTGAGAATTGAGCTCAACAAGCCTTTCGAAATTTTCAATCACCAACGGGTTGAAAATATCGCATCGAATGAGCAATCGATATGAGAGTTCCCAAAATCGATTTTTCAACGGGAGAACGCCCGACAGGACTTCGAGACTCATCGTATGGGTCGACTGCATGCACCCTAAGGCGATACGCAAACAACGATACTGAATTCTTTCGAGTTTGATGAAATGTATGTTCGCGGCGGATCGAAAGCAGAAGCATCCGTATTCCAGTACCGACAGTGTCGTTGTTTGATACAACCTAATTAGGTCTCCTGGGTGGGCACCCCACCATGTTCCGGTTATTGTACGAAGAAAGTTGATCCTTTGCTGGCATTTCTGTTTCAGATACCGAATATGGCATCCCCAAGTACCTTTCGAGTCGAACCAGACCTCGAGATATTTTACTGTGAAGACCTGAGCGATAATTTGACCCATTAAGGCCCCCGTCGGGCAATCCGCCATTTTTCGTGTTTTTTGCGGTTTTGTTATTTTATTTTCAAAGAAAATGACAAAATATGGAAAAAAGAAAAAATCACGACCTAGATAATTGTTTTTACTATGAATTGGCCGAAATGGAAAATTCAAAATTTTCCAACTCGGAAAACTGTGTTCTTTTTCCGGTTGAAAAAGCACACAGTTTTTGCAATCATGTGTTTAAAATTTTGATTTTTCCAATACAACATAGCTAAACAATTTTTCTAGGACGTGATTTTCTCCGATTTTCCATATTTTCCGCTTTTCATTGAAAAATTTCCATTTTACTAGAAGCAGTTTTTCCACCCGCACAAACACAACTAAAGTAAAATTTGTATGTATAGGTGCGCAAAAGTGGAGCAATATTTTTAACCTGCTGTTTCTTCGATATTTCCTACAAAACTACCCAAGTGTTGCATATGTACGGATTCGTTAGAAACCAAGGAATCTGATGGTACAAAGAAAATCGTTTTGGAAAACTTCATAACAGGGTTTTTCAATTTTCCTCGCGATACGCAGTGTACCGTCGCACGCGAAACAGCGTGGAAAGATACGAAAAGAAAAACAAGTGTACTAAAAGTTATCCTTAGGTTGATGCAGATGGCGTGCTACGAAAGCTCGAAATATCGAAAGCTTTTAGCACAATTGTTTTTAAGTAATTCTGAATGTAGAAATAGTTGAAAATGATTTCAAATAAATTTCTTCATTGAAACTTGATGATTCTCTTGGGAATTATTATTATTTTACGAGACTGAATCAAACCGCGATGCTATTTTATCATTATACGCCAAATAATGGAAAAACATTTTCTATTTTGAATTTGCATGTTGATATTTAATGATTTTGAAACTGATGATCGTTTGAAACCAACGGTTTTGTGTTGAATTGATAACACATAATTAAAACATCTTTGGCTTTATCCCAAACAATAATGGAGGCTTGCCAAATTGAAAATTAATTGGAAGTTCCATCAATTATCACATGTCCCAAGTTTTTGTAAGATTAGTTTTATTTCTCAGAACCCGATTTCCACACAGCATTGATGAAAACCTGATGAAATTTATAACAGTTGAAGCAAATATTTTCGACATTCCACACGAACGAATTTTTGGGTTCCCTATAATTAATTTTCATACTGGATTTGACTGCTTTGAAACATTTTTGAACACAGGTGTGTTTTCGTGTTTTCAGAAATGCAAAAACTCTTAGCAAAGTTTCCTCAGATTCTCATGGAGTAATTATCATACTGATACTTGGATTTAAAAAATTTTAAATGACGCATTTTGCGAAATTGTAAATCAAAATAGCATATTTGTTTTGATAATATTTCTTTTTCTTTTGTTTTATTGAGATGCGAGAGTAGGTATCACGAAAATCACGCTGAAAGCAACTTTTTTGTTTCCATAGCGTTATTACGCCATGAAAATTTGAGTTTTTCAGGAAGTATATTTTATAACGGCCGTATCGTATTTCATTTATGAATCAATCAATAGTCCCGACCAGGACCATTGAAAATGAATCACTTGATAATATTTTATCGCTTTATTGAATGTTAAAGTTCATTGAAATAAGGAAATAATAATTAGATCAATTTCGTTTTTTTCGTTGAATTTTTGAAAATCTTTTATTTGGCTCTCTCTAATCAATTTACTTACTACACTTCCATTGACTTATAACGATTTATAGAAAAGATACGATTAATCGTGTATTGTAAATGATATGCGTAGTTTGAACTACCATAAAACCATTCTCGCTGATTACGTCTAAAGGATTGACTAAATGGATTTGTTTGAATATTCCAACGTTGGAATACACAAATCTGTCACGTAGTTTTAAAAATACCCACATGGCTCCCTGCAGATCACCTGACAAAGGATCTGAAATACATATCGATCACTTTCAAATCAACAGAAACTGCTTTAGTAGTTATATTGGTCAGGAAGATTGTGCACACTCAATGCGGCTCGGCAATTTCCCAACAGCCGTGTGGTCAGCAAATTTAGAAACTGATATCTCAGTAAAGTGAGATTTGTTAGCTGATTTTTGGTGAAATATTTTCCGAATATCAGCTATGAAACGTCACTTTTACTGAGATCTCAGCGAAAAAATTATTTACTGAAATGTCAGCTGTTGACATTTCGGCAAAAGATGCGAAAAAGGCTGAAACTCGGTAGAAAAAATTAAGTGTGTGCTACCAAGACTACGTCCAGCAACTGGCGGTTACTTGGTTAATTTTGAGCTCTTCGAGGAATAATATTTTTTCTGAATTGCGCAATTAATTTTTCATCGTTTTGTTTTACAATTTCCAATATGGATTTTTTTATAATTCCACAAATGATAAAAAAGTTCTCCAAGGTTGCCTACATACTGAATTTTGATACAGTCGGGTCTCTTACTACGCTGATTCCTACTACGTGGATTCGTATTGTGCGGTACCCACCTAATAGAAATCACTTAGCTTATGGGATTTCGACTAATTGGGGCTCGAATATTTCATCTGAGTTAACATTTAGCACCATACTTTATTTCGTCAAGTTGTTTTGTGTTTGCTTAGACCTACAATTTAGAGCAATTGGATATCCAATTAATTGATAACTGCAGCGCCAAAGTAAATAAATCTAACCTCTCGTAAACGCAACTATCATTGAATAAGTTTAACGTGAGCGTACCAGCTTTCAGCACAATGTGGAATTTAGTATGCCACAAACGTCTTATAACTTAGAGGAGATGGTGTTCTCGGAAAAAATTTAGAGAAGGTTAAGAGCTACGCGATTATGGACAAAACTAATTGAAATAGATAGACCAGGCGGCACTAGTGAGCATGTATTATTTTTCAATTTCTGAATCTCGAGAACATTATTTAGAAGTGTGATGTCTTCGGCAATATTCATCAGCGAGTCGAGTGCTACCCGACGGTGAATAGATAATTACAGAATTCGCTCATCAGGCGGCGCTGGGGAGACTAAAACTTCCAATTCATGTTAGGTAAAGTGTATTAATTTAGGAAAATGACGTTTTCTGTAATGTAATCCAAGTCACAATTGAAGTTTTATAGCACGCTACAAGTGCAATCTAGGTTGTATGAGTGGCTATAAAACCACCATAAAGCCTAAATTGTTACTGGGGCAAGGACTATTTAATGATGTAATGATTAAATTGGATATCACCCTCAAGGCGGCGCTAGTGAGCACACACTTTTTTATTTCAATATCCCAAAATAGGAAGGTGGGAAAAAATTTGGGAGGACTATCAAATTGATTTTTATTGTAAGAATTATTTTTCTTTAGAAAACCTTACAGAATGATTCTGTTTCACTATCCTGCATCAAACAAAAATTTTGAAATGTATCGTCATGTGTTTTCAAGAAATTTCCATGATCATTAGTGAAAATTGGTGGGTTGGAAAAATTGAGAGGACAATAAAATTGATTTCTATTGAAACAATTGCTTTTGCTTAGGAAACCTTGCCGGATGATTTTGTTTGCCTATCCTGTATCCATCAGAAGAAGAAAATTTTATTGCTATGTGTTTTCAAGAAATTTCCATGATCACCAGTGGAAATTGGTGGGTTGGAAAAAATGGGAGGACGATCAAATTGATTTTTATAGAAAGAATCCTTGCAGAATGGTTCTGTTTCCCTATCCTGCATTCATCAGAAGAAGAAAATTTTATTGCCATGTGTTTTCAAGTAATTTCCATGATCAGTAGTGGAAATTGGTGGGTTGGAAAAAAATTGGGAGGATGATCAAATTGATTTTTATAGAAAGAAATATTTTTATTTACGAAACCTTGCAGAATGATTCCGTTTCCCTATCCTGCATCAAACAAAAATTTAAAAATGTATCGTCATCTGTTTTCAGGAAATTTCCATGATCAGTCGTGGAAAGTGGTAGGTTGGAAATATTGGGACGACAATAAAATTGATTTTCATTGAAAGAATTGTTTTTGCTTAGGAAACCTTGCAAGATGTTTCTTTTTCCATATCCTACATACATTAGAAGAAGAAAATTTTATCGCCATGTGTTTTCAAGTAATTTCAGTGATCAGTAGTGGAAATTGGTGTGTTCGAAAAAAATGGGAGGACGATCAAATTGATTTTTATAGAAAGAATCCTTGCAGAATGATTCTGTTTCTCTATCCTGCATCCATCAGAAGAAGAAAATTTTATTGCCATGTGTTTTCAAGAACTTTCCATGATCAGTATTGGAAATTGGTGGGTTGGAAAAATTGAGAGGACAATAAAATTGATT